>NW_028317893.1:9267500-9617500 GCF_062004578.1 Staurois parvus
GCTGCTGTGTGTTTACATTCACACACGGAGCCATAGTTCAGCCTTGCCCCCTATCTCTTCTCATTGTCTTACTGACTGTGATTGACAGCAGTGGGAGCCAATGGCTCCCACTTCTGTTTCAACCAATGAGAAGAGGGAGTCCTGGGATAGCCAAAACCCCAGTGCACATCACTGGATTGAGAGGTGGCTTAAGTGAGTATTAAGGGGGCTGGGGGGAATGCTGCACAAAAAAAGGTTTTCTACCTTCATGCATAGAATTGCATAAAGGTAAAAAACCTTGAGCCTTTACAAACACATACATTGCCAGCGATGGACATACAGTATACCATGTCCATTGTTGGCAGACATCTCTATGATATATCTGTATGGAACTTTCCTGTGATTGTGCATAGATGGTGAAGGGATACAAACTTACTTATGTACAGTCTGAAAGCCTTGCCCTTATACTGTACATTCAATGTAGAAAGGAGCAGTATTAAGACCAATTAGGGGGAAAAAAAAGAATTTGAAGATACTGACTTACTTATGGAGTATTTTTCTGCTTAGCCAACTGCATCTGCCCTCATTTCATATATCTAATTAAAAGGAACTTCACCTTCACATAACTGGTTGCCTAAAGCAAATATAAATTAACTGGGAATTTAAAAAAAAATCCTTCTTTAGCAAATCTACCATTATTTATTTATTTGACATAATTGTGCAAATCAATCAAATCAACTCTTTGCTTTGCATACATGTTTGCCCCCTGTGGATGTTTTTGCATTTGTAGAGTTACAACCTGGAATACATTTGAATTTAATGTATTTTTTACAATTTCATGCTTACAACATATTTAACACTTTAAAGGTGCAAAATATATTATTTTATTGTGACACAAAAATAAACAAAGAAGCAGACCTTTGTTGGTCACATAAGTATTAACCCTGCATGATTCAGTACATGATAGAACCACCTTTGGCTAAAATTACTGTTTTTGGGGGTTAATCTCTGACAGCTTTCAACCTCTATTTTGCCATTAATATTATTTTCATGACAATACCTTATTTTGTTTTCAATTTTCTCAATAGCAAAATGGGTTGGTTCCCATACAGTGGATCCTCCCACTGGCTTTTTTGCCAGGTCTCTGATGTCATTTCTGACCCGACATATGAGTTACTTCTGGTCCTGGGGCGGCCTCATCCCCTGGGCTCTGGGGACTGCTGGAACTAACACACAGCTACAGTACATCCTTTGCAGGGGACACATGTTTTACATCATTTCCACTCCTGGGATCGGGGGATTGAGCCATGTTTCCACTCTCCCAGTTAGCGGAACTTATACCAAGCCTCATGTAAGCTATAAATTGCACAAACGTGGATGAACACAAGTTTTATATATTAAGTGGATTATTGCTCAAGACTGTTTGTTTAATAAATACAAATATTTTATTATCAATTCTGATCATTGCTTGGACATAGCCTCTTGCTCATGCTTTAACTGAACTCATACTAACTGGCAGTGACTACCCAATACTGCAGGTGCTCCACTGGGGTTTTATATTATTTATTGATTTGTTTAGTTAGTTAGTTATTTTTATATTCAGTAGACCACTTTAGGTTTTCAGTTATTTAGTTTTGCGGACTGTCTATTATTAATATCCTATTGGAAGTGTGCTTTTATTAACACTGTCCATATTTCACATAGCTTTTTGTAAACACTTATAAATACATAGAAGTGTCGCGCTTAAAAAGTTACAAATAATCATAAGAAAACAGTGAAAAATGTGTCAAAAAAATAATCCATCCAAGAATAAAAGAAAAGTGCAAGAGGCTGTGATGAAACAAAAGAAAACCAAGGACAGTTGTGTCACCAACCACTACTACAGAAGGCTTACCAGAAAGGCATGACCCCCTGTTAAGAGTGGTCAATCACGCTTTGTTAAACAATCCAGAAAGCAGGTCACTCGAATCCTCCTCCAGATCACCAAAACAGCAGATAAGGATCTTCCAAACAATAGACTTTAATTAGCGTAGCTAAACCATTCAGGATAAGGCTTGGACTTGTAGTGGCAAACATGCAAAGAAAGAACACTCTGCATAGTGTAAAACCATAATCACAACATTTATTTAAAGTATGGTTACACTCACATGTACGCAAACATCATTAGGCATTGATTGGCAAAAACATTCAAAATTTTCCAATTTCCAAAATGGCCACTGGCCATTGGAGCATGTGCAGTAGTGTGTGTGTGCGTAGCTCCACCCTACGCGTTTCATCACAGGTAACGTCATCAAGGGCACCTTTTTTCTTTTTTTTCCATCCTGACGTTCCTGAACTCGAGTAACAGAAGATTTGGAGATCAACGGCCACAGATCTTCGTCTCCAATGGTGGGCGATGAGGATTTGCTGTTTCTGGGATATTTCTGAGGAGGCTGCCTGCAGTGCTGTTGTCCATCGGTGAGAGAGATTGATCCAGAGTTGGACCCTATACCTTCAGGAGGGGGTCCAAGTTCCCGATTGGTGCGGTATTGTTTGAACAAGCGCTCTGACCCTGTGGGGTCACTTCATGGAGGTGAGGGGGCATTTCACCCTGTATTGCATCTCCTATGTATAACCTTTCAAATACATACATTCATTAAGGACTATAGAACACCTCCACCATTTAGGTGGTTTTGGACTTTTTAGTTCTGGTGAAACATTTATTTTTTGATGAGAATCACTTTATATGTTGGATGTTTTATCTACATATGATTCTGTAATTTTTTTGACCTATTAATTTATGTGTCACAGGTTCACGTGTATGTCACTTATTTCACTATTTATCCCCGCATTTTGGGGTCACGAACAAATAGTGCACTTTCTCTTTATGTCTATAGGCTGTGTGGCTTATACATTCTTCATCATATACAGTATTTTTTTAGTGTCACTTAGCCACTAATTTTCCACTTTTTCCCCAGTTAGGGGTCACTGTTATATGCTTCACTTTTATCATAATCAGTTTTTATATCTGTTGAATTTTGGATGATTCTATTTTAGCAACTGTGTTGCGTCAGATTAGCTTTGTGGTTTTCACCATTAACCATTTTTCAAAAGTTTCTTTTTTTTCACTATGTGCACTATAAGTGTTTTTTTATGTTAGGTCTATAGCCAATACTGGTTTGGCACACAATACACCTGTCGGTATATTTTCACATCACAGTTATATTTTAGTGCAAATGTATCACTGTAGTTGTGGGATCCTATTTGGGTATTATCACCATTTATGTTGAAACTATCTATGGATATTAAGGATTGTCACTTATAAGTCACCTATTTATGGTGTACCTAGGTTACACCCTAGATTCACTATTTTTTTTGGGGGGAGGGGGGTTCACTGTTATTTATGACTTTGGATTTTTCATGTGCATTCTATTCTATATATTTTGAAGTTTATATGTTCTTTTTGTGAAGTTTCCTGTTGTTTATGATCTTTTGGTTTAAGGGATATATTATTAGTGCAGCACCAAATTATTCTATTTACCAATTTTCCATTGTGGTATGTGGTAGGGTGTTGGCGGCTGTATATAGAGATTGACATTCTGAGCGCGGGAGGACTATATATATATGCAGTTGTAAACATTATGTAGGAAAAAAGGCTCTACCTAAATTCAGTAAAACAGTCATAGTTTCATCATTGGAAATATTTCAATACTGTATTTGTTAAATATTCTCACTGTTCACAGTCCTTTACAACATGCAAAATAAAAATAAAGACATAACAAAAATATTCAATAAACATACTCATTTATATGTTGATGCAGTTATAGCGTATGTGATGCCTGTAAGGTATTCGTAAAAATACTGTTATTTTATGCTCCTTTGCCACATTGTGAATTGTTCTTATCAGGGCCCAACAGTGACAGGTGTAGCTCTGAAAATACATTTATATTACTGGAGTGATGGCATGACATGTCATAATGCAACAAAATAAATAAAAAAAAAAAAGGGAAACAAATCTCAGATTGACAACCTACTAGATAACTGATTGTGGTAAGTAAGTTACTGTATTTTCAAACAAGGATCCATCAACACAAGATTGTTTAACCTGCAGTAATTCATAAATAGTGTTTTTGTGCTTAATTATGGCTAACACTTTTCCTTAACTCTGAAAAAAAATTGAACCTTGTGCCTCAAAAATCACTGCAGGTTTCCCCATACCAGGGTGTGTACAGCTGACCTCTCAACCAAAAACCATGGCAAAAAAATAATGTTAGCCAGATTTGCTAGATGACCATGTTTATACAAAATATATTTTTTTTTAACCTGGAAATGTGTTTTGATTTATTTATTTATTTTTATATGAACTTATCCTTTAACCAAAATATTTGAAGCAACACCACAGATGTGACCTGACCTAAACAAGGCAGGCTCTATACAAAAACATAAAACAGCAATAATCAAACCCCCAAACAAAGGAGGCAATATTGTCTTGATGAAGAAGCAGAATGAATGAAGAATTCATATGCTTATCTTTTGTTATAATAAGAATACATAAATTAGCGAGCATTTATTTAGTTATAGTATATTGTAATTATGATTGTATTTTTTTTATCTTATGATACAGGAAATCAGTATTAAAATATTTTATGAACATTGTGTATAGTATATTGGTCATGCATTATTTTGATTAACCATTCTGATTTTGTTTTTACTACATGATTTGCATATAATTAATCCCATTATGGTAACATGATGACATACTTGCTTTTGATGATTGTGGCATTTTATACATGAGTGATACTATTTATTAAATAATTAGGTATACAGTAAGTATATAGCAAAAACTCTGCATGATTATGTAGTATTGGTTATTTCTGGATTTGTTATTGAGATTGATGTTTTACCAGTTTGCTGCAACTACTACACTTAGTGATGTTACCTACACTCATGATGCCAAAAAACATGTGTAAAGTCATTATTACACTGTGCTATGTAGTCTGCTTAGGACATCTAAAGGAAATTTGTACTGGAAGACACACAGAGGCTGCCATTGCCAATGAAATGAACAAATAGATTTGTTTAATTTGCCTAATTCGGATGACGTCACATGATGCAATAGCATGGAGGGCGTTCAAGTCAAACCCGGACTTTTGAGTTTATATAATAAAAGAACATCTTTCAAGAAGTGGAAATTTCTTTTTCTTTTTCAGCATACTCCCCTGCTACTCCACTGCTACATTTATACACTTATCCCAGTGTTTAACTGGTGCTTGGAAAGCTTCGGCATAGAACGATTTGTCAGTGCGCTTGAACCATCCTGCTTCACTTCGTCATCATTGTAGTCACCATTCCCATAGAAAGATTAGTCTAGTGTGTAATTTCACAACAGGTTATGTGTCAATTATCCAGGATCAGGTGTTCCATGCTCTGAATGTTCACAGGAATAACTGCTGTGGGCTGGGAACCACCACAGGCAGGATTGTCACTGATGAACTGGACGTATGGCCATCTCTGAAATTTTTGCAACACTCAAATGTCTTACTGCAGCTGAGCGTCTCATCACGACACTGTGCTTAAAGTCTTCTGTAGATATCCATAGGTTTTATATCTTCGTTCATCACCACACGCTGTTCTATGCATGCACTAACGCTGTTGTCTGCCATCTTGATTACCAATATCTGGACTGAAAGTGAAAGAATATGTGGGCGCTTACACTCCACACTCAATCTCCAAATGCCATGAACCAAAATAGCAAAAACAATAAATAATGCTACATGCAGTCCAACATCAATATGGAAATACTGTTTCTGTGCCACCGAATCTCTCCAAAGTACTTCAGCTCCTGTGTCACCATAATGCGTGAAATGCTTTGAAACAGTAATGTTTTACTATGTGATTTTAGTGTATTTTGTGAATGTCACTTTTAAAAAATTTTTAATTTCCCGCCGGTTCCGGCCCTAGTATGTCCCGTATGTCCCGACGCTCGCAGGGAGCCTGGAAGACGGATGCTGGCAATGGCCGGAGGAGATGGCAGAGGACAGATTGCGGGAGAGCAGGACAAGTTAAGTGAAACTGGGAATCCCAGAGCAGCGCTGCAGGTTAATCCTGAGTGTAGCTCGGGGTTACCGCTTTTGGCACTGATTAACCAAGCTACACTTGGGAATACCGCCAGGGAGGTTAAAGTAATGCAGCACCGTATCGCAAAAAAATGTCCTGGTCAGGAAGGGGGTAAATCTTCTGGAGGGCAAGTGGTTACGTATAACCTAATAAGAAGTATCCTCAGTGGTTCTTGCGCCCACCCGGTAAAAAACTGGTTATGCCTCACATAACCAAAAAGCTATCCTGAGCCTGCCTTGTGTCCCTGTGAGCCTCCTTCCAGGGCTTCCCTGCATCTCCAGTGTTGTAGTTGTCACCATGTTTGGGCTAAGAAAATGTTCATATTTAAAAATACAAATGGCCGCTCTGTTCCACTCCCTACATCTGTACCTGCACAAAGGAGGACCCACCACTGATCTGTTTTCTTCAACAAAATGGATGCCTGTTGCGTTGCCCCCTACATATGACACCAATGGACAATTGCACATGCGCCACCAACGCCACCAGGGAAGATGGCAGCTGTATAAGCACAAGGAGGCTTTGAACACATCAAAAAATGTGGCAAGGGCATACAGTATGTACTCCCCCGGCGGCCAGAAGCACAATAGCAGGCTGCACACAGCCTGCTATTGGGTTTAGGAGACTGCCTATAGCAAATTCTCCTAGAGGGGAAAAGAGAAAGAGCACACCTATACAGCTGGAGGCACACATCTAGTCATAGTAGGAAAAACAGTGAACACAGCAGCAGCATAATAATTGTACCCTAGTGGGGGAAAGGGTAAAAAGGCACACATGAATTTAAAAGCAGCGAAAAAATTGGTACCAAAAAAGACTTACGGGACTTACCAATCTCAGCATAGGGTCTACAATATCTGGGAAGACCAATTCCAACCTTTATCCATCATGGCGGGCAAAGTCTAGGAAGACCCTTAGGGTCTACATTCTCCTTTTTTGGGGTCCCCTGCCCTGGACCTGCACAGCACCCTACTGGATACACCTTAGTCAGTCATTACTGCACAGAGTTTCATATACGCAGGGTCCAGTACCAAATGGATGCATTACAGGCAATGCATTACAGGCAATCCCCACATGTTTTTTCCAATCCCATCATAGCAGAGCCTGGGTACCATCCATCTTAGCATCACAGTTGGAGGATTGGATACAGATAACACCAATCTCCTGATCCCTGCTGGAACCTTTAAGAATCTGGTAGCATTATGCAGAACTGCACACCAGTGACAATCTCTTTTAGACACTGGTGAAAAAACTGAGCTACTTCGTGCAGGGGTTATATAGAAAAGGCCTTCCTGTTGGTTTATTACTGCCAGTTTCCATTCAACTACACCTTGCTCAAAACCCAGGTAGTCATGATTTATAACCTGCTCAGTGTCCCATTATGTATGAAAAAGAAATATGTAAATATTAATTGTACATAATATTTATTAAACTCACATACACTGTATAAGATACTGTGTAAATAGATTCCTATGGGACTGGAGGAGGTCAAATAGAGCAGAACTCTTAGCCCTTGTTCACACCGAGCTCCCAGCACAACTACCAGCAGGTACAGGAAAGCTCCTGCTGCCTACTTGTGATCCAGAGCTTTCTGATCATGTCACCACTGTGACTGCCATTAACAGCGGTCATATGATCAGAATGCCCACCTCCCCTCCACCAGCATTTAGGACCTCTTAGGGCTGTAAGGTGGTGGCAGGAAGGGGTTAATAGTAAAAAGGTCAGGTCTGAGCATGTAGGTCCTTTACATGATAATATGAGTTGGTAACTGGGGACAAAGAGAAGGCAAATTTAAGCCCTGTGCATATAAAGGAAAATTGGAGAGCACAATATTCATGTTATTAACAATCTGCTGACCACTCGTAATAAATATACTGCGAGCTGGCGGCAGGTACAGGCACAATCCCGTATATGTATGTAATCGGCTGACTTTTGGGTTTGGGGTGCTCATGTGTGCACCTCTGCTGACCTGTGCCATGATTGGGCACAGCACAAGTTTGTCAGCTGATTTCAGCCAATGATTTCAGCTGAAAAAAGCTGACTGGCTGTGTCCAATCACACACAGAGTTTTGTGTTTACAAAAAATACAGAACTCTATGTACTGTTAACAGTGATCTGGCTTTTTCTTCTCACTGGAAATCAGAGAGAAAAAACAGCCATCTAGTAGAGTAAGCAGCACATATTGCACACATTACACATTGTTAGGTACATGGTTACGCCAACTGCATTTGTGACGCATTTTGATGCATTTTTTTGATGAATTTTGCAGTTTTAATTTGCCTAACAATAAATTGGTCAAAAAAAGCATAAAAAATGCAAAATGCATAAAAAACCTTGTCAAACACGTGTGTGCAAAAATGCAAAGTGCACCGAAAAAAGCACTGCAGAAACAAGCTGCAGGTGTGAACCAGGCCTTAAACCCTTGATTGTCCCTAGATGTTTACCACTTCCCAGCCAGTGTCATTAGTACAGTGTACATTATTGATCACTGTCTTAGTGTCACCATTGATGTCAGTTAGTTAGTGCCAGTTAGTCAATTAAAATAACTTCCAGCCAGCAGTCCCACTATAAGTCGCTGATTACCGCCATTAGAAGCATAGCATCATAGCTGCGTAAATTCCAGTATATACAGTATATCATAGTTTGCAGACACTATAACTTTCTCATAAACCAATTAAAGTGATAGCAAACCCACTTTGTATATTTTTACCTACAGGTAAGCTTATAATAAAGGAGATATTCAAGTTTTTTTGCAGGCGGGGCATACCCGTGCCGTTCCATCAGAGCACTGTGCCATGTCCTGAGACTGCCATGTGCATGTGCGGGAGTGACATCATTGCGGCCCAGCTAGTCAGATGGCCAGAGCTCGCTAACCCGAAAAGAAGACAGGTGAAATGGAAGCCTCTACAGAGGTGACAGCGCGCCACTGGAGGGCTTCATTTTAAGGTACGTTTTATAAAGGTTGCTAGTATGTGATGCATACTAGCACATTATGTCTTTACCTTGCTGGGGATTTTTTTTTTTTATAATGGACGCGGTTTACTACCGCTTTAATATACACTTATTGTTTTGCTTTGTTTTGTTTTGCTTTGTTTTGGTTTGTTTTGTTTTTTACCAAAGACATGTTGCAGAATACAGTTTGGCCTAAATCTATGAAAAAATTATTTTTTTTATTGAATATGTTTTAAAACAGGAAGTAGAAAATATTGTTTTTTTCCAAAATTGTTGGTCTTTTTTCATTAATAAAAAATAAAAAACCCGGTGGTGATCAAATGCCACCAAAATAAAGCTTTGTTTGTGTGAAAAAAAAATTATCTAAAATTAATTTGCGTACAGTGTTGCATGACCATACAATTGCCAGGAAAAGTAGTGCAGTACTGAATAGCAAAAATGCCCGGGTCATGAAGGGGGTAAAACATTCCGGAGGCCAAGTGGTTAACATAACCTGAAATGATCCACAATGGCTCAAAAATGATTTGACTCAGAACCATTTAGACAAAATAAAGGTGAATAAAACATCTGGACCAGGTGGCTTACATCCACATGTTCTTAAAAAAGCTGAGCTCTGTCATTTAAAAGCCATTGTTTTTACAATTTTAGGCTCTTTACTGGTATAGTAATGACTGGTATAGTACCTCTGGATTTGCATACGGTCAAGGAGGTTCCTATGTTTAAAAAGGAATCAAAGTTTTTATCAAGTAACTACAGACAGGTTAGTTTAAATTCTATAGTTGGAAGATACTTGAGTTTAATAAAAGATCACAAAGAAGAATATTTGCTTGAAAACAATATTTTAGGCAATAGACACCATGGATTCATGAAAAACCTAAGTTGTCAAAGAAATTAATTTCTTTTTATGAGAAAGTAAGCAAAAACCTAGGCAAAGGAGTGGCTGTGAACATAGTATACTTGAATTTTGCAAAAGCGTTTGACATAGTTCTCCACACACGACTTAAAAACCTAAATTTGTAAATAGATAGAAAACTGGCTAAAAGACCTTATTCAGAGAGTAGAGATTGGACTCTTACTTTTTAACCTATTCATAATTTATATAGGGTCTGGGATTAAAAGTAACATTTCAATCTTTGCAGATGACATCAAAATATGCTGTACAATAACATCCCCACAGATGTCCCCAACTTACAAGTCAACCTCAATGCACTATTTGATTGGGCAACTATATACAGTGCATCCATAAAGTATTCACCCCAACCCCCTTTCACTTTTTTCAATTGTGTTATGTTGCAGCCTGATACTACAGTTGTTTAAATTCGTTTTTTTCTCATTATTCTACACTCAGTACTCCATAATAACAAAGTGAAATCTGAATTTTAGAAATTTTTTCAAACGTATGAAAAAGGAGAATGGTTGTGAATGTATTAAAAAAAAAACCTGAAGTATCACATGTACTTAAGTATTCAGACCCTGTACTTTGTTGAAGCGCCTTTGGCAGCAATTACAGCTTTGAGTCTCTTTGGGTATGACATGACAAGCTTTGCACACCTGGATTGGGGGATTTTCTGCCATTCTTCTTTGAAAATCCTCTCAAGTTCAGTTAGGTTGGATAGGGACCGTTGGTGGACAGCCATTTTCAGGTCTTTCCAGAGATGTTAAATAGGGATTCAAGCCAGGGCTCTGGCTGGGCCACTCTAGGACGATCATAGAATTGTGCATAAGATACTCCTGTGTTGTCTGGGCTGCGTGCTTAGGATCATTGTCATGTTGAAAAGTGAACCTTCAGCCCAGTCCTGAGTGCAGTGGAACAGGTTTTCATTAAGGATATCTCTGTACTTTGCTCCATTCAGCTTTCCCTTGACCCCGACCAGTCTTCAGTCCCTGCTACTGAAATATACCCCCACAGCATGATACTGCCACCACCATGCTTCCCTGTTTGGATGATATTCGGCAGGTGAGGAACAGTGCCTGGATACCTCCAGACATAACATTTAGAATTGCGGCCGAACAGTTCAATCTTGGTTTCATCAGACCAAAGAATCTTGTTCCTTCAGGTGTTTTTTGCAAACTCCAAGCAGGCTTGTATGTGTTTGGCACTGAGGAAAGGCTTCTGCCTAGTCACTCTGCCATAAATCCCAGATTGGTGAAGGGCTTAAGTGATGATTGTCCTCCTGGAACTTTGTCTCATCTCCACAGCTCAGTCAGAGTGGTCATTGGGTTCTTGGTCACCTCTATTACTAAGGCTCTTCTCCCTCATTTAATCAGTTTGGCTGGGCGACTAGCTCTTGGAAGAGTCCTGGTTGTGCCAAACCTCTTCCATTTGAGAATTATGGAGGCCACTGTGCTCTTGGGAACCTTCAGTGCAGGAGAAAATTTTTGTATCCTTCCCTAGATCTGTGTCTTGCAATAATCCTGCCTTTGAGCTCTGCAGGCAGTACCTCATGGCTTTTGCTCTGATACAGTATTTATTGTCAGCTTTGAGGCCCTTTATAGAGAGGTGTGTGCCTTTCCAGATCATGTTCAATTAATTATATTACCACAAGTGGACTCCAATCAAGATGTAGAAACATATCAGCAATTATCAAGAGACATGGGAAACACTTGAGTTAAATTTTAAGTGTTGTTGCAAAGGGTCTGAATACTAATGCCAATGAAACATTTCAGTTTTTCCTTTTTCATACATTTGCAAACATTTCTAAAATTCTGTTTTCATTTTGTCATTATGGAGTACTTAGTGTAGATTAATGAGAAAAAAATTTATTTAAGCAATTATAGTATCAGGCTGTAACATAACAAAATTGAAAAAAAAGTGAATGGGGTCTGAATACTTTATGAATGCACTGTATATGGCAAATGAGGATTAATATTGATAAATGGAAAGTTATGCACATTGGGGCAAAAACATGCATGCATCGTAAATTCTAGGAGGAGAATAGCTTGGGGAGCTAATGGTTGAAAAGGATCTGGACTTAATAATAGCATGCAATGCTAAGCTGTAATTGCTAAAGATAGCAAATAATTTCTTGTTTTAAAAGAAGTATAGACTCCAGAGCAGGATAGAAAGAGAAACAGAGAGAGAGATTTTATCCCTGTACAAATTATTAATAAGATCCCTCATCTGGAATATGCAGTTCAATTTTAGGCACCAGTTCACAAAAAGAATATCAGGGAACTGTTGAAAGGGATGAGAGGGTAGGTAGTCCATATTATAAACTTGGTGTTGAATGATTCACTTAAAAGCCATTACAGAGGACAAGGGGGCAGTTTGTACCTCTGGAGGAAAAGATTTAGAAAACAGCTTCTTCACTTCTTCAAGAACTAGTTCGGGATAGCTCAGTAGATTGTTTTAAATATAGCTGGATTAATTCCCAAATGCACAAAATATATCTCAATACTAATATGTATAGGTAATAGGACCATGGGTGTTAATCCAGGGAATATCTTATTATTTCTTGGAGAGTCAGTAATGTTTTCCCTCCACTGGAGCAAATTGGATCATGCTTTATTGGAGGTGTTTTTTGCCATTCTCTGTCTGGATCAACTGTGGGTATAGGAATGTGTATGAGGAGGTTTTCTATTTGACTTTGCTTTTTTTTTCTGTTGGTTGAACTAGATGGACTGGTGTCTGGTTGACTACCTATTTAACTGTGTGACTTTGATAGGGGTCATATTTAAGTCTGAACTTTGGCACATTTTGACAAACATCCCGTGTACCAAATACAAGTATGTTTAGCTGATCACTAATCATAACAGTTAATTTGAGCTTCCTAGGAATTACTTATACCAGACCATCATCTGAGAAATATATCAAGTATGCTGTAGAAAGATTTTATATATATATTTTTTAAAGAAACATTTATTGGTTTTTTTCAAAAATAAAATATACAGAGATCACTTGCACGTTGAAATGATATAAAACAGCCATACAGAGAATATTTGTACAGATAACATCAATCAATGAGGCAGGGAGAAGAGGTAGCATGAAAATGACCTTGGATAAGGAAACCTAAGGAGCACCTCTGGCTTGATTATGGGCACGTTAACCAGTGTGGACCCAACTTGCGAGTAATTCTGTAACATCGCGGAATGGTGGAAGGTCTCTACGAAAGGTGACAGACAGACATGCGGAAAGATTGGAACGCTATTTTTGTATGTTCCTATACCACAACGTACAAGTGTAAGATGACCAGGAAATGAGGATCAAGGCAGGGGAAGGGAAATAAAGAGAAAGGGGAAAAAAAAACAAGGAAAAAAACAAAGGAAGGAGAATAAGGAGGAGGAGGGAGGAGGAAAGGGCGGTTGGGAGGGAGGAGAGGGGTAGAGGGTAGGGAAGTAAGTATTCACCGAGCTCTGATGTGTGATGATAAAGTGAGTGAGTACCTAGGCCTCTAGGGGGGTGTACAGGGGGTGTACTACATCTGGAGTTTTGTGTGGGTTGTTCAGACAGTCGAGCAACTAAGCATCCAAAGGATTGACAACCAAGCTATAGTACCAGCATCAAAAGATTATATTTCAGTTAAACAGAAAACACAAACTGTACATTTCAAAAAGTATGTATATATTCCATAATTTACAGTGCCTTAATTTCCAAGAAATACTGTATATGCATATGTTGTTGAATTAATACGCTGTAAACTTGGCTGAATGACTAAAATGTACTCTAACAGTATTTATTGCATGCATATGATGCTTTCTTAGATGCACACAGCTCTGAAAGCGCACATACAATGGTTTCACTAACAAAAGTGGTGTCTTCAGAACTAACCCATGCTGCTGTCTGCAGCCATTTCATTTATAACTACAGGGGCAGCCTGCTGTTTCTCCCTGGGGTACCATGCTGGATTCCTGTTCAAAGGATTAGTCTCCTTGTACAAACTATTAATCTCTGTCTGGAAAATTGTGGCAAAATGTATTTTGTCCTTCAGTATAGGTGTTCTCTGGCTCCCCCTACTGGCTCTAATTGAGGAGTGACAAAGGTCATATCCAGGAAAGTTTTTTAAACTACCTTGGTGCAAATGAAATTTGCTTGAGCAAAGATTTCTCATAAATCTTGTTCCCGGGCTTATGTTCTCATGACCTCTGTTAATGACTTTTACCTCAATGATCTCTTTTATTTGACTGTTCTGACCTTTTGCCCGTTTGACTATGACTTTGCCCCACTATTCTGTCCCTAGCTAATTTTATGCCAGCTGTTGCCAGTCTGGGTGTGTCTGAGAGTCATAACCTAGGAGCCATTCACAGTAAATTTAAAAACAAAAAAGGAGAGGACACCTGGCTCACACCTACTGTACTAAGCTTGATAACTAGTATATAATAAATAGGAAAAAGGTAGAACTCATAAAACTTTCAGGCAGCCAATCATGGTTGCCATAGTTAACTGACAACAGAGGTTCAGAATTGGTAATATTCTTGGGATTGCTCTGGTGCAGAACACATTAAAAAAACAATAGTGCATTAAAAGTATTAATTTAAAAGGTAAAAAACAATAATTCTACTCATGTTTTGAAGAAGCAATGCATGCCTGTAATCGGCCTCTGACAGTATAAATCTTCAACCCTCCATGGCCAGCAGAGGGGTTATATATCAAGGACAGTCCTTCTACCTGTACTGTTAAACAGTGACCTGCTAAGACAGTGGTGTCTTTACAAGTCATGAAGCAATGGAAATTATGTAGATGTCTGCTTCCTTAGTGATAGGTGATACATTTCAAGCTGCCACTCTTTCTCAATGTCCACATGAGCAGAATATATTCACCGAACACTTCAAATAGGGACTTTAAAGGAGACGTTTGCCCCATCATTTTCTAGGTTATACTTCTCTTTTTGGTCACAAGAGTACATTTACTAATGTCCTCCTGTGACCCAAGGTCAGCTGATATTTTGCTATTTCCCCATATCAGCTGAAGGGTAAAGTGGTATCATATTCAAGACCCCGACAATATTTCTGGAACCATCCAGCTGCCTGTTTGACAGCTGGCTCCACCTTTTATTGATTACTTGGAAGTTGGAGTCAGTCATAACTAGTGACCAAATGTAAACACACCACTAGCCAAAGAAATTCATATTTGTTTACAACGGTGGATTTTTAAAGTTTGCTCATAACCAAATTAATTTGTTACCTGGGGTACCATGCAGGATATTGTATTTTAATTTCAGGCTTTCGATAAATTATTAAATGAAAGAATGCAGATAATACAGAAAAGGAACACAAACGGAAAAAGGTGGCAAAAGTTAAGTGATAAGGGTTATTTGTAGAATTTACAATATTTTTGTCAGCACATTTTATCTTACCTTTACACCTTTGGCCCCATCTCTATCCTTTTTTTTCTATAACTTGCATTCTTTCAACAGTTACAAGAGATACACCAACTACTTAAATGTATATATTTCAGTTTGCACTGTCTGATATATAATTTACAAAAATCTTGTTCAAAATGTGTTATATTTAAAACCTTCATTTTAAGCCTTATTGGAAAATCAGTAACCTTCAGCAAAGGCATTCAATGGAACCTGACAAAGTTTTGACTGAGGATAGATTGATTCTCAAAAGTTTAAGTGGTCAGACATGAGCAGAATTTGCTTCACTTCATTGGTATACGTTAAAAAAGTATTTCCAGCAGCACCTTACAAATTAGCTTATTACTAAAAGACTGAACAGATCACAGACTGTCTATCAAAAATAGATTTCTAGTCGCAGACGGTTAACACATCTGCAAAGACACAAGTATTGTATTGACATTCCTTACTGACAAAAAAACCCTGTTAATTCCATACTACAGCAAGTTCAATTTAAAACATTTAATCAGTTTATATTTTCTATAGAATGTTCTTTCAGTTAACAGAAGTAGAATAGAAGACATTGTGGGATTGCTTTGGTATCTAAAACGCTCCCTCAATTTTACAATTTTACTTGAAAAATCAGACTCATAGCGGTTGATTTACTAATGTTGGAAAGTGCAAAATCTGGTGCAGCTGTGCATGGTAGCCAGCCAGCTTCTAACGTAAGCTTGTTCAATTAAGCTTTGATAATAAAACCTGGAAGATGACTAAGACATTTACTTTTAAAATATACAGTATAACAGAAATACCTGCACAAAATTAGCAATATTATAACCAAAATCCTGGTACCCTATCACTTTTTATTTAAAAATCAGGATATGATAGCACTGTACAAAACTGGTTATACTATTTATAAATTGTTTTTCACTATGAATGTAACTTCTAAAATTACAGGACAATAGCTTAATATTATATTTATATTGCCATGAGGTATAGATAGTGATTAGGCAGTACATCTCAAATTTCCATTTTCTAGTTCATAATGACCTACAGAAAATAAAATACCTTTTGCAAGGTCCAAAACCAACATTTGAAATGTATCATCATTAGACTACATTTTTATAGTTTTAATTTTTTCTGCATTTCAGTAATATTGTCATATACACAGGCATGGTCACTGTACATCTAGGGAATAGTGGTGACAAGGGTAGGGTTACAGGTTATCACAATGTTAGTATAAAGATTTACCGTATTCCTTGTGTACATCTTTTGTTTAAAACAGTCCAACAAAAGTTTTATTATTAATAAATACAGCTAATAACTAATACAATAAAGATTGCAACTAACCACTCTCTGAACTGCCCTGAAATGCTAATTGACTCTGCTGTCACTAGTGAGAATACTACTACTGCTAGTGAGGATACTGAGCTACTTAAAATGGATCTTCAGCCTATTTTTAAAGTTGCTGTGAATGGAATCCTTTATCCCTGCTATAATAGTGGAAAAAAATTAAAATCTCTGCATACGTTTTTTTTTTAATGTACCTTCTCTACATCCTGCTTAGATATTCTAGGTGAGTGACATAGTGTGTGCTACCATTGACTCCTGGGATATTTTCATCACAAATCCCAAGTCTTCCCCTGAGAGTTCCATGCTTGAAAGGGCAGAGTAGGGTGGGGAAGGAGGGCAGAGTAGGGTGGGGGAGTGACTTGACCACACTGACAGCAAGAGCACCACAGAGAATGGGGTGCAGGAATCATCACCAGGGTAATGGGCAGCGAGGAGTGCACAGACTGGCGACCAGCACATTTTCACCTGCATGACAGAGCTCCAGAGGTTGGGTCAGTTCACTGGCAGCATAGGAGATCGCTACACCTTCCACTGTGTGATCAGAACTGCAGGTGATATTGAGGGTGTGTGTGTGTATGCCTCTCTGTCTGTGGTATGAATATCCCATAAGAATCAGCCACTGGCTTCACCTGCCCTTACATAAAATGGCTGCCAACACAGCACAGTTGAGCAGTGTGTTCTGGAAATTTTATCGATAGGCAACTCCTATCCTCTGATTAGTGGTTCCATACTATGTATGTGATGCATGTATTACTGTGAATTCCAAAAAAACAGCAGGTAATGACTTAGCTCACATTTCCATAAAGGTGCAGAACATGTAACATGTATATGGGTTGATATTTAATAGATCATCTTAATTATAGTTTGGGAGGTTAAAATGTTTGATCATTAGAGAGACAAATTTCTGTGTTTATTTGGCATTGAAGGATTGTGAGATTCATAGTTGATGGACTTTGAGTGGACATATAGAAAAGAAATGGAGTACTGTAAAAACATACTGTAAAAATGGGAATCCTTCTTCAGGAGCACATGTGACAGAATCAGTACACTGGAACTAACTCCTAATCTTTAATAGAACAGTATAAGTCAGTAGGGTAGAGTGGAATTCATAGCATGTGCTTGTTATCCACAGGGATGCAAATAAGTAAGCCAAGGTGAACCCACTGCCTCTCAGGTGGGAAATTCAAGTACATTAAATAAACAGCCACTGGTCTTGTACACATAGTCTTAAAATAGAAGGACCAACTTCCCAATGGAGAACCATCCAGATCCAATGTAAGTAAGTCACCATAAAGACAGCATGGTAGTCAAAATAGTCAAGGCACATATTCCACAGAGGGGGCTCTTGATAAGTATTTTAGTAACAGACTCAGTTCACATCAATCCAGTCTAGAATCCAGATCCTAATCAATCACAATGAAAAGTGTTCACCAATTGTCACAAAAACAAAAAAATCATTGACATATACTCTTTGTCACAGTGGCAGCTCCCCTAGCTGTCATTTGCAATGTAAGCAAAGAGACAGGGATGGTGGCTGACATATATAGTTATATAGATAGTCTAGCTGAAAAAAAGACAAAAGTCCATCCAGTTCAACTATTACAAAAAAAAAAAAATTATGATCCTACAGCCGCAGTTGATCCAGAGGAATCCAAAAAAAACCAGCAAATCATTATTCAATTTACTCCTGCAGGGGAAAAAAATTCCTTATTGATCCCTCGAGAGGCAATTGGATATTCCTTGGAACAACCTTACCTATACATGTTAGTATCCAGATATATTCTGTGTATCCAAGAAAGAATCCAGGCCTTTTTTAAAGCAATCCACTGAGCTGGCCAGAACCAACTCTTGAGGGAGTCTATTCCATATTTTCACAGCTCTTACTGTGAAGAAACCTTTCTGTGTTTGGAGATTACCTTTCTTTTCCTCCAGACGTAAAGAGTGCCCCCTTGTCCTCTGATGACCTCAGGATGAATAACTCTACACTGAGTTTACTATATGAACCACTGATGTATTTATACATGTTGATCCTATCCCCCCTTAATCTCCTCTTCTCAAGAGAGAAACAATTCAGTTCCTCTAATATTTCCTCATAGCTGAGCTCCTCCATGCCTCTTATAAGTTTGGTTGCCCTTCTCTGTACTTTCTCCAGTTCCCCAATGTTCTTTTTGTGAATTGGTGGCCAAAATTGAACTGCATATTCCAGATGAGGTCATACTAATGATTTGTACAGGGGTAAAATGCTATCTCTCTTTCTGGAGTCTATACCTCTTTTAATACAAGACAGAATTTTGCTCACTGTAGAAATCACAGCTTGGCATTGCATGCCATTATTAAGCTTGTGATGTACTAGAACTCCCAGATCCTTCTCCACCATTGATTCCCCAGTTGTACTCCCTCTAGTATGTATGATGCATGCATATTCTTAGCCCCCGAGTGCATCACCTTACATTTATCAACATTAAACCTCATTTGCTACATAGTTGCCCAATTAAACAGTGTATTGAGGTTGGCTTGTAAATTGGAGACATCCTGTAAGGACGTTATTCCACTGCACAGCTTGGTGTCATCTGCAAAGACTGAATTGTATTTATAATCCCAGACCATGTATTGTTTATAAATATATTAAAAAGTAAGGGTCCCAACACTGAAGGATGGTGAGGATGGTTGCTGATGTTATTGATCAAATAAGGACATGGCCCTGTTTGGTCAATATCATTGACCAATCATGGCCAAGTCCATTGATCAAATATGGCCCATATTTGATCAGTGGCTTCAGCCACATCCAAACTATAATTTGCATGAAGAAAGAAAGCCAATTTGTGGGAAAAAATCATGTTTCAGTAATTATTCCTCAATGTTTCTTAAACCTTCTTAATGAGGAAACATGTCCAATGTATAAAACCAGAAACTGGGTGACATATGCTCATAAAAGCCAAGTGTGCTAAAATCTGCTAAAAATATATCTGCTAATAGAGAGAGATATGGGAGATATCCCATATCTCTCTCTATTAGCAGATATATTTTTAGCAGATTTTAGCACACTTGGCTTTTATGAGCATATGTCACCCAGTTTCTGGTTTTATACATTGGACATGTTTCCTCATTAAGAAGGTTTAAGAAACATTGAGGAATAATTACTGAAACATGATTTTTTCCCACAAATTGGCTTTCTTTCTTCATACTACTTTAAACTCATTTTGAAATGTAATTATTTTCGCTTTGACAAGGACTTTTATTTGCAGATGCAGCGAGCAAACATGGAGTTGAAATTGTTTTTGCAAATTCAACCTGTCACTGATTTGAGGTTATGGTTTGTGGATCTTATTTTCTGGATCAGGAAAGTAGTAAAGAAGAATGTTCTTTCACTACTGCATCTCAACAGTCCAAGATAAAATATACTAAACCTGTATTTGATTTTGTAACATTTATTATCTTAAACCATGATATCAAAACTCATCTGTATTTAGAAGTAAAGATGAGCTTGGGTTTGGTGTGAACCAAGAAGTTAACTGTCACTGCTGGGCCAATGAGCTGTGGGTGGGAAACTCCCCGCACCACAGTTGCACATACAGTATACAAATGGGTGGGGATGTTCATGCCATCATTGATCTAATATTGCCACATGAATTGACCCTTTGTGTATGTGTAACTGTCAGTGGTCAGGCTCATAGAGCAGTATCTATAGCAGTAGAGAGGCTCTCAATGACCAGTTGGATAAGTGCAGCAGCAGGTCATGGATAGATGACAAGGGCTCACCCAAAGTGCAGATTGTAAGCATTAACTGATGTTCACCAGAGCTCTTGATGGTGGAGATGGGTTTTGCTGCATGTTACTGCCAGGTGGCGGTCCTCAGGATCACCCGACCAGGAGGTGAGCAAGCAAAGGTCCAGATATATGCAGAAGCATAGTCAATAAACAAGCCAAAGGTGAGTAACAAGTGGTTGCAGATTGGGATAAATCAGAAGCATAGACGAAGAACAAATCAAATGTCAATAAGTAGTAGTGGAGAAATATATAGCAGCAAAAGAGACTAGAGTGAAATATTAGCTGGAGAGAGCTCAATAATTTGGCAAAACGGAAGTGCAAAGGTGTGGCTAAAATTGGCAGTTTATGAGAGGAGCAAAGGGTTAAAGATTCAAAAGAAACAATGTTAAAGGCAAGATCATTCAAGAAATTGTCCAAAAAGCTGTCTGACATCCAAGGTGACTCAGCAAGAAGAGGCACCCCCAGACTAATCAAAGGCCTCAGGTTCAGACCCGGGTCCTAACCGTATGTCAGCTGTGGGACAGGGCATCTCCTGCCTGCAGCTTATTGGTCTAGCGATGACAACAAACTTCCATGTTTGGATGAACTTTGGTTCAGACCAAACCCGAGCTCATTACTATTTATTAGGAACTATTAAAGTGGTAGTAAACTTTCTTTTAAAAAAAAAATTCTGACAGACAAGGATATATATGACAGAAGAGACCGGTTTCTTCTATTATAAGTGCATCCTTCTGCTTGTCAGCCATCATGTACACTGAGCTGCACATGTGCAGCTAAGTGAACATTTGCAACCCCGAGCTGGCAGCTGCGATGTAACTCCTGTGTGCATGCACGGGAGTGACATCATCACAGCCCAGCCATTCAAGAGGTTAAAGGCTCAGAACATGGAAGACTAGGGGAAGATGGAAGCATCTGGGACTAGGCGGTTTGTTCACAACACAGCGCTGGAGGGCTCGGTTTGACAAGTAAGTCTGTCATAATGTGCCAATATGTGGTGCATACTAACACACTATGACATAACCTACCTGGGGGCCCCTAAAAAGAAGAAATTAAAGCTAACTTTCCTACCCCTTTAAGCAGTTTCCCATAGGCGAGTTACATGTTTCAAAACTATCCTAACAATGTTTAGTCTCAAAATATAAGGAAAAAAGATACTATCCATAGACATGGCCACAATTACAGTACTTGGATTCAAGCAGTGAAGTATTGTAATAGAATATGTTAGCTGTGAAGATGTGACTTCCCTCTATACTAATTGTAGCAATCGGGCACACAGAGATGGTTGCAAATCTCCAAGAATTCAAACACAGGCCCATAGAGCCCCTAGTATCCTTCCTGATGTGCTTGCAAATCCTGATTGGCAGCCCACAAATTCTGCAGCACCCATACTTCCCCTATTCACTGCCCAACCTGGAATTCAGGTGGAAACAGCAAATTTAACTACCCCCCTTGATTTTTTGGAGCTGTTTTTCACAGAAGATCTGCATGCATTGATTATGGATCAAAGCAATTTATATGCACAACAATTTATTGCCGCCGACCCAAATTTAAACCTTGCCAGACCATTCGCATGGAACTCATTACTGTTTCCGAATTAAAAAATGTTTTGGACCTAACCCTCAACATGGGCATTACTGAAAAAAATTGATTGCGGTTGTATTGGTCCACAGACCCGATTCATCATATGCCCGTGTTCTCTGGGGTGACCCTCGGGGTGACCCTGAATTTGACTGGCTGCACAAAAATTAGGCCCCTCGTAAATCACCTTAACCAAGAATTTGCAAATGTCTATGCTCCCCAGCAAAAAATCTGCATTGATGAGTCCCTCATTAATTTTTCTGGCCTCCTTGCATTCAAACAATTCTCTCCAGCAAGCAAGCTAGATATGGGGTCAAGATGTATAAGACCCATGAGAGGGCAACAGGCTATACATATAAGTTTTGGATTTATGAGGGAAAGCCCCCCCCGGATGCCCAGACTACATAGGGAGCAGTAGCAAGATAATTGGTACTTGGTGTCCTCCTTTTTCCATATGGGATACCACTTATACATGGACAATTTTTATTCAAGCGAGCCACTATTTAGACATTTGTACAATCTTGGAATTGGCGCATGTGGCACTGTGTGACCTAATGTGTGCCCACCATTAGAAGTGGGTGGATGCAGTGCGGTATATTATAATGGTGTGCATATCACACACTTTTTCTGGCAGAGATTTCTTCTCTTTTGTTCATTCAGCCCACAGGCTGGTTAAAAAAAAAAAAAGCATATATACCTAACAATGACCAGTGAAGTACTGGTAAATCACTGGGCTTTGAATGGTTATACCAGGATGATGCCTACAGCTGCAGGTATCTCCCTGGTATAGTTTTTTCAGCCAGCAATCGGCTTTCATGTAAAAGCAGTCCTAGTGGCTAATTAGCTACAGGATTGCTTTTACAAGCAGCGGGAGACGATGCCCCCTCCCCCGTTGCCTTCCATGGCCTTCTCAGGCAGTCCCGTGCCATTGGGGGAATCTGGGAATGCAGCCGGTGTTTCTGTCAGCTGACCATAGAGCTGATTGGAGACTGGAATCGTGCCAATCATCTCTATAGTCTAAGAAATCGGAAGCTACAAGCATTTCAGCGCCATTTGTAAATCGGGAAAGCATCTAATTACACTGATCTTGGTTTGATTAGATAATGTAAGGGCAGAGGAGATATCTAGCCTCTGATAGATTTCTCAAAAAATAATATATGACAATGCCCATTGAAGTTATAGGGGATATTTGCATTCCCTGTGATAGCATTAAAAGTGATCAAAAAAAAAAATGAAAGGGACAGTGTAAAAATAATAATAAAAAAAAAAAAGACTCTCGCCCACCCCCCCTAAGTGAACGAGCTTTGACCCTGTGCTGGTATGTAAACAGCGGTTGCACCATGCATGTGAGGTATTGTCGCGAACATCAGATCAAGGGCAGTGATTCTAGTACTAGACCTCTTCTGTAAATCTAAAATGGTAGCTTGTAAAGGCTTTTAAAGCATTGCCTATGAATATTAAAATGTATGCAGTTTGTCGCCATTTCACGGTGCATGCGCAGTTTTAAAGCATGTCATGTTTGGTATCTATTTACTCGGCATACCATCATCTTTTATATGTTACCAAATTATTGGCCAATATATTGTGATTTTGTGCATTAAAAGTAAAACAAGTGCATTTTCTTTTAAATTTGCGTTTGAAAAATTGCTACATGAGTACTATGTGGCATAAAAAAATTGCAGCACCCACCATTTTATTTACTAGGGTGTTTTCTTTAAAAAATATGTAATGTTTGGGGGTTCAAAGTAATTTCCTAGCAAAAAATACAGCTTTTTTTAATGTGAACAAAAAGTGTCAGAAAATGCTTTGTCTTCAGGTGGTTAGAAGTGAGTGATGTGTGGCATAAACTTCTAATTCTGGGCATAAAATTCCACCATCCCCCAAAGTGACCCCTTTTTGGAAAGTAGACACCCCAAACTATTTGCTGAGAGGCATGTTGACACACTCACCCAGACCCAGTGGTCGGGAAGGTGGTGGAGTTGGTTTGCTCCTGTCACCACTGAGAACCTTCCAAGTCCTCCCTAACCCTCCCTCTCTATCCTTCTCTTCCTTCGAGACCCACTGCATCCGGCTATTCTCTCCAATCTCTCTGAGGATTGCAGTGATCTATCGGCCTCCTTGACCCGTGTCCCGCTTTATTGATGACTTCGCTGCCTGGCTATCCTTCTTTCTCTCCTCTGAGCTACCCACTATCATTCTTGGAGACTTCAACATCCCTATCAACATCAATAACCCGGCTACATCCCAACTCTTCTACATAATCTCTTCTTTTACACTAGCACAGTGCATACAGTCCTCCACTCACTCTGACGGGAACACTTTTGACCTTGTCTTCTCTCACCTTTGTACTCCCTGCAACCTCACAAACACCCCCTTTCCTCTCTCCGATCACAACCTCATCACCTTCTCTGTCTCCTCGTCCTCAAACACCTATCCCTCCAAATGGCAAACAATTACAAGCAGAAACCTCTGGAGCTTGAACCCTGCTCCCTTCCACTCTGCAACTGACCAACTTTACGACAGCATCCATCCCCTGTCTTGCCCTGACCTGGCCTCTACTGTCTACAACAACTTGCTTTCAGCCGCTCTAGACTCGCTCGCACCCCCAACACCATGAAGCATTAGTCCCCGACCGCTACAACCCTGGCAGACTGACCACACCAGAAACCTCAAACGACATATTTGTGCACTGGAGCGACTATGGCGTAAACCCAAATCCCAACAAGCGTTCACCCGCTATAAATCTGCCTTCTTAATGTACACTTCCTCCCTTCACACTGCCAAACAAGCATACTTTATTACCCTCATTAATACCTTCTCCTCCAGTGCTCTCCGGCTCTTCTCCACTTTTAACTCTCTACTCTCTCCGCCTCCACCCAGTACCTCACTTACCGCCCACGAGATTGCTAACCACTTCAAAAACAAGATTGACGCAATTCGTAGGGACTTCGCCACTGCTCAGACATCCACCCCACTTAGCATTCCTCACACAATAACCCCATCAACACTTCACTCACATCACTACTACCAAAGAGGTCACTAAGGTTTTCTCCGAAGCCCGCCTCACCATCTGCCCCCTGGACCCTGTCCCCTCACACTTCCTGCGGTCCCCCTCCTCTTCCATCCTATGCTCCCTCACTCATATCTTCAATCTTTCCCTCTCCACCAGTACCTTCCCCTCCCCTCTAAAGCACGTGCACATCACTCCCATACTTAAGAAACCCTGCCTGGACCCCACCGACCTGAACAACTTAAGACCCATCTCCCTACTGCCATTTACCTCTAAACTTCTAGAACGCTTAGTCTATAATCGCCTGAACTCCCATCTCACTGACAACAACCTTCTCGACCCTTTACAGTCCAGCTTCCGCCCCCTACACTCCACTGAAACTGCCCTACTCAAATTCACCAATGACCTACTAACCGCCAAAACCAATGGCCAATATACAATACTCCTACTACTTGACCTCTCTGCAGCTTTTGACACGGTTGACCACCCCCTCCTCCTCAAAAAACTACACTCTCTTGGCCTCAGAGACTCCGCTCTTTCCTGGTTCTCCTCCTATCTATCGCAGCGCTCCTTCAGTGTTACCTATAATCCTGTCACCTCCCCTTCACTCCCTCTCTCTGTTGGGGTCCCTGAAGGTTCTGTCATCGGACCTCTTCTCCATCTACACCTTCTCCTTTGGCCAATTGATAAACTCCCATGGCTTCAACTACCATCTCTATGCTGACGACACACAAATCTATCTCTCTACCCCTCACCTCACCCCCTCAGTCTCCAATCGCATCACCAGCCTACTAAGTGACATATCGGACTTGATGTCACTCCACTTCCTCAAACTCAACCTTTCCAAAACTGAGCTCCTAGTATTCCCCCCAGCCCGTTGTCCCCCCCGACTTTTCCATCAAGATCAACAACACTAGCATCAGTCCCACCCCTCACGCCAGGGTACTAGGTGTAATCCTAGACTGAAATCTGTCCTTTCAGCCCCAGGTCCAATCGCTGACAAACTCATGTAGACTTCACCTCTGCAACATCTCCAAGATACGACTGTTCCTAACCTCGGAAACCACTAAGCAACTCATTCACTCCCTTATTATTTCACGCCTTGACTACTGTAACTCCCTCTTCACTGGCCTACCTCATCGCACGCTATCCCCACTCCAGTCCATCATGAATGCTGTTGACAGACTCATTCACCTTACTAACCGCTCTGTGTCTGCCACCCCTCTCTGCCAATCCCTCCACTGGCTTCCAATTGCCTAATGGATAAAATTCAAAACACTAACACTGACATATAAAGCTGTTCATAACACTGCCCCAAATTACATCAACGACCTTGTCTCTAAATACCACCCAAACAGTACTCTCCGCTCCTCGCAAGACCTCCTACTCTCTAGCTCCCTTGTCTCCTCCTCCCATGCTCGTCTCCAGGATTTCTCAAGGGCTTCAACCATCCTCTGGAACTCCCTACCCCAATCTATCAGACTATTGCCTAATCTGCTCACTTTTAGGCGCACTCTGAAAACCCATCTCTTCAGGGAAGCCTACTCCGACCCCAGCTAGTACTGGAATCCTCTACTCTTCCTACTACTCCATCCCCCACAGCTAATTACAATTTGTACCACTATCCTCTCCCTCCTAGATTGTAAGCTCCAAGGAGCAGGGCCCTCTAATCCCTCTTGTATTGAACTGTATTGTTACTGTACTGTCTCCCACCATAATGTTAAACGCTGAGCAAACTGTTTGCGCTATATAAGTCCTGTATATAAAAATAATAATAATAATAATAATAAAATGTTGAATAGAATAATTCATATTTTTACAAGTTTTTTGGAAAATGACAAAAAAAAAATTTACACAAAATTGTCATTTAAATTATTTATTGCTAACACATGACATGGATATATGTGTAATTATTCCCCAAAATACATTCTTCTACTTCTCCCGAGTATGGGGATACCACATTTGAGTGACTTTTTGGCAGTCTAGCCAAGTACAGGAACCCAAAATCCAATAAGCACCTTCAGGCTTTTAAAGGGCTTTATTTCCTCATTACACTTCCTGACTACCTATCACAGTTTCGGAGGCCCTGAAATGCCAGGATTGTACCTAACCCTCCCAAATGACCCCTTTTTAGAAAGTAGAAACCCCAAGGAATTTGATAAGAAGCATGGTGAGTATTTTGCAGATCTCGTTTGTTGCCACAACCTTTTGGAAAATAAATAAAGAAAACAAAAACATATTTTTTCTTTTCTTTTTTTAAATTTCAAAACCTTGTGAGAAAAAATGAGATCTGCAAAATACTCACCATGCCTCTTTTTAAATTTCTTGGGGTGTCTACTTTCCAAACAGAAATGTGAAAATATTTTCTTGGGCTCTCCCATCCCACACGGGAATCCGAGTATGCAGCCAGCATTTCTGATGGCTGACCATAGAGCTAATCATAGACCATAATGCCTCTATGGTCTAAGAGAACAGAAGATAGGAGCATTACATCATTTCTGTTTCATCAGATATAAATAGCACCATTTTAAAATTGGGAAAGCATCTGATCCTGGTGTGTTCAGATGCTTTAAAGGACAGAGGAGAGATCTAGAGTCTAATAGACCCCAGATTTCTCAGAAAAGTGTACCTGTCACTGCCTATTGCTATCACAATGGATACATTCCCTGTGAAAACAATAAAAGTGCTAAAAAAAATGAAAGGGACAGTGTAAAAAAAAAAAAAAAAAAAAAAGAAATAATAAAAAAAACACCCCCATCCCCGTGCTTGCGTGCAATGGCAAACGCAAGTGATGATTTTACAAGTATCCTCCTGCGCTCAATATAGACACGATCCCTACCTTAACAGCTGCTGTCACTCAACCTTAACCATTAAGTAGCCAAATATATACAAAAAATAGTGAAGCGCTTAATAAATAAACATATAAAACTACATATATTAAGGTGCCATCAGTGAATAAAGTGCTAAACGTTAATATTCCTTGTAAACGCTGGAATATTATCAACCAATATTAATTAGAAGTAGTATTAAACCAACCAAACTGAATTCCTAATTTATCAGTGATAAACACAACAGTGACAAATGATGATATAACTCCACAGAGGTATCTTTATCCTCCTTCGCTATTTAAATAAAAAGTGCAATAATTGAAGTGAATAAGTGTATACAAAAAAAACTTTTTTTTTAAAAGTGCATATACAAATCATATATATATGTATAAAGCATACATCATATATATATAAATAAATAAATAAATAAAGTCCATGCAAGTGTAACTTGTGATAGAACAGTGATCTCCACTTCTAGTGCTCAAACACAAATCCTCAAATGGCAGCAGTGCCTGCTCACCTCCCCACACTGACCCTCAAGGGGCCAAAAGGCTACTGATCTCCTCTATGGCAAACTTTCTCCTCCTCCTCTCGGTAGCTCAGCAGGTGATCCCAAGGTCTCCACTTCTCCTCCACTCATATATCATGCTGAGCTACCGAGAGGAGGAGGAGAAAGTTTGCCATAGAGGAGATCAGTAGCCTTTTGGCCCCTTGAGGGTCAGTGTGGGGAGGTGAGCAGGCACTGCTGCCATTTGAGGATTTGTGTTTGAGCACTAGAAGTGGAGATCACTGTTCTATCACAAGTTACACTTGCATGGACTTTATTTATTTATTTATTTATATATATATGATGTATGCTTTATACATATATATATGATTTGTATATGCACTTTTAAAAAAAAAGTTTTTTTTGTATACACTTATTCACTTCAATTATTGCACTTTTTATTTAAATAGCGAAGGAGGATAAAGATACCTCTGTGGAGTTATATCATCATTTGTCACTGTTGTGTTTATCACTGATAAATTAGGAATTCAGTTTGGTTGGTTTAATACTACTTCTAATTAATATTGGTTGATAATATTCCAGCGTTTACAAGGAATATTAACGTTTAGCACTTTATTCACTGATGGCACCTTAATATATGTAGTTTTATATGTTTATTTATTAAGCGCTTCACTATTTTTTGTATATAAACGCAAGTGATGGTCCCTTGTCAGTATGTAAACAGAGATTGCACCATGCATGTGAGGTATCACCACGAATGTCAGATCAAAGGAAGTAATCCTAGCACTAGACTTCCTGTGTAAATCTAAAGTAGTGACCTGTAAAGCTTTTAAAGTGTCGCCTATTGATATTAAAGATTTACGTAGTTTGTCACTATTGCACGGATGTGCTTTTTAAAGCATGTCATGTTTGGTATCCATTTACTCGGCATAACATCATATTTTATATCTTATCAAACAATTGGGCAATATACCTTTTTTATTTTTCTTACAAAAGTGTTTGAAAAATCGCTGCTCTGTATGACATGACATTTTTTTGTTTAAAACCCACTGTTTTATTCTCTAGGGCCTCTCCTTTAAAAGAAAAAAAAAATAAAATATATATATACAGTTGTGGCCAAAATTATTCAACCCCCACTGAAATTGAGTGTTTTGGCCAGTTTGACATTGCTTTTGATCATTCAGTCATCTTGCTTACATTTACATTAAAGAGGCACTTGTAGGTCAGACAAATATAACATAACAGTTATAATGAAATAACCACAAATGTCTTTTCTGTGCTCACAGCATTATCAGTTTTATTCAACCCCCAAGTGACATTCAATCTTAGTACTTAGTACAGCATCCTTTTACAGTTATAACAGCTTTTAAACGTGAAGCATAGCTTGACACAAGTGTCTTGCAGCGATCTACGGGTATCTTCGCCCATTCTTCATGGGCAAAGGCCTCCAGTTCAGTCACATTCTTAGGCTTGCGCACTGCAACTGCTTTCTTTAAGTCCCACCAGAGGTTCTCAATCGGATTTAAGTCTGGTGACTGCGATGGCCACTCCAAAATGTTCCAGCCTTTCCTCTGCAACCATGCTCTAGTGGACTTGGAGGTATGCTTGGGATCATTGTCCTGTTGAAAGGTCCAACGTCTCCCAAGCCTCAGGTGTGTGACGGACTGCATCACGTTTCCATCCAATATCTCCTGGTACTGAAGAGAATTCATGGTACCTTGCACACGCTGAAGCTTCCCTGTACCTGCAGAAGCAAAACAGCCCCAAAGCATGATTGACCCTCCACCATGCTTCACAGTAGGCAAGGTGTTCTTTTCATCATAGGCCTTGTTCTTCCTCCTCCAAACATAGCGTTGATCCATGGGCCCAAACAGTTCTAATTTTGTTTCATCAGTCCACAGAACACTATCCCACAACTTTTGTGGTTTGTCCACATGGCTTTTGGCATACTGCAGTCGACTCTTCTTATTCTTTGGAGACAGCAAGGGGGTACGCCTGGGAGTTCTGGCACGGAGGCCTTCATTACGCAGTGTGCGTCTTATTGTCTGGGCTGAAACTTCTGTACCCACATCTGACAAATCTTTTCTCAGTTCCTCAGCAGTCACACGGGGACTTCTCTCCACTCTACGCTTCAGGTAGCGCACAGCAGTCGAAGTCAGCATCTTCTTTCTGCCACGACCAGGTAGCGTTTCAACAGTGCCCTTTGCCTTGAATTTGCGAATGATGCTTCCTAAGGTGTCTCTTGGTATGTTTAACATCTTTGCAATCTTCTTATAGCCATTGCCCTTCCTGTGAAGAGAAATCACCTCTTCTCTTGTCTTCCTGGACCATTCTCTTGCCTTCACCATGTTTGTAACCACACCAGTAAATGTCTAGAAGGAGCTGAGTATCACAGTCATTTTAAAGCTGCCTAATTGGTGCTTATTATGCTTGATTGCTGCTCGGTGACATCCACAGGTGTTTTCAATACCTGATGGAAAGCACCTGTATGAACCTCTGTTCTTCAGAGTGGTAGTCTTTAAGGGGTTGAATAATTGTGGCAATGAAGAAACCACATAAGAACCATTTACTACTGTATTACATAAACAATTGATGTCATTTTAGTTGCATTTGGGTAGTTACAACGTCCTTGTAGGATTTGATTCTGAATACAATTCCAAATGTACACTATAGTCCCTAAACCCCTTTACAGCATTGGGGGTTGAATAATTTTGGCCACAACTGTATATATATATATAATGTTCTGGGGTTCAAAGTAATTTTCTAGCAAAAAAAATGTTTTTTTATGTAATGTCAACAAAGGATAAAGTTTACCTTTCATAACATGTTACATGTTACACCCATATTCTGGGTGTAAAGTTTTATGAAATGACTGCCCCTGCCCCCGGATCCCCCATTTTGACAGCTAGGGAGGGATTTGCTCCCCCCACTAGCTGTCAAAATGTAAAAGAAAAAGCGGCCCATCACAGCCGCTTCACTCATTCACAGTTTTTTGTGAATGAACACCTTAGCGGCTGTTGGCTGTAGTTCATTGATTCTTCCTGTCAGTAAGTATTGGCTTTCCTGTACAAGGTACGATGAAGCAGATACACTGACAGGTCTGCAGGAGACCTGCATAGCATTAGTGATCTGCTGATTGCTGCTGCAATGCTTTCCAGGCTCCTACAAAAAAAATTATATCTACACATTTTGTTACCTGCAAAAAAATGTGCATTTATCATTTTTTGTTGAAAGGTGAACTTATCATTTAAGTAGATTCTGGAAGATATTTTAACTGTTGAACCAATTGTCCCAGAAATTTCAGCCCTACCATTCGCACGCTGCAGAAGATTATGTTTATCACTTATGATGAATGTATAAGCATAAACTGTGATGAGCAAGATGGTTTTGAAAATTGCACAATGCCTCTTTTTCTGAACAAATGCATCCATGTTTGGCCAGTCTACATAAATCATAAAATTCATAAATCATGATTGCCTGGTTTACAAAATTGCAGGATTCTTTGCAGTGCAGACAAATCTAAATGCAAACGTTCTGGGAAATCAAAAAGTGATAAGTCGTCATTGCCAATTCTGATTCCATTGTCACTACTTGTATTGATTTGTGCTACTGCCATGCAGGTCTCTGTGGTATATTGTTTTACCAGCTAACAGAATTATACCATTGATTAATATTTTCCCAGAATGATTGACATATCGTTTATATTTAGCACAGATTTATAATCTTCATTCCAGTTAAAACCTCTATTATAATGTATTATGGTATGAAGCAGTAAAATTGCCATTCTAATGGATATACTGGCCTGATGACAAATGCCTATTTGAACATTTTATATTGTGATTTACTGATGTGTATGCATGTATACAACATATGGGAGTATCTGGAGGTGGTATACTGGAGGATGATTGGTTTGCGAATATGAACACTACATACTGGTTCTCAAAGCATTTTTACACTGTGTGCCGTATAATTAACTATAATCATCTTGAATTGTATACCGTTTAAAGAATTGTACACATCTACATAATAATAATATCCTTATAATAAATGAGTAGAAAAAGGTTCATGATTAGTTAATCTTATCTAATTATATATATACATATATATATATATATATACTCTCATGTAAAATATTTTTGCTTATTGGGGATATAAGAGTTAATCATGGGGTCCAATTAAATGGTTATATACAGTAAATGTTCTGTTTCTATTTTGATGAAAATCAATATTAAAAGAGATATATGGTAATCTACATTTGATACTTTTATGTTAAAGTGAACATTTGTAAAATAGGAAATTATTAATTAAGCTAGCTTCCGTCATTTTGGAAAGTTAGTTTCATCATGCACTTTTACTGACTGACTATCTCAACTAATTAGAACAGCAGAAGAGTGTTTGACTACAATATCTGCTGAACTGAAACCTTAACCTCCCTAGCGGTATGATTATGTCAGTATTTCTGTGCTCAAAGCGGTACATTTTTTGCATGGAAATATGTTGTTTTTTTATTGGCCTGTAATTCTTAGGAATAACTCACTGAAATCTGTCCAAACAAGAGTCTAGTAAACATCCCGGGTATGATAAAATTTAAAACACAAAATCATAAATTATAATATAATAAATAATCATAAAAAATAATAATATAATAATAATAAATTTAATTCAATAATGTAATTAACCAAAAATGCTGAAAATTTAAATAGAACGCCAAGTTTGCACATCACTGAGCTCAGTCGCAAAATTGTTTTCAGTGTCTGATGACGAATTTCCCCACGAATCATTTTCACTCAATCCTGCAAGTGGTTCTAATTTGCTATCGCTGTTCTCTAGCTGGTCTAAAACCACTTTTGACCTAAAGGGATGCTTTTTGGATGCCATGGACGTTTCTCAGTTTCCAGGCAGAAAGAACAGTAAATATGCAGGCAGGGCACAGGACAAAGCACTCAGGACAAAATGTATGTGAAATGGTTTGATACAGTAATGTTATACTATGTGATTTTAGTGTATTTAGTGAATGTCACTTTTAAAATGTTTAAATTTCCCGCCGGTTCCGTCCCCGTACGTTCCGACGGTCGCAGGGAACACAACACGGAAGAGGGATGCAGGCATCGGCTGGAAGAGATGTCCGGGGATGCTGCAAGGGGGATATCACGGGAGCGAAGGACAAGGTAAGTGCTGGAGGGTAATCCTGAGCAACGCTGCAGGGTAATCCTGAGTGTAGCTCGGGGTTACCGTTTTTTGAAAGTTAACCCCAAGCTACACTCGGGAATACCGCTAGGGAGGTTAATTTCAGTTATTACATGGAAATTTATTGTATTGTCTATAACATCTACTGAAGGAACTCTGTTAAAGTTCTGGTGGATAAGTCATATTGAGAGGAAAACACTATTAAGTAGATACATGAAGGATAATGATCGAGGAAAATGTATAACTAGAGGTTACAACCTCTGATCCTTTGGTGACAAATGCTGTTTGTGGAGATTGCTCCACCATTGCTCTCCATCCTAACATGGATCTTCCGATCCAGCAGCTGCTACAGCCGTGAGGAGGCTGAGGAGAAAAAGCCAACCAGCAGCGCTGCAGGGAGGGGTACCAGTGGATTGGGGAGGTGGTGGGGCTCTGGAGTGGCAGGGGGATGTATTTGTAAAGCCCATTTGGCTCTACTGCAGCACCTGAAGCTGTGGAAGGACAGAGGAGAAGTCAGAAGTTGCAGTGTAGCCACAGGGGCTTGGCATTGTGTGGGGTATCAGTGCTGAGGAGGCAAATTGATGCTGCAGGGGTGAAGCAGCAGGGAAAGGGGACAAAAGAGTGAGGAGGCATTTCAGATGTCAACAACAGCTGTGGAAGGTGGCAGACACAGGGCAGAGAAGTGGTGGCAGGGGCAAACTGTTGGTTAATAGCTCTGCTCAGTGGCTTGTTAGCTAATAATCAGAGCTTTAAAGAAACATAAGTGTGCGCATACACATAGGATATTTAGATAATATTTATACCAGATAGCCGCCAGCACTAAAGGGTATGGGTAACAATCCCTGTTAACGTATTCACAAAGTGCAGCGCTTTCACAAATTATGTATTTGCCTATATATATATATATATATATATATATATATATATACACACACAGAGATAGAGAGAAAGTGCACAATAAATATGAAGTGCTATTCAAGCAAACCGTGCAATGTGCAATCAATAAGGATCTCAAAGGCACGCTCCACTGGTACTGTGAGGATGCTGGATTAACCCTTAAGGTGTCCTACTACCCCTGCACTCAGATGTGACAGATTGTAGCCAATGCCTGTATACATCAAAGTTATGGTGAGTGCGCATCCATAAGAAGTGGTGGATGATTTTTAAAGACACATGCACAAATGCACTTTTGGCACAGGATTGTATCGTTTGAAGAAAGATTCCTGTTGAATTCTTGTTTATTTATACCCTTTGAAAACATATGATGATTATGCACTTTTTATCTCCACTTATTGCACAGATTGCACAATAGCACTTTAATATCAGATTGTGTACGCAATATTAACAATTTTACTTGAATTATCATATATTTATTGATTGATATCATATGGAGATTATGGACCTGTATTGATTGCACATTGCACGGTTTTGCTTGAATAGCACTTTATATTTATTGTGCGCTCTCTCTCTATATATATATACGTCTTTATGTAAATATATATATATTTACATAATTTGTGAAAGTGCTGCACTTTTCAGATTTGTGAATAATAATCAGAGCTATCAGTTTCTTCAGCAGAGTTTGCATAGTTTTGCTATAAGCTCATTGTCACTTCATTAACCTTGAGTTTACAGCATAAAGAAGAATGCTAGGTCCATATGGAGTATGGACATCGAAAGCTGAAAGTGGTGTTGTATACAGAACTGACTTGGCAGCAAAAGGGTTAATGTGTACAAGGAATCCAGTAGGTAAGGCTGGTGTGCTTTCTAATTTGCAGCTCTTTGTATGTGAGCTTTTCTATGGGCAGTTTGAACTGTAACAAGGATGTCTGTAAATAATCTTCAGAATAATTGACAGCACTAAATTAGCTTTTAAACCCAATTTCTGCTTATTAAAAATATGAACATAAAATAAAAATAAACACTTGACACATGCTTATAGCTTAATCACAGGTTTAAAGTACAGACATCTAAAGTAACCCTTCTGAATGGGCTAACCTACAATACTTCCTGACAGTCCACTCCTTTTGCCCCACATAAATTATGATTGGCCCATCACTATGATGAGATGCATCATTGGGAAACAGGAATGTGTGAAAGGTGATGATGGGACAAGCTTTATCCTACTAGGAAGTTCTACAGAGTTATCAATCAGAGCCTAGAATTCAAGCTGGGTATGAGCACTGATAGTTGCTCTATGTGCCTGTAATTTATACTTCTCAGTAATTTTTGGTAGTGGGCTCTTATATTTATATAACCTGGGTGTCTAGTCTCTACAGGTTAATTATCTCATATTTATTGTTTTGTGTTGTATCTTAATATATATTTTTATTTATAATATTAAATATTTTCTAATAAGTAGGAACAAGAGTGTCCAAAATCTATTCCAGAACCTGTAAGCCTATGGTTATGGGTTATACTAATAGTAAAATATTAAATGTTAACAATGATGAAATTAATTATTTTAATATTATTTAAATTTAAGATACCTATACATTCATTCATATTTTATATCATAATTAAATGATACAAATCTCTGTTACAAAAAAAGAGATAAAAAAGAGCATTTCTTTTAGTTTTACTTTTAAAGACTTAGTGTTGAAGCAACATGTATTTGATGAAAATAAATCTAGATCAATAGTTCCATTGCGTGAGGCTACTAGAAAAAAATAATATATGAAAAATCAATTGCCCCTCAGCAATGCTATTTTTCCAATGTTCAACCTTTAAAATAAGACAGTAGGCAGTCAAAGCTAAACTTGACACCTCAAATGTGCTGGAGGAAGCTGTTTCATTTTTAATGTTTAACTTCAAATACTTTTTAGGTTTATGTAATTATGTTGTTCAATGGACACTGAAAATAAAATACAATGTGTTTACTTTAAATCAAAAACACCCTTTAAAAAAGACTATCTGTTCTGTGTATTTCATGTTTAGTGTTTAAAGAAAATAATATGTAAAGGGTGATATTTTTAAAATGAATGTGTTCATTGATTAGTTTGTGAGAGGTAGCAGACAAGCAGAAGCATCCACACACTTGAGGTGGATGGAGCAATCCTTCCACTGAACCTTTGTATTCTGAGACTTCCCCACTGTAAGAATACAATGATCAACACTGTCGGCCATAGCCTACAGCATTGATCGACCAGGAAAAACCTGCCAAGGTGGTTGTAAAGCTGTCAATCAGTAGACTTACTTTATTATTCAGGAGTGTGTTTAAATTTGCAGAGCAGGTGATGGGATTTAATGTGGAAGTGATTTTGCAGCCATCTACTTATTTTCACAGCCTGCCAAAGGTACCATCCTCCCACCCAACTGCCCCTGCCATGTATTCTGAGATCTGATGTCCCCCCTATGGACCTGAAACTGGCATGGCGGTTGGCATCAGATGAAATGGAGAGAGACCAGCACACATCCTTTGGCTGACTTCCCCTCTTGGGAATGAACATGGAGGCAATACATATTACACCATTTCTAGGTTTGGCTGTTACTTTCCCCAGCTTCTGTGGCCTGAGAAGAAGCTAAAGGACCATGATCTGTGCTCCATTAGCTTCAGTGTAAGGCAGGGAAGATAACAGGGGTCTAATAGGCCCCTAATGTTTTAATAAAAAGAACCTGTCTATTGCCCACTATTTTAGATGAATAAAGTTAATTGTAAAAAAAAAAGTTTTATTAATATATCAATATTAAAAAAAAACTTTTTTTAAGTCCACTACCCACACTTACACACACATAAAAACATATACACATGCAGCAGGTGCCCCTATGTATGAAAACATTGATTGTGCTGCACATTACATATCACCAGGAACATATAATAATTGTAGTGGATACCTCTAAGCTTATACAGTAAGTTGTAAAGACTTTTAAAAAAACACATATGGACCCCTATTTTGTCAAGGTCTTCCTGTAATGACTTTATAGCTTGTGTCAAGGTAATTTCCCTAACCTCCCTACTGAGATCTTTCCAACCTCCACATCATTAATAAACAAATTGAACAGCATTGGCCCCAAGACAAAACACGGGTCACAACACTTACAACCTAGATTATTCAGAGAATTTGTTGAATTTGTTGCTGGATCCATTCAACCAATTCATGTAACACATTTCCTATCCATGTACAGTACATATATATTCATCAATTCCAACAGGCCATATTTTATAGATTCAACATTTATTAGAAACAATATCAAATGCCTTAGCAAAATCTAGATAAACAATGTCCACTAGACTTCCTACATCTGATGTCTCACTTACTTCCTCATAGACTAATAACAGGTTGGTCTGACAAGAACAGTCTTTCCTAATTCAATGCTTGTTTTCACTTATAATACCTTCATCACAGACACATTTCGGTATAGTTTCTCTTACCATTTTCTCAAATATCTTACATACTAGTGATGTTAAGAGGACTGGTCTGAAGTTTCCTGGCCTACATTTTTATCCTTTTTTTAATTTGAGTCCCTGAAATCTTTTTTTAGGACCCTCCATCTTCCTCTAATGTTGTAATTTCTACCAGTTTTATTATGTGTACCATGACAGCTGGGTCTTCCCCAGTCCCACCCGAAATCTGTGAACCAAACCCACAATATGTTGAACCAGAGCACTCAGTAAACATCAAAATCTTCTGCGATCATGGTCTTTGTGACAGATTACCCTGTCCGGCTTTCTAATAAGCATGTCCCCTACCATCAGTATCTGCTTTTCTTTGCTTGCACACCTGTTCCCATCTGGAAAAGTCATTCCCCTGGATGCTAGAGGAGGTAGTCCACTCGAGCAATACTACTCCTGAACTGATTTTCCCAATATTATGCAGCTGGGCATATTTATTGGGATATATCAACTTAGCACTATCCTCTATAACCAGTTTCCCTATACCTCATCTACTAACTGTAACCCAGTTAACTACCTACCCATGACAGCATCTTCTCAATTTCTTCACCCTCCCATATACTGGCCCCATCTAGCATCTAGTATCTGATGGGTGAAGTCCAAACTCCAAGTTGTTAATGCTCTGCAGTGTTGCCAGTTGATTATTCAGTTCCAGGATCTGCGTTTCCAAACAACATATTGCATAGCAGTATTTGTTCTTAAATGGCTGTTCAAGGAACACATATATACAGCAGGATGTACTCTGAATCACATTACTAATCTGGGAAGACATGGTTAACTCTAGCTGTATGTGGATAATTTAAAATTTAAACCCTGGTACAATTTACAATGGTTCTGTAGGAATTCCCCCAGTTCTGTTATCCCATGGGGTGTGCTTATTGTATTAACTATACTTTTATTATGCTCTGCTACTCTACTGTATAATATGTTATGTTTGTCTGCACTAAAATTAACTATAGTGTAATTTTTTACTAAAAATGTAATGCACATGTGCCCTAATATCATGTCACAAAATATATGCAGTTCATAACATCATCATGCACACCACTGGCTGGGTGGTGGTGCTGTTTTTAATGAATATTACTACTGATCTTTGTGAGTACCTTCAATGTTTAGTAAACTTATTGGAATTGAGATAGTGGGCTGTGGTTTAGTGGTTCTTAGTGCTCATTACTACTAATTTCTTGAGGCCCTAAAATGCCAAGACAGGACAAATAACCCAATAAAGACTCCTTTTTTTGAAAATAGTCCAAAGCTTTTAGTAAGAGGTATGGTTGTTTTTTGAAGTTGTAATTTTTTGTCAAAGTTTTTTGTAAAATATGACAATTAAATAAAATTATTTTTTCTCCCACAAAGTTTTCAATTTATAGTTTTCAAAATGAATTTCAAACATACAAAACAAAATCGGTTCAACATGACAAATATGACGAAACAAAATTCTTCAATGATAGAATGCATCCAAATCGAAAAAGCCGGATGGAAAGTGGTTAAGGAAACCTGAACTGAAAGAAATAAAAAATATGCAGGTTTCCAATGCTGATTTTCTCTTGAAATTGCTAGTTTTCAGCTGCCTCTCTATGACTTTCAAGCATTCTGAGTCACCAACCCTGAATAATCATCCAGCCAGTAAAGGCAGGGTGAAATTAAATCTCCTGATTTTCCATGTTTGTTCAGGGTCAGTGATACAGAAATCATTGGAAGCATGTTTTTTTAAACAATATACAGCAAAAAGATTCATACACAGTTCTAATAAAACTTTATTAAACCAGAGGTTTGGTAATGCTGTATGGCCAATCTTCTAATTTACACAGTTTAATGTTTCTCATTTCAGTTTAGTTTTACTTAAATTATGAGAACTTAAATTGGCTTTGTTTATGTTTGACTTAAAGTGGTAACAATGTCAAATACTATCTATTCCTAAAGCCTAACTCCACTTTTGTTGAGAAAAAAATATTCCCCTATGGGTGACCTATATACAATACAAGGATTTTAACACACTTTGTTGCACATTCCTACCTTTTGTAATTCTGAAGAAGGAGCTGTTTGTTTGTTTGTTTGTGTCCATGTGCACAGTGAATCTAATGGGAGTGGTTCCTATATATCAATCAGCTGCTGCACATGCAGGGCTCTAATAAGGAAAATTGCTGGGTCTGCATTCCTTTAGATAGGATGTCCCTTCAGGAGAATCTCGCCAAAAATAACATATTTGTTGCAGGGGGTGTCTGAAATTTGACTTGTATCTGAGTGCAGACTTCTGGGAAAATCAGAGCGCCGATCACATAAGCAGGAAATGATGTTGCTGAGGGCGTTCTGTACACATTCTGTGTACAGAACACCTCCAAGTAGCCATATTGCATTGCATTTTACAGAAAATTACAGTGCTGCTGATTGAAAAGGAAGGGAAACTTTTAATAACATTCAATTACAATATACCTTGTGTTGCAATTGTATTTGCTATATTTTTTTTTATTTGCTATTGTTTTCCTACAAAAGTTGGGTTACCCTTTAAAATACTCCCTCTCCCTCATCCTACCTATTCTGACTACACTGTATAAAAAAGATCTTTGCATTTATCTTTTTTAATATTGTTCAGTCCAGATATGTTATTCCCCAACATCTGCTCTCCTGTGTAAGGGAACCCTCAATAACAGCTGTAAATTTCAGAGCCCTGTGTCATCCATAGGCTCCTATGGCCCAGCCATTCTCAGCACTCTCTTTTCTACCCTGGAGAGGCTGCTCACTAACACAAGGGAGTCAGAACTGCAGGATCATGTAATTGGACCAAATTAAAAAAAGGTAAGTACACAGATCTTTTGTAAACATGGCATGCAGGGTAGGTAGGAGGAGGGGGAAGAAATGTTTTTAAGAACAGTTAGAGTTAGGATTTTCTACCACTTTAAACATACTGTAAACTGAACCAATGCCAATAGTATAAATATTAAATTTCCATGCTTTAATAAAATAGTTTTAAAACAACACACTCCTGCTCTCTCTTGCTGCTTGTATGAAGATATTAATAGTCAATGATCATCAAATATCACTACAAAGATATTAAAGTCAGTTTTCAGTCATTTTCTGACAACTTGGAAACATCTGCTCTGTGTTTACATTAGCAGACTGGTAGGCTGCTAAGATTCTGGTACTAAAGAAAGACCTAATATTTCAGTGCCTCTGCAATGAAAGTCAAAGACTATTTTCCCCATGATGCCTACAATTACAGCAGTAAATGAGGGCGTGTTTCAAAATGTTTTACTGCTTGCTTAAAATATGTAAATACTTTAATGTATGGACATACAGGTAGGTTCCCTTTAACTGGTATTGCCTGTGTAAGAGGTGTAGAAAATAGACAGCCTCATAAAATTAAAATCCAAAGCCTAATACAGTAATCTATCTTTGTCAATAGAAGATACTAGTTATTGCATTTTTATTTTTTCACCACAAGATGGCAGAACTACATCCTGTTTATAATAGAAGGACACAGAGGGGGGAACTAAAAATCTATCACTTTGTTTCTGGCAGGACCGTGATTACAGTGAACATCCGGTCACATGCCATTAAGAGTTTCTGTGTTTATTACAGGTAAGCAGGAGGCTGTTTAACATGATAAATGGGACAAAACGACATAACATGTGCCCTGGTGGTCAGTAAATGCTGCTGCTACTATTATGCAATCAGACTACTGATTCAACATGATTGTGACTATATATTGCAGGTATGCAATTTGGTGCTAAGATACAGGGAATGTGATTTCTCTATTGTAATACGCTGTTGTTATGCAGAATAGGTTAATAGCATATCTGCAGAGGTCTAGATATTCAGTCGTGCAATTAAAGATGTTTATTAATGCATATGGAAATATGTATTAATGTATATGGAAATGTTTAGTAATGTATAGAGGACCGTGATTACAATAAACATCCGGTCACATGCCTTTAAGAGTTTTCTGTGTTTATTACAGCCGTTCATAATAAAGCACTTCTGGTTTCACCCGATCCATCCTTCGCACAGTGGAATTATTCACTGTATGTGCAACACCTGCTTAGTCTTTTTGGTCATTTGGTAACTTGGATCAATGTTTCTTACAAACCTGATAATATGTCAGCGGATATTTTCCCATTTCTGTTATTTGACATTTAAAAAGACAGTTTGACAGAACCACAAGGGGAGATGTTGGAAGCATTTAAGTGCATATCATGTCTTGTACTTAGCTCCTCTGCCCCTTCACTCATAAAACATTTTTCATTCATTTGAGTCATAAATGTATCTGAAATTTTTATGATTTAATTTCCATAAGGCATGCCATATTTTTGTGTAATATTACTTTCAGTTGATTATCCAAATTAACACATTGTTGTAACATTTTAAAGAATCCATGAATGATGCATTGTGTTAATCTAAACCCATAGATCTGTGAACAATCGTGCCTCATATTTAGTAATAAACTGCATCAATCAAATAGAACACTGAGACAAATGGTATTCCACTTCACAACAAAATACTCAGGAAAACAGTTGTAGGCAATTTCTTAATGTGTAATCCTCCAGGAATTTTAGCTTTTTAACTTATTTCTGAATACATAGACAACGTCAAACCTTAACATGAGAGTAAATATACTGGAATACTGGAAATATGTGTTCTTCTATTTCATACAATACAGAGTAATAGTGTCCTTATAATTACAATTATTACATTTCAAGCTCCTTTGGAAGCCAGGACTGTCATTAATTGTCTAATACTATCTATCAGTACTAAAATAAATACCGGTACTCTAAATATGGTTCAGATAAATACATAACTACCACCTTTAGGCTGAAGGGTTACTTTTTCTAAGGGCTGGCATTTATTTATTGTGTTTGATTTCCTTAAGAAAAAATTATTTCCACTGTTTTTACAGAAGCCCTTTTTTATATCAAGGGTATTTTAATGTTCCTGAAGGAAATAAACATGATAAAAAAAGCTAATAAATATCATAACACTTAAGAAATCTTTGATAAAAATCAACTTTTTTGGTAATTAGGCATACTTTTGGGTGCCGGAATGTGTATTGCTTTCCAAACTGCATTTGTTAGTGAATTTGCCATATGTATGCTGTACAGAGGAGTCCTTGGAACCTTTAGGGAGTAACCTAAGGGAGTAAACAGGACCAATTGGCCCTTTTATGTCAGATTTATATTTCTGTGGGACAAGGAAAGTATGCCACATTAAGTATGCCATGGTACCACAGTGATTTTAGGTCATGGTAAAAGGTGAGTGGTGAAATTGCATGGTTTATTGTGATATATCTTGTTACATCTCCCAGTACCAGCTTCCTTTGCAGCGGTCATCATTTGGTAATGTAACGGAAGCGTAGGCAGGACAGAACACACAAAGAAGATGGGGAAAACACAAAGCTTTATTGAACTCTGAAAGACACAGGACAGAACACACAAAGAAGATGGGGAAAACACAAAGCTTTATTGAACTCTGAAAGACACTCAATCAGAACAGTTCATGGCACTCTGCGACATGCTGTTCGTAGGGACACCCACAGTAAGAGAGCTCACGGGGACTCAACGGGACTCCAGCTGTGGAGTCTGGCCTAGCACCGCTCCCACCCAGCTTTCCAGGGACATTGGTGTGCACAACAGGGACAGTTCAGGACATGGGTAGTCTGTGCGTGCAACAGACACAGTTCGGGACACGGGTAGTCTGTGCGCGCAACAGGGACAGTTCAGGACATGGGTAGTCTGTGCACACAGCGGGGACAGTTCAGAACACGGGTGGTCTGTGCACACAGCGGGGACAGTTCAGAACACGGGTGGTCGGTGCACACAGTGGGGACAGTTCAGAGCACGGGTGGTCGGTGCACACAGCGGGGACAGTTCAGAACACGGGTGGTTGGTGCACACAGCAGGCACAGTTAGGGACACAGGTGGTCAGTGTGCACAACAGGGACAGTTCAGGACACAGGTGGTCAGTGCGCACAACAGGGACAGTTCAGGACACTCACGGTAAGCGGCTTGCAGACCCTCAGCGGCAGGTGGCTCCAGACAGGGACAACCAGCAGTCAGCATTCCAGGGACAACCAGCGATCAGCAGACAGCAGCAGCTCCACGGGCACTCAGCAGCAGACAGCTTCCAGGGACACGCAGCCACGGACAGCGTGCAGGGTCCCTCAGCAGCAGCTCTCAGGGCACTCAGCAGCAGGCAGGGTGCAGGAGTGCTCAGTAGAGAGGCTTGCAGGGTCTGAGCTGCGGGGTCTGACCTTTGAGGAGAAGACTCATGCAGAGCTGTGGAGACTCTCAACCCTGGGGTATTGCAGAGGGCTACAGTCCTGACTTTTTGGGGGTCTGCAGAGTGCGCAGCGGGGATGGCTGGGGAGGCTCAGTCCCCCTCATCCGAGCCTCCCAGCATCTTTCCGGGAGCAAGATGATTCCAGCAGCATGGACAGGAACAAAGAGAGGAGGGCTGCTTCCTGTGCGAGTCTTTTTGAAAACCATGTGGGACGTGGCTAGGTTGCCTCGGCAACGGCCGGCCCAGCACTGTCCATGGAAGCTACACCTTCATCGGAATGTGCAAGGGGGAAGGGAGAGGCACTGGCAGTCCATGACAGGTAACATGACATATCAGAACTGCAAAATAAGTGAGTTCTGAAAAACGTCACTTTGCCATATGCCGTGATTGCTGGTCTGAAAGGCAAGCAGATAGCTATATAACATCAAGCTTTCATCACTGACTGAGGGTCCTCCTTTGAATTATGGCTGAATGGGGGAGCATGTCCGCTAATGGCCATCATCCTAACATATCATCTTAGAATTGGCCTGGAAGGCAAATGACCCCCCCCCCCACCACCACATCAGCTTAGTCTTCCCTATAGCATTTGCTATGGTTTTGTCTGGTTAAAAATAGGTTAAAAAAAATATTGGCATGTTTTAGTGTCAATAGATCTTTATTGAAATACAACGAATACAATACAACACATTCGGAAAAGAAGTCAAGAGAGCTATAGGCAAGCCATACAATAAGTATCATCATTTTTCAAATAATAAAGGATGCGTGGTATTAAAGAAACTGGTATGTCACAGGAGGGTATACGTTCTACACCAAGAAAGAGGGAGGGAGGGGGAATAAAGGGTGGTGGAGAATGTGTGTGTGTGTGTGTGGGGGGGGGTAATAGGGTAAGGTTATGATTGGAATTTTTTTGCAGACACTCCGATGCAGCAGTGTATGTGCATATTCTTAAATAAATAAGATCTTAAGAGTAGGACATTGAAAATCTAGGGTTGATTTAATAGAGGCAAATATGATGCAAAAGAACTTTCATTTTTTCACACTGTTTCCTTTTTATTTCCCTTTCCCATTGGAAGAATCCTTTGCAGGGGGAATTTTCTTTCAAATATATTTTATTAAGTTTTCAAATTGGAAGGATTTAGAAAACAATAGTAGGTGGAAAAACATTGTCGCTGATACATTCAGAATACATGGATAGTAATACACACCAACAATATATCTGGGAAACTAATACATGTGAGTATACCTAACTTGCATAGTTTATAGACAGGAAAAAAATAACAATCACAAGTAAATGTTGCAAGATAGCCTCTGCTTGTGGTTATCAGATCATAGTATTCCAAGAGAGTCGATGTTTATTACATAAGGCAGTATTCAGAAACAGCTTTGTAAGTATATGTCTGAGGAGCATTGGCAGCACATATGAAAAAGGTTAAAATAAACATACAGTATATAAACCAGAAAGAATAAGATAAAATCAGAAAAATATCAATGAATGTTATGGACCAGATCCTTTGTATCAGAAAATTGTCTAGAGGGGGATTAGATCTCCTTCCTGAATGTCCTCCATGCGTCCCAGTGTTCATAAAATCTAGTAAATGCTCCTTTGTAAGCCATAATTCGCTCTAAGTCATAAATTTTGGATACTTGTATAATAACCCCACTAGCATTCGGAGTCACATCTGGTTTCCATTTCCAAAGTAGAATAAGATGGGCTGAAAATAGTATATGCATTATAATGGGCCTTAAGAAAGTGTCAATATCTATGCTTAGATTAGCTTGTTTGAAGGTAGCATCAGCAATGACTCCGGTTATTTTTGCAATCAAGTTAAAGGTGGAGTTCCAATAACTATATAGGTGTGGGCAAGACCAGAGCATATAGTATAATGTGCCTACCTGGCCGCAACCCCTCCAACAGTAGTTAGAGCTGTGATTTTTAAATTTGGACAATGCATATGGTGTGTAATACCATCTCAGATGGAGTTTGTGCACCATTTCCCGATAGGTCAAGCTTATAGAATCCACCCAGGGGCGGACTGACAACTCATGGGGCCCCCGGGCAATAAGGGATCATGGGGCCCCTGTGCCCTTGCCCAAACTCAAAAAAGCCTATGAAAAAGGTACCAGGGGCATCTCATGGGGCCCCCTACTGACCCCGGGCCCTCGGGCAGTGCCCGAGTTTCCAAATGGTCAGTCCACCCCTGAATCCACCATGTTGATTTTGATGGCTTTTTGCCATTGTTGGCCAGTGATATTAGATTTTAGCTCTGCATCCTATTTGTACATAGGATTAGATTTGGTGAAGCAAAATTTAGAATGGAGTACATTATAAAAAAGAGAGATGTCCTTGTGTTTAGAAATGGGAGAGGTCCAGTACTGACAGGCTGGTTTTGATATCACAAAAACTGTAATGGAATTCCCTGCCTGGTAAGGCATATTGGGATGTCAATCCCTCAAACGGGATGAGTATCATGTTGGGTTAGATCTGACACCTTATTCATCCCTCTATTTTAAGTGATATACAGTGATAAATCCTGTATTATTATATATCCCATATAAGGAATTTAAATGTTTCCAGTTGTAAGGCAATAGGCACCGACTGTTCAATCTGATTGCCAAATTTTAAGAAGTATTTCCAAGCTGTAAGGGTTGTAGAAATCATAGGGTGAGCATGATAGATGTTAAGTGGTTGTTGAAGGGCATTCGCTAATAGTAGAGAGTGTGGGCTACCCATGGTCATCTATTCTTGCTGAGCACCTAACCTGAGTTGCTATGTAGTAGTCGTGTAGATCAGGTAAGCCCATTCCCCCAATCTTCCTATTTTTCATCAACAGTGCATGGGCACATCTGGCTTTGCCATTGGTCCATAAAAATGTTGCTGGTGTTCTGGTCATGCATGTAAAAAAGGTGGGCGATACTGGTAAAGGGAGTGCTCTAAACACATAAAAAAATTATCTTAGATGCTGCCTGCCTGCCTACAATGTACTGCGAATGGGCGGGTGGCAAGCGGTTAATGTACCCAGGTTAATTGTACATTGTTTTTTTCAAGACAATTTAGGACTTTATTTAGTGGTAAATGTTAATTGATATACCGTTTTTTTAAATTATCAAATGAAATCTGGCCCAGAATAGTAAAAATATGTTTTTTTTCTTTAGCAGTATATTTCTTGCCATTATTATAACCCACCACCAAAGACCAACCCAAAATAAATATTCATACACCTGACAACAGAAAACATATCCAGTGCTTACTTCAGAGTCTCAGGATAAACATGTAAGGAATCTGAATAACTGGTGCTCTGGCCCTAAGTGTCCTCCAAATACCCAAACAAAATATAGATAGATGAGAAGAGATGGCAACTCGCATATCAATATCAAAGTCTTTATTTACTGTAGCTAAAAATAGTGACAATGAAATCAGCTGTTAGCATATTGATGGTGAGTTGCCAGCTCTTCTCATCTATCAGTACTCCTGACAATTGCAGCAATACCACATTTGTGCACATTATTTGTTGTTTGTACCCATATAATAGTCCAAAAACAATAGTACACATCTTGTTTTTTTATCCTATCTAAAACACATTGATATTTAAGTTCTTTTTTTTAAATCCTAAATAAAACACTCTGAAACTGACATTTGACCCTGACCCTAACTTTTTGAACGTGACCTTAACCCTAACCCTGATACTAAAATAAAGTCAGCGCTCAGTTATAATAATTAGCTGCTAGCAAAAAGTGTATACACAAAAACACCAAAATGATAAATAATAATAGTTTGCAGCGCTTAAAAATATATATTGATAAAAATATAAATGAAAATAAACCACAACAGCTGTGACAATTAAGTGAATCAAAAGGAGTGAACAGTCCAAATATTATCACAACAATTCAAGGACAATCTTCTCCTCTGTGATTTATCTTCATATGTTGGCATTAGTGATATTTGACCTCCACCTTAGTTTAAATGCACACTCACCATATCCAATTGCTGTCTAAATAAATAGAACAGCAAATGCGCTTTTGTAGACAATGAAGCTCTTCTTCAAGAAAAATACTCCAGGTGAACCAATAACTCTTCAAACACTCTCTTAGCCCGTGGAAATCACAGAAGACCATCGACAATAAAAAAAAGTCTTATAGTGTAATAGTTTATTTTAAAATTCACAGCCACAAAACATAATGGAAATGTGTATAAATATCCAGCATAATTAAATTTCACTTACATGTTCAGCCGCCAGGCTCTGCAAGAGAATGGCGGCAGGACCTCTGGCATATCACAAAGCAATCTTTCTCTACAACTGTTTCACGCAAACGCACATCATCAGGAGAAAAGACAAAAGAGTGCAACTCTCTCATCTTAAATAGTCCATCTGCAATCTGTGTAATTTGCATTCAAGTGTTACCTCCTGGATCGACGCCATCCTAATGACATCACTTCCGGGAGACCAAGAATGCATCAAAAACAACGTCCGGTTTGGGTGACATCTTAATGACGTCATATCTGGTCCAGAGCTATATTAATGAAGACCAGAAATACACACCACAAATTTCAGACAGATGTGCATGCAGATACATATATAAAGAGAAAAATTATTGCCAGATGAACTATTTAGTACAAAATACGGGCATATGAAAAAACAAAGAGTAATGCAAATAAATGTATTATAAAAACATATAGAACCTCAGAAAATTAAACTAGATGAATAATAAATAAAATCAAATGGAATAAAATAATTAACTGATATCTACAATATGAATGCATTAACATCCCAGTCAATATTCAGCCCCCTAGGGGAAAAAGATTGTAATTTATAAATCCATTTAATTTCTAACTTAGAGACCTCTTGCAGTTGATAACAACCTTTGCAGTTGATGACAACCTTTCCAATGTGGATTAAGTCTATCTATTGCTACAAATTTCAAACCCTTCAGGTCTCTATTATGACATGTACGGAAATGAGCTGAGAGACTATGATTTTTAAAGCCTTTTTTAATGTTGTAAACGTGCTCTCTTAATCTGTCTTTTAACCTTCTAGTGGTTCTTCCCACATATTGTTGGTGGCAAGGACATTCTAACAGATAAACAACATACCTGGTTTCACAAGAAATTAATTTATCAAACTGGTATTGTTTTTTAGTGATGTATGAGGAGAAATTCAAAATTATTTTATTCCTCTTACCATCCAGTTTACATATGACACACTTGTTGCAAGGATAAAATCCTAATAATTCCTTAAAAAAATGAATTTTTTGGGAGGGTTAATGATGTTGGGAGCTAGACGATCTCACAGATTCAGCTCCCTCCTAAAAACAATTTCTAGTCTGTCTGGTAACACTTTATTTAAAAACAAGATCTGCTTGTAATATACTCAATTTTTTTGCATGATTTTTCTAATTTGTGAATATTGGATTGACAAATTGGTGATCAAAGGACAAAAAGGTTTAAAAGCACCTCTATTTCTTGTATTAGGGACCAATAATGAACCTCTATCAATATCAGCAACTTCCTGAATGGTCTGATTTAGGATATCTGGATTTTAACCCTTCTCTAGAAACCTCTTCTTTAATGTTAAGAACTGTTGTACAAAATCATCATAATTATTGCAATTACATCTCTTGCTCAAAAACTGTCCTTTTGTGACATTCTTGAGCCACAACGGATGGTGACAGATATTTAAGGGGATATAGCTATTCCTGTCTGAACTTTAAAAAAAAGATTTAGTGTATATTTCACCACTGGCTATCTTCAAATTCAGATCCAAAAAATGTATTCTGATTTACTATAAGTATATGTAACGTCTATATTATGATTATTGTCATTCAGATAGGACATATATTCCTTTAGAGAGATTTCATCACCTCTCCATAAAATTAAAATATCGTCTATAGATCTATTATACAAGAGTAGATTTTCATGCATGTTGGTATAAATGTCATTTAATTCCCACCTGGACATAAAAAGATTAGCCAAACGAGGGGAGAACTTAGCGCCCATAGCTACATCTTTATTTTGTATATTAAAAATGGTCCGTTGAACCAGCAAAAATTGTGTGACATGGCAAAGTCTAATAAATTCTGAAAGAAATCCATTTGTAAAGAGGTTAGTTCACTTTTTGGTAAAAAATATTGAGCTGCCACCTGGCCATCCTCATGCTTAATATTAGTGTGACGATCGCCGCATCAGACCTCAGCCCTTCTCACCAAACTCGTGACCAAAGGACTAGCCAATCTAAAACTGCTCTGTCACGTGCGTAACAATGCCATGCCCAGCTGTACCCTGCACAAAGATTTTGCAGCTAATGGACCACAACCTGTGTACCTGCATCCTGAGAGCGATTGTTACTGGGTCAGGTTAATTACGCAATTAACCCTTCGCAATGCTACCACCACCTTTTTATATACAAAAAGAGGAAATTCGGCAATATCAGCAATAACACTGATGTTTGCATAAGCGTCAAAATGATGCCTTATCTCCCAAAGTTAGTTCCGATGGTAAAAGGGAGAATCTTCAACTTCAACTCAGCTCAGCTTAACTTAGCTCCAAGCATAACAGCCTTTTCTAGGAACTCAGCAGGATGTCTCCTTAAAGCAGAGAACCAATCGCCTCATTTGGGGAGGGCTGTTGTAGGCAGGCAGCTCAGGCTATGACCAAATCCCTCACAAATTATACTATAGTCAATAACATTTCCTAGGTATATGTAACATCCTATCCACTAGTAGATTAATATGCAGACATCTGCTGAACGTCTAGATATGAAATATAACATACCTGGGGGGATGGTTGAGGAGATATCATTTTCTGCTCTCCTATAGATGTCAGATAGGGTATGTAATATATCAGACGACTTGTATTAAAGTGACCGGTCTAAATATATGCCTGGTTTTTATGTAAGTCTTTCATAATCCAAGATATGTAATCATAGGGGAAAATGGATAATGAATGTGGTGTCTGGTTTACGGTTTATCTGGAATGTCTTTGAGCTCAGTGAAGGACTTGGTTTATGGCTTTACGATATCCCAGATTGAGAAGTTAACAGACATCCAGGCACCAGCTCGGTTGGAATTTTATAGCCCTAGAGCTCTCCCGCTGAGCCTTGACTTGCCTGTGACCTCTGCCTTATCCAGAGTCACTCAACAGAGAGGGAGGGGGGATGTGGAGGAGCTGATTTGGGAGTAGAAAATGATAGAAAATGGAGGCCTTTGCCAAAATGGAGGTTCGCATCCATCTCTGTGTGCCCGATTGCCACAATTAGAATAGACGGAAGTCACATCTGCTGTAACTAAATATGTCTGATCATCTATTACAATATTTATAAGCTCATTAAGTACTTGTTGAGTATCAATTACTAGTGCTTGAATACATCTATATATTATCCTATTCTAAATGTCAAGGATCCAATACCACTGATAATAGGTCTTCCAAGTGGATCTTTGTGAATTTTAGGAAGACAATATATGATTAGAATGCTGGGTGCTTTGGGAACTAAATAATCATGTTCCTTTTTATTTAAAATCCCTAGATGATAACCGCTTTTAACAATCTTAAGTATTTTTTTTATATTCCTTGGTAGGATCTTTACTCAATGGGACATAAGTGGACCAATCATTAAGGATGTCTTGCATTTTATCTATATATTTGGTTTTGTCCACCAAGACTATCCATCCCCTTTATCTGCCAGCCTAATAATTAAATTGTGTCTGTTCAAAGGTTTTTTCATACCTGCTCTCTATCGTCTTACAGGTTTCTAATATTAAGATTCTCCAAATCCTGAACAACAAGATCTTTTAATACATTAATATAATAATTCCCATTACTAGGAGGATTACATAGAGAGGCATTTCTTAGAAAGGTATGATGATATACCTGTTTATTATTCAAACTAAAAGGGTTCTGGAGAAAATGTTTTTCATACTGATTTGATGAGTGAATCTTTGTATATCCATGAATGTTTGGAATTTATTCAATTGGCTTTTAGGGGCAAATTTTCAAAATTTGCTCAACATCATATCTTCTTCAGGACACAGAGATGTTGAGCTCAAGTTGAAAATCCCTGAATTCCCCTTCACATAAGTCTTTTTTGGGGGTCTATTGGTTAGTCGTCCTTCTCGTCTTCCTCTTGTCAGGGCTCCCGGGTATGACCAGAGGTGTGTGACTGACGCAGGGAAACGCAGACTTCAGATATGTTATAAACAATGTAATTTATTAACACTAACCATACAAACATAAATGCAGTGCAATACTAAAACATAACACAGTGCAAACAAACCAACCAACCAACCACCCACAGATAACAGTACATACAATGCAAGCGTCGTCAGGCAGGCCGGGTCAATATCAGTCGGGCAGGTAGGTACAGGGGGAGCAAGCGGAGAATGGTCGGGGTCACAGGCCAGGTTCAGCAGGTAGCGGGCAGCGTGGTACAGAGGGTCAGGCAGAGGAGAATGGTCAGACAAGCCAGGGATCAGAGCAGGGTCAGCAGAGAATCAGACAGGAACAGAGAGCAGGAACAGGATACAGGGCCCAAGAGAAACACAACACCAAGGCAGAGTCTGCAGGTCTGAATGTCCCTTAAATACACCAGTATAATTAGTTCCAGGTGTTTGACTGGCTGCAAGGTTGAGTCTCTGATTGCTGGGAGCACCCGCTGGCCAGCCCTGGTACTGCAGCTCATAAGGCAGCTGAGTCCCACTATTGCTGGCCAGTCCATTCCTGACACCCCTTCTGGTTTTATGCTTCTTTTTCTGTTTCTGTTGTAATTTGGTCCTAAAAAACAATTTTGGCTCAATGGGTTTGTAGAATGATATGAAGTAGAGGGTTGAGGCTCGTATGTTTGATTGTCACATGAGCCCCTTTCCTCTTCATAATCATATTGTTCTTGAGGGCACCTGTCACGATCAGGGGTCAAGCTCAAAGACCTGTTGCTATAGCAATGGAAAAGCTTACCTGAAACCAGCAGGATAGATACACAGGCAGGTCACCGTGGCGGAGGAGTGGGATCAGCCGAGGTGCGGAGTCTAAGTACCAACCGGTGTTCACCAGAGCTCCTAATGGTGGAGATGGATTTGGCTGCATGTTGGCACCAGGTCGCGGCTCTCGGGATCACCCCACCAGGAGGTGAGCAAGTGGAGGTCTGGTAGCATATGAACAGATAAGGACCAAACGGAAGCATGGTCAGTAAACAAGCCAAGGTCGGTAAGGAGCAATTGCAGGTTGGGATCAGGCAGAAGTGCGGTCGAGAACAAGCCAAGGGTCAATAATGAGTGTAGCAAAATATGGATAACAGCAGAGATGATAAGGAGCACAATATTGGCTGGAGAGCACAATAATCTGGCAAACAGGAAGTGCAGAGACATGGTTTATATCAGGAAGTTCATGGGAGGAGCAAGAGGTTCAAGGCTCATGATAAACAAGGTCAAGGTAGGATCATCCAAATAATTGTCAAAGGAGCTGTCCAGCATTCCAGGTGGCTCGCAAGAAGAAACATTGCCACTTGCCGCAGAAGGCCCAGGCTCTGACAGCCCCATCCAACTTTTTTAGGGCCCCTCTACCCGTAGTGCCGTGATTTGGGACTTGAGGGGGATTCCTTTGGTGTTGATAATGAATAAATCCATCTCTTTGCGGTCCATTAAAGTTACCACATCGATTACCTCTACCCTTCGGGCATCCTCTGAATGATTGATAGTGGTTTCTGTATCCTCCCCTAGGGGGTCCTCCTCAATTTTGTGGGTGTCAATTAATATATCTGTCTCCTACCTAAACATCAGTAAAAGTATTTAATAGTTCAAATCTATTATAAAGAGGAACATCTTCAGAATAAGGTCTAGTAGTGCCGCAATGATCACTACTATCAGAATTTGATCGCATTGGAGGTTTAGACCAATGTGCTTTTTTATTATTTTTAGAGGATTTAGGTACCTTATACCACCCTCCATTAGGAGTCCTGTCAGCTGTTTGTGACATCCTGGCAGTATCATGATGTCCTTTTTCTCCTCCAACATGGTTGTCAAGGGTCCCTGTTCATTGGCACTAATATCTTTAGTCTCAAATTGCTTTTTGAACACCCTAGACTTCTTATCTTTCAGATCCCTCATATATTTCTTTTTCTTCTTATATTTTTGTTCTTCCTCTATTTTATCCAAAAGTTTTCTCAATCTTTCTGATTTTCTTTTGTAATCTTCCTTATCTTTAAAGGTGACCAGTTTTTCTTTGGTTTTATTGATCTCAGTGTCTAAAGACAGTAATTTTTTCTTTTTCTTCAAAATCAAGAATTTAAGTAAATCAATACCAGCATTATGAAAAAATTGATACCATTCTTTGTCCTCTTTCCACTCATCTAGTTCCGGGGTTACATCCCACCTAAGAGAGCGAGGGACTATATTTTCTGTAACAATGTTCCAATAAAGAAACATCCCACATAGTCTGAACTTCTGTGGTCATTATGTTTTTCAAATGAACAAAGATACCTTGTATCCAGGGGTGGACTGACCATTTGGAAACTCGGTCACTGCCCGAGGGCCCAGGGTCAGTAGGGGGCCCTATGAGATGCATGCAAAAAAAGGGGGTTTGTGAAAAGAGATTCACAGAAAAAGCGGCTACATTATGAACAGAATGTGACACTCAGAAAAATTTCCAAAAATTATGCTTTATTATACATATAAATATGGCATGTGGGCAATCGCCCTGGTTTACCATCACCTCAGTATGAGACAATACACACAGACCTAAAACCATATAAAATGACACCAAGACCGGTCTGAATACATGTGCAACAGAGAAAATGACTACAAGAGTCTAAAGTCCCTGTAGCACAGACGCATAGGTGAACACTTCCCAAAGGAGGTGTATCCAAAAATTATACCATAGGTATACCATAAAACATGTTGTAATAATGTAGACTAAGCTACTACCAAAATGGTTATATCCCAACCAGGGAATTTCAAAAAATTATACTATGGATATAGGTATCACATGTATGCAATGCAGCAAGCACAGTATGCGTAAAAAAGAGAAAAGCATGCCTCTAGGCCTATACGAAAGAAGACATAATATCATATATATGATGCAGTACATTCCTATGCCGGCACAAGTGGTTGGGGCCCATTCATCTGTAATATAAACAGCTGTTTTCTAGGGCTCTTGAATGAGAATATGCCCCATTTATTCCCAGGATGGAAGAAAAGATGCAAAAAGCAGCACACTGCTTGAAATGGTTTCTTCACCACTACATGTGGACTACACACCACTTTCTGTAAGAAAAACAAGACACATCCCAATAGATCTTCTGCCTGTTGGAATATACGTGGTATATCTTGTTTCCTATATAAAGCACCATGATGTCCCCATCCTGTAGTAAAACAAACAATATGTGGAAAGTCACTGAAAGAGCTTACACTCTATATAGGATATATAGGTCATGTAGATCACACTGGGCCATATATCTAATGTCCTGTAACAGTCCACTCACCACCTGTGCAATGGATAATAGGAAAGGAAAGAATGTCCTTCATAGGTACTGCCATACAAGGCCAGAGAGGCCAAGGAACCACCGCTGACATCCGCCGATATACCGCGGGTTCCAGCCCCTTCTTGGCGCCTGTGCTGCTTAGGCTTGCCTCATGGCATGTGAAGATGGCTTCCTCCTTGTAGGTCAGCGTGCGTTCCACCTAATGCGCATGACCGGAAGTGACGTATCTGACGTATGACATATGAAATTTTTCTGAGTGTCACATTCTGTTCATAATGTAGCCACTTTTTCTGTGAATCTCTTTTCACAAACCCCCTTTTTTTGCATGCCTCTTTTGGCTACTGAATGGAAACCATATATTGGGTGATACGATAATTTATTCTACAACCTCTTAATAACTATCTTTAGCATATGGCCCTATGAGATGCCCCTGGTACCTTTTTCATAGGCTTTTTTGAGTTTGGGCAAGGACACAGGGGCCCCATTATCCCTTATTGCCCGGGGGCCCCATGAGTTGTCAGTCCGCCCCTGCTTGTATCTCTTCAAAGTTATCATCAACAATGAACACATCCTCAGTATTGATTCTACGTTTAGTTCTAGTTTCAAAAATATCCATAATGTGTATAATAAAGCAAATGTCAAAATATAAATACGTGTAAGTGTGTACAAGTGTAAATAATAAATACCAAGCTGCTATAACAAATGTGGATCAAATAAGACAATAAAATAACAAAGTCAGCGCTCAGTGATAATAATTAGCTGCTAGCAAAAAGTGTATACACAAAAAAACACCAAAATGATACAAGAATAATAGTTTGCAGCGCTTAAAAATATATATTGATAAAAATATAAAATGAAAATAAACCACAACACCTATGACAATTAAGTGAATCAAAAGGAGTGAACAGTCCAAATCTTATCACAACATTTCAAGGACAATCTGCTCCTCTGTGATTTATCTTCATATGTTGGCATTAGTGATATTTGACCTCCACCTTTGTTTAAATGCACACTCACCAGATCCAATTGCTGTCTAAATAAATAGAACAGCAATAAAATAATAAATGTAAAATATAAATGTATTTTTATTACTCTTTTTTCATATGCCCATATTTTGTACTAAATAGTTCATCTGGCAATAATTTTTCTCTTTATATATGTATCTACATGCACATCTGTCTGAAATTTGTGGTGTGTATTTCTGGTCTTCATTAATATGGCTCCGGACCAAATATGATGTCATTAAGATGGCACTCATACCGGACGTTGTTTTTGATGCATTCTATGTCCCCCGGAGTGATGTCATTAAGATGGCGCCAATCCAGGAAGTGACACGAATACAAATTACACAGATTGCAGATGGACTATTTAAGATGAGAGAGTTGCACTCTTTTGTCTGCTCCTGATGATGCATGTTTCCATGAAACAGCTGTAGAGAAAGATTGCTTTGTGATATGCCAGAGTTCCTGCCGCCATTCTCTTGCAGAGTCTGGCGGCTGAACATGTAAGTGAAATTTTGGATATTTATACACATTTCCATTATGTTTTGTGGCTGTCAATATTAAAATAAACTACTACAATATAAGACTTTTTTATTGTCGATGGTCTTCTGTGATTTCCACGGGCTAAGAGAGTGTTTGAAGAGTTATTGGTTCACCTGGAGTATTTTTTCTTGAAGAAGAGCTTCATTGTCTACAAAAGCGCATTTGCTGTTCTATTTGTTTAGACAGCAATTGGATCTGGTGAGTGTGCATTTAAACTAAGGTGGAAGTCAAACATCACTAATGCCAACATATGAAGATAAATCACAGAGAAGAAGATTGTCCTTGAATTGTTGTGATAATATTTGGACTGTTCACTCCTTTTGATTCACTTAATTGCCACGGGTGTTGTGGTTTATTTTCATTCATATTTTTATTCATATATATTTTTAAGCGCTGCAAACTATTATTATACTAACCCTGATACTGACCTTGACACTGACCTAGATCTAGCTATTTTATCCTTTTTTTTTTCCCACCAACTTTTTGTTTACATATTCCTGCTTTATAAAAGATATGCTGTATCATTTGCTCCATCGTGTGATTGAGAGCCGGCCATCCCCACTCGTGATCATTAGAATGATTCCCAGGGCTGTCGGTGGCAGCCTGGTCTCCAACTTGGGATCGCACTGTGCAGTTCACTCCTAGAACAAATACAGGTATGCACATGTCCAATTCCACAGAAAAAGACCCATCTCTTTGAGGGCACATATTTTTGTATGCTCACTGGGAATGGAGCAATTTTGTGCAGAGGTACTAACAATTATGTCATAATAAACCTTACTAAACATTCTGTATCAGCCACCCCTCTCTGCCATTCCCTCCACTGGCTTTCCGTTGCCCAACGGATAAAATTCAAAACACTAACAATAACGTATAAAGCCATTTATAACTCTGCCCCAAATTACATCAATGATCTTGTCTCTAAATATCACCCAAACCGTACTTTCCGCTCCTCGCAGGACCTCCTACTCTCTAGCTCCCTTGTCTCCTCCTCCCATGCTCGTCTCCAGAGCTTCCCCCATCCTCTGGAACTCTCTACCCCAATTTATCAGGACTATCGCCTACTCTGCTCACTTTTAGGTGATCTCTGAAAACCTCTCTCTTCAGGGAAGCCTATCCTGCCCTCAGCTAATACTGGAATCTTCTACTCTTCCAACCAGTCCATCCCCCACAGTTATTACTTTTTGTACCACTAGCCCCTCCCGCCTAGATTGTAAGCTCCAAGGAGCAGGGCCCTCAAATCCCTCTTGTATTGAACTGTATTGTTGCTGTATTGTCTCCCGTTATATTGTAAAGCGCTGAGCAAACTGTTGGCACTATATAAATCCTGTATAATAGTAATAATAAAAAGCACTGACACTGTACTAATCTCACTGGGCTGGTAGGAGTTAACATCTGGGGTGATCAAAGGGTTAACTATGTGCTCTTTTACTATGTATGCTTTACTGTGTAAACACACTGCTTTGTATTGATCTGCTATGCAGAGCAATACAAAGCAGTGTGCTGGTGCTGACATGGGAGAGATCTGTATTGTTTACATACAGACCTCTCCTCTGTCACTGTTTCTTGGTGATCAACAGCTGAAGCCGCCAATGGCGGTGTGAATAGGGTGGCACGTGTGGGCCCCCTTCCCAGAAATACATAATTACGTATATATACACACGTGATTTTGGGCAGCTCTGCTGCCCTTTAGCAGTACTTCTGCTATAGGGCGGTCAGGAAGTGGTTAATTTAGACATACTTTATGCTAAAAATATTATTCTTTACAACAAATTGATAGAGAATGTTTTAATTAAAGCTAAGAATAAAGTACCAAATGAAAATACTGTTTTAGGTATGGCATTAACCCTTTTATACAATGTTCAGGGCTATATGTGTCATTCTGGGTGGACTTACCACACAAATCGGGGTGCAAGACCGCTGTATCATGATCACTTTGCCTAATTACAGCAATCACAGTAAATAATAGTAAGCAGTGGCTGTCATTCAGGACTCCACTGTTTACTACAGTGATATTTGGATTGAATACAGCTTAACAGTGCCAGAAATGATTTTATGCAACCATCATGGCTGTATAAGCAATTACAGTGTAAAAAAAACAGACCACTCCCCCCAGAGCAGCAAAGTGTCATTATGGTGATACTGCACCACTCTAGTGACAGCATATAAAAAAAAAATATATACATATATTTTTTTCTACAAACTGTCACTAGAAGAAGTGCAGTGTCACTATGGTGACGTTGTACTGCTGTAGTGGCCAGTGTGTCTGATCACTGCCACAGCAGTACAATGTCACCAGACCAGTGCTGCCAGTCAGTGTTCCCAATCACCACCACACCAGTGTACTGAATCACCGCAGCCCATTCACCGTATTCCTATTAACTTGCACACTAATCACAGTGTCCCTGACCACTGCCAAACCAGTCATATTGTCCCTAATCACCATCACAGCAGTCAAGGTGTCCCTGTTCACTGCCACACCAGTCCCAGTTTCCCAGATCACCACCAGAACAGTCATAGTGTGACCAAAAGGACTTGTTCACATGTGTGATGCTCTCTGAAGAGCCATCCATGTTCAGATGTCACTTTAGAGAGCATTTAACGGGCAGTGAGAAGGTTCCTCACCACCCGATGTTCCTTATTACTGCCACACCAGTTTCAATGTGACCAGACCGATGTAAGCTAGCAACAGTGTCCTTGATTCTTGCCACACCAGTTTCAGTGTCACCAGACCAGTGTAAGTCAACAGAAGTGTTCTTAATTGCTTCCAAAGCAGTCCAGTGTCACCAGACCAGTGTAAGCCAGCAACAGTGTTCCTGTTCACCAATACACAAGTCCCACTGTCGGCTGAATAGTGAAACCAGCAAGTAATGGTATTCTTGACCTCACCACACTAGTGCAATGTTGCCTCTGCTTACCACCTGTACTAACCCTGACCTGTTTATTGACCACATTTTCTTCTGCTGCCTGGACTGCTCATGTGCCCATTTGATGACCATGTCTCTTCCTTCTACCTGAACTGACCCATCTGCATGTCTGACTGACTATGTTCCTGACAGACACCAGCACCAGCAATCCCCTTCAAACAACTGCACTCCTGGAACCACAGGAACTCTTTTGTTCGTCCTTTCTTCAGCCTCCTGTACGTCTTCGCCAGTGAACATGGCACTCCTGGAGCCAGCCATGAACCAGTAGGCTAGACTTGCTTGGCTTATAGGAACTGGGACTGTTACAGTATAATTGACACTACACTAAGCTACAGTGCCTTGAAAAAGTATTCATACACCTTGAAATGTTCCACATTTTGTCATGTTACAACAAAAAAACGTAAATGTATTTAATTGGGATTTTATGTGATAGACCAACACAAACTGGTAAATAAATGTAAAGTGGAATGGAAGTGATTCATTTTCAAAAAAATTTTTTACAAATTTTTTTTACAAATAAATATCTGAAAAGTGCGGTGTGCATTTGAATTCATCCCCCTTTACTCTGATACACCTAACTAAAATCTAGTCAAACCAATTGCCTTCAGAAGTCATCTAATTAGTAAATAGAGTCCACCTGTGTGTAATTTAATCTCAGTAAAAATACAGCTGTTCTGTGAAGTCCTCAGAGATTTGTTAACCACTTCAAGACCGGACACTTTTACCCTCTTCCTGACCAGGGTAATTTTCAGCTTTCAGCGCTATCACGCTTTGAATGACAATTACGCGGTCATGCAACGCTGTACCCAAATGAATTTTTTACCATTTTTTTTAAACAGATAAAGCTTTATTTTGGTGGTATTTATTCACCGCTGGGATTTTTATTTTTTTTGCTATGTAAATGAAAAAGTCCAAAAATTTTGAAAAAAGTGTTTTTTTTATAAAATTTTGCAAATAAATAATATTTCATCATAAATCTTTGCCAAAATTTATTCCGTTATCTTTTTAGTAAAAAAAAAAAAATCCAAATTAGTTTATAACAAAAATTATAATTTTTAAACATTTTTTTTTACATTTTTATTTTATTTTTTTATATTATTATTATTATTTTTTTTTTTACATACTGTCACCCTAGCAGTACAGTGTCACCATGGTGACACTGTACTACTTGTGGGGGATGATGAAGATTTTTTTTTTTTTTTTACACATTGCTTTTACACCCATATAGGATGTAAAAGCAATCATTTCTCTTTCTCTCTGTGTGCATTCATGCACTCATTGAGAAGTACTGACTGAGCTGTGATTGGTCACAGCTTGTCACATGGTGCAAGCCTGTTGTAAATAGGCTTGTACCATGTGACCTCTGTGATCATTCACAGATTTCACACGTAGTAAGCAATGATGTCACAAGTGACATCTTGCTTACTACTTTGCATGTGATCACTGATTGGCCAATCAGTGATCACATGATCGGGACCTCGTACAGAGGTCCAGTCCGACGATCGGTGTTTCACTGTGTCCGGAGGACACAGCGGGCACCGGATCGCGGTGCTGTGCGCTCCCTGGGAGCGCGCACAAGCAGGGTGCGGGGAGGCCGTTTATAAATGGCCACCCGACCCTGCAGTGCCACCGTCTGGCCGTTTATATGCAACGGCCGGTCGGGAAGTGGTTAAAGAACATTAGTGAACAAACAGTATCATAGAGTGTCAGAGGATCAACCAAAAAAAGATGGGCACTGTTACCAATACCCAGCAGGTTGCACGCTCCTGTGTGGGTATGCGAATGCGCAAATCAGCGGGTGTGAATGCACAGTGGTACACACAAGACATGATAGTTTCTGGCATCCATTTGCCTTTAAAAAAGGACTGTAGCACTGACCACTACTTCCTGGATGATCATCAGCCCCCTGTGTTCCTGCGCCTTTGCCTTGTGATTATTTGACCTGGATTGACTCTGACCAGTCTGATCTTCTCTCCTGGCTCTGACCCCTGGCTTATTTTACTGACTCTGCTGCTTCCTGATCACCTGTGTATGACCTTGGCTTATTCTCCTGACCTCGCTCCTGCATGATCTCTTGTGTTTGACTCTCGGCCTGATCCTGACCTTACTTCTTGCTTCGGCTTCTGATTGATCTCCTGTGCATGACCTCTGGCCTGATTTCGACTGTGATCCCTGCCTGCTGCTAAGTTCTGCCGGCCATGTCTGGGGAACGTATACCTACTGCAAACTTCTGCCTGCCACATCTAGAGAACCTATACCCGCTGCTAAGTTCTACCTGTCACGTCTGGGGATCATCAGTTCTGCAGCTCTGCATCCCAGCTCTTCAGGCTCCAGACAGCTGGCAACACATGCTTCTCTGGAGCATCCCCTGTTCCTACCTTCAGGGGTGTTTCACACTCAGCCGCAAGGGGAGCCCTCTCAGCACTTCGGCCTCTGACCAGATTATGTGGCAGTATCATCCAGCCAGTATGCCTGGGGCCCACAGAGGTGCTTCCCCAACTGGAGCTCTGTGACAACAAGTTGACGCCCTTACCCAGTCAGTGAAGAGTCTTCAGGAAGGGTACTTCCAGTTGGAGGGTCATCTGCAAAACCTGTGTCCATTACTCCTTCAGGTTAAGGTCCAACTTCTTCTACTACAGAAACCACTCCACCAGCCCATGAATGCACAGCCTCTGCTCACACTGTAAATACAAAAATAAACCTTTACCAGTTCCTGAATGCTTCTCCAGGGATCAAAGGAAATTTAGAGCTTTCAAGAATGCCTGCTTATTATATCTGGCCCTCCAACCAAGAACTTTTTCTGCAGAGACTGTAAAAGTGGGGTTCATTATTTTGCTATTATCCGATGAACCTCAGTCCTGGGCCCATCACTTGCTGGAACAAAAGAGCCTTGTTCTTAACTTAGTGACTGCTTTTTTTAAGCCATGGCACTACTCTATGATGACTCAAGACATACAGCTACTGCAGAAGCCACTTTTCATACCTTGCAGCAGGGCAGGCACCCGGTAGAGGACTATACAGTGGACTTCTGCAGATGGTCTGCAGATACAGGGTGGAACGAGGCTGCCCTCAGATACTGGTATTGGTTGGGACTATATAAACCCTTAAAGATAAATTGGCCTGAGTGGAAACTTCCACTTCTTTGGAAGGTTTCATCCAACTGGCTATCCAGCTTGACAGACCCCTGCGGTCAGAATTCAGGCCCACTTGGATGCTACCTTCTACACCCATTCCTGCACCCTCCACCACAGCTACTACAGAAGGGAAAGCCATGCAGATCATCTTGGTCCGTTCAGCTCTAGCACCTGACAGGTGAGAACGCAGCTGGCAATCCAACCTGTTTGTATTGCGAGGAAGCTGGACATTTCCTGTGCAACTTTCCTGTGAGGCCCAGTAAGTCTTCCCCAAGTAGTCCTACATACTTCAAGGTCTCTAGGTCTCCCCTCACTTTATTTTTCCAGTGTCGTTACAGGTGGTGGAAGGGGAAGTCAAGGTCCTGGCAATAATTGACTCCGGTGCATTAAACTGCTTCCTAGACCTGTCACTGACAATGAAATTGCATATTCCCCTCAACACTAAGAAGCAAAAGAATGAAGGTATATCTGGCTGATGAATCTATGCCTAGCTCAGGCCCCATTGCACAAGAGACTATACCAATTTTCACCTTGACAGACTCGGGCCATCAGGAATTCATCTGCTTTGACGTCCTTTGTTCACCCATGTTTCCAGTCATCCTGGGCATCCCATGACTAGGAGCCTATGATCCACAGATTGATTGGGCCAAGAGGAAAATCTCCTTCACCTCCACTTACTGTCTTCAGCACTGTTTTACTCCTAAATCCAGAAACTCCACAGGTTGTTTGACTGTCCAGCCTGTACCCACTGCCAACCAGAATGTTTCACCGACATATCATGAGTTTCTGGACATTTTTGACAAGAAAAAGGCTGATATCCTTCCACCTCATCACTTGTCCCATTGAATTACTCCCTGGAGCCAAAATCCTGTTCGGACGCATCTTCCCTCTATCAGAGAAGGAACTTGAAGGTTTAAGGCAATATGTCAACGAGAACCCAGAAAAGGGATTTATTCATCTTTCCTCTTCCCCTCCTGGTGCTGGAATTTTCTTGTGTGAACTATAGGGAGCTTAATAGGATTACTATAAAGAATCTATATTCCCTCCCTCTCATTCCTGAACTCTTCCATGGGTTCCAAACAGCTCAGAGCTTTATTAAGTTGGATATGTGGGGTGCATCCATGAGGGAGACAAATGAAAAACAGAAAACGTACCTGCTTCAGGCATTTTGAATACCTTGTCATGCTTTTTGGTCTATGAAATGCCTCAGCTACATTCCAGCACTTTGTGAATGACATTTTCTCAGAATTCCTGGACAACTTTGTGATCATCTACCTAGAAGATGTCCTCATCTTTTCCGCCTCTCTGGAACTCCATAGAATACACGTGAAAAAGAAAGAACATGGACTTTATGCTAAGGTGGAAGAGTGCAAGTTTGAAAAAACTTCTATTCAATTTTTGGACCTAATTCCATCCATAGATGGAATTGCAATGGATACACAGAAGGTGAATGCTAAACTCGAATGGCCAGTCTCCTCTAACAAGAAAGGCATCCATAGATTTGTGGGCTTCACCAATTTTTACCTGAGATTTGTGAAAGGCTTCTCTATGATCATTTCTCCAATAACTCAATTAACATGCCAGCATGCCTGATTTCAGTGGACTCAAGAAGCCCAAATGGCCTTTGACAAACTCAAGTCTCTGTTAATTTCTGCTTCAGTGCTGCAACATCTGGATCCCAGCACTTCGGTCTCTGATCATGTACATGACATGAAGGCCAAATAACACACCAGGCAGGTCAAGGATAAAGTTGTGGAGAAATTTAAAGCAGGGTTAGGTTATAAAAAATATCCCAAGATTTGAACATCTCACAGAGCACCATTGAATACTTCATCTGAAAATGGAAAAAGAGTATGGCACAACTGCAAACCTATCAAGACATGGTAAGTTTGCAGTTTCTTTCCTGCATTTTCCAAAAATGTGAGGCAAAAAAAATTACATTTTCAAAAGACTCACTATGCCTTTCAGAAAATACCTTGCAGTGTTTCATTTCCAGAATGTGGACATTTTGTGGGTGTTCCTCCTGTCCTGGTGCTCCAGGACTTCCAGAAATATGATTGTAGTCAGGATATTAGATAATTAGTGTAATTTATGCCTCTGGAATGCCTGAAGGTGTTCCCTGCATTTTGGGCCCCTCTGTACATCTAGACTATGAAAAAGTCTCACACACTTGGTATCCCCATACTCAGAAGCAATAGCTGAAAATGTTTTGGGGTGTAATCGTAAGTAAGCTTTATATGCATGAGAAAAATAGCTTGTCAAAATGACAGTTTAAGAAAAAAAATATATATATTTCTTCACGACTCTTACTAAATACAAAATTAATAAAGGGGTCATGGGGGCAGGGGGGGTATTTTTACTGTCCTGACATTTTAGGGCCTCAAGAAATGAGACTGGCTGTCAATACATTAGGACTGATCCATTTTCAAACACACAATATATACCATAGTTTGTAGACTCTATAAGTTTCACATAGACAAAATAATATACTCTAATTTGGATTCTGTCTTTAGGTGGTTAATATTAGATTGTAATATGTAGCATAAAACAATTGAGAAAATAGTAAATAAACATTGGACAATACTAAAAAAAGGGAAAACATCTAAGCTAGATATTGCAACACAAACCAAGATTTGTGTATTTAGAAAATACCCTTGAGAAACAAGCTAGCAAAAAGTATTGTGCCTCATGTACACCATGGATGAGGAATAATTTTAGAGGATTGGGATATTTAACCACAGGTGAGAAAAGTGCATTGGGACCTGTCAATTTAAAGGTCCCATATTCAAAGATGAGAGCACAACCTGGGTGTTTCTGACATGGCAAAGGAAAACTGGTTATGGTGAAGTGATCACAGGATAAACTGTAAGCAGATTTGAAGTTTTTGGAAGATAGACACGTTTATTTCTATATTTACCACTGAATGATTGTGATACATACAGTATTTGTTGGAATGCTTTTTTTATTGTTGCACATGTGTTTATGGATAATAATATATGTTTATGTAAAATTAACATTGGTTAAGTCTCACATTAAGATATTGCTGCACTTATATATAATACTTTTTCACACGACATCCCAAACAACAGTCCCAGCCTCCACTGCTTTAGCACAATCCATTGATGTGCTTAACCTTCATGACATATGGCTCCTCCAACACCCGATGGATCAGGATTATGTTCTATTCGCCCCCACATGACTCCTTTTCTCGCATTGACCATTTTTTCTGCTCGCAGTCTCTCTGGCCCCTACTACGCAAAACGACTATATTTGATATGGCCATTTCCAATCATTGCTCCATTCTGCTGCAGCTGTCTCAATTGATAGCTCCAAATCCCCTAGCCCTTGGTGCTTCCCTACTTACCTAGTCAATAACGAAGACTTCAAGTCTCATCTCTATGCGGCATGGCAGGAATTTGCAGACACGAATGGAGCGCACTTAACCAATCCTAACCTATTCTGGGAAACTGAAAAGGCATTCCTCAGAGGGAGCATAATCTCCTATACCATGCAGTTTAAAAAACGATCCCAACTACTTTACCAACAGGCTAGAGAATCACATATTGTGCTCTCCCTCAACCACACTCACATGAACAAGCTGAATTGGCAATCTGCTAAACAAGCCTTTGATTATTGGGCTGAACACCAAGAAGCAGCCAAATCGGCCCTTTCCACCCTAAAATATTATAGATATGGCAGTAAGGCAGGAACGCTGCTAGTATGGCTAGATGCGTGTCATCCAGGGGCAGACTGACCATTCGAGCACTCGGGCTCTGCTCCAGGGCCCTTGGTTCAGTAGGGGGCCCCAGTGGATGCCCTGGTACCTTTCATAGGCTTTTGTGGGTGTGGTTTGAGTGTGAGCGAGGACACAGGGGGCCCATGAGTTGTCAGTCCACCCCTGGTGCCATCGTACTCCTACTTATATTTCTGTGCTCTGGTCTCCCATGGACAATATCCTAACGCTGTCCTCTGATATTAATGTAATTCTCATGTCCCATTACACTTCCTTGTATTCAGATGACCCGATCAATTCTAGAGCCGCTGAGGACTTTCTAGCCTCTATAAATTTGCATAAGCTTTCTGGATCCCAGTTGTGTGCTTTAAATGCTCCCATCACGCTGGACAACATTTGTGCCATTGTCAAACATCTACCCTCAGCTAAAACTCCTGGACCTGACTGTCTTAGCGCAGAATTCTATAAATTGACTTCGGAAATTCATCCCAGAAACTCTGTATCATATTTACAAGGCAATGTGAAAGGATGGCCCTTATCTCCCAAATGGTTCCCAGGCACACATTAAACTCATAGCTAAGAAGGGGAAGGACCCACTACTTCCAGGATCATACCAACCTATCTCTCTAATTAATGTAGATGCCAAAATACTCTAAAAAAATAGTGGAGTCAAGGTAGGCCCTACTGCTCCCTAACATAATACATCCAGCTCAATCCAGGTTCGTGCGGGATCGCTCGGCAACACTTAATATTTGCAAAGTACTGTTAGCCCTGGAATATGCTAAAACCCACCCAAAGCTTGATCTGACACTTATATCTTTAGACGCTGAAAAAGCCTTTGACAACATACGCTTTGCCTGGCTCTTCATGGTCATGAGGAGGCTTGGTATTTCGGGCACCATTTTGGACTTCTTACAATACATGTACTCTTCACCTACAGCTAGACTAGTCTCTCCTGACTTTATTTCCTCGGACATTCCCCTAACCAAAGGCACTAGGCAGGGTTGCCCGCTCTCCCCCCTCCTCTTTAACATCACCCTAGAACCCTTTCCAAACTACTTAATCCGACATCAGGGGTCAGTGGTGTCACAATTGGCAAACACACTCTCCGCTCAGCTCTTTTTGCGGACGATATATTATTGTTCTGTTCAGACCCACCCAAAGATTTCCTACTACTTCAGAACCTGTTTGCGACTTTCCGTAAATGCTCCGGCCTAAGAATTAATTTTGATAAAAGTGAAGTACTCCCACTAACTTCTACTACCTCAGCACACTGGATCCCTTCCTCTCCCTTTAGTATAGCTAAACACTCAATTACGTATTTGGGCATTCATATGGGCAGAGAACCATCATCTCTTTACTACGTTAATTACCCTCCTCTAATCAACAAGATTGTTCATGAACTAGAAGCTTGGATGACTCTTCCCTTTCACTCTTTGGGAGATGCCATCTCTACAAAATGGTTTCATTTGTGAGATTGCTCTATCCCTTACAAACACTCCCTCTTATGTTAAAACATTCCGATGTTCAGAAGATTCATAAGGCCCTACAAGACTGTCTATGGCAGCGAAAAAATTTTTATATTGCATTACAAAAGATAAGTCTCCAAAAGAGTGAGGGGCATGCAGGCATGCTGAATATTAGATTTTACAACTTGTCCTGCCGTCTTCGTCAAAGTATCAATAGGATTGCCGGGAAATCACGTTACTCAAATTACTCTTTGGACGATTCCCTGGTGTCTCTGCTACATCTTCCAGTCATTCTGCATTCTAATCTTAAGGCCCTACCTGGACCTCTCCAATCAAATCTCCTGAGCAGATACGCAGTATTGGCCTAGAGGGAAATATGGAGACTTCTTGGCCTACCACTATGGATATTTTCCTATCTACCTATCCTTGGAAACCCTCCAGCAAGTGAACATGCAGCATTTACCCACTGATCTCATACAGGACTTACTAAAGTTATCTCCATCTTTGATGATACTAAACATTCCTTTCAGCCCTTTTCAGTACTAGCTGCCAAATTTTCCTTACCGAGATCTCATATCTTTTACCACATCAGTTGGTGACCTTCCTCCGGACGTGCTATTCCCCAAAACAAAATCCCTTCCTTTGTAGACATTCTACTGCGACAGGACCCCTATTCCATCTCGGCTATCTACTCTAATCTCTCACCAGTCTGCAAAATACCACCTTACTCCATTTAAGCTGTGGACCCCCATACTGTCTACTGATGAAACTCCGGATAAAATACTGTCAGGTTACAGGAAAATTTCTTCACTTGTTCTCTGCGAAACATGGTGTGAAACTCAACTCAAAATCATCCACAGAGTGTATTACCTTTCTCAGCAAATCCAGCTGTCGCTGCCCACCCAACATGTCCTTGGTGTGACTACACTCGACCTACCGTGTTTCATCATCTATGGGAATGTGCCTGAGTTTCTACCTTCTGAGATTGAGTTCTTTGGTACATTAATCAATTATACAATGTCTCTCTCCAAAGATCCTATGCTCTGTCTCTTCAATTATCAATACCCTGTGATGTTGACACATCCTAACATTTTTTCACAGTGGATTTATATTTGTTTATTAGTGGCTCGCAGAGCCCTCATGCAAGCTTGGATACATCCAAACACCCCACAGCTCAAAAACGGAGATGCAGTCATTAAATGCCTTATTTATTCTGAAGAAGCTAGACTCCATTACTCAGAACTTCAAGTCCACAAGTCGCTTTATCTTAAGATGGAGGTGCTTCATGGAACATCCCTTTAATCTGGCTGAATTGGCCTCTCATATGGAACCTTTCCGATATTCAGCTTGGTATCTCAAAGCTCAACTAGCCAATACGTTGGGTAAACTCTGAGTGTCCAACTCCTCTTGTAGCCCCACCCCACAGCCATCTTTTCCCCTGTTTACCAATGGGCACTCCTCCTGAAGATTGCTAGCCCACACAACACTCTTCCTCAACAGTCTTTTTTGATAGAGATGTTCTTGTTCAGTCCTTCATAACCAAGCTTCTGTTCGTAGAGAATTGCTTAACTTTTGAGTTTTGGCTTATTTTGAACTGCCTTGTTGTATCATTTGTGTCTATTCTGACACTGTTTTTCCCCACTACTGTTGTACTGACTTTTGTGCTCATAATTCTTCTTAGAAATGGTTTACAGAATTGTATGTCAAGATAGTTTTGTACTCTGTGTATATAATTCAAGAAAAATTGTTTAAAAAAAAAAATATGATTAGTGACAGTAGGAACTCATCAAAATTTTGTTATTGGACCTCATGATCTGTAGTTATGCCTCTGCAAACACGTTAATGTTTATCTTTAGTAACAAAATAACACAACCATTGATGGCTTTCCAGCATTTGACAACCAATAACCTATGTTCAGTCTTGGTTCAGTATAGTTAAACCAGCAGACTCTATTTCATCCCCAGGGATATAGAATAGACAACTAATTTAACTTCACAGTACTCTGATGAAGATACTGAGTAGATTGGATGTTTTTAGGAAAGCTTGGAGCACCAGAAAGAGAACCAAGGCAAACACAGGGCATGCATATGACTTGATACAAACCATATGCTGCAAGGAATCAAACACAGCACTATAGTGCTGCAAGGCAGAACAGAACAAAAGACACAAATCACACTGCCAAAGTAAGATACCAGCATGGTGGCTAATATTTATTTCTGCAGCAAATAAATAGATCACTGTTACCAGCATCATTGTAACAGTTTCTAGTAAATCTTTTCTGTCTAAAGACTTTTAAAAAAAGCTATTTAACAAAAAAAATGTAATCTGAGATTTGAGGCAATATAACAAAGGGTTTTTTTTTCTTTTAATGCTGAGAAACATTTTGCTTTTCTTATAAACTGCATTGCTAAAATTGAACTTGAGAAAAAAGCATGAGCTTAGCAAAAAATAAAAAATAAAAAAACTGTTTGTCAAACAGCATTCTGAGTACTCTAAATGTACATTTATAATCTTTTGAGACCCTAAAGCCTTTTCAAAACTTGTGGCAGCTTCAATAGTTAGTGTTTTCTAACTATATATAAAAAGTGTCACTTTCTCTACTTTATACACTGTTATTTTGCTGACTGCTACACCTTTCTCTCTCTGAACTATATCAAAGAAACAAAGATAACAAAAGGAAAAGAAGAGAAATTTTTAATGATGTTATTGAACTGGTTGGTGCAGCACAATTTAACAAATATAATGATTTTCATTTTCTTCTGAATGTGCATTATGTTTTGCCAAGGCATCACTATGCTTTCCTTCTATCAAGTCACATATTAAAATTTGTGACACTACAAAGATAAAGCTACAGAAGGATATGAATTGGTCCACTTTTTTTTCCTAATATGAACATACAGCTGTCACAAAACAGCAATCTGAGTTTCCACAACAAAGAAAATATTTTGGACTGTAAAAGTAAACATGTAGTATAAAACGTATCCAAAGAATACATTTTTGGTTATAAAAAATAAATAAATAAATAAATATGTACATAAATATTGTATCACAGTTGTTTTATTTGTTGAATTATTAAAAATGTCATACAATTTTGTATAGAACTACTTGGAAAAAAAGGGAAAAATGTATGTTTGGGACATATAAAAAATATCTGCTTGTGTATTGGATGTCTATTCTTTATAAGAGATGAGAAATCTTTTGATGCAAATCTAATTTCTTTTGAACACTCTTTACATACAGATTTCCCAAGTAATTTCATATTCTGCTCTTTATGATTGAATCATGGCTTTTTTCCAACAGTTTTTCCCTTTTGGAGACACTGGGGCTGATTAGAACAGTTACAGACTGGTATGTTTGTGTCAGTATCCACAGAACAAAAAACAGATAAAATTCTACAAGTACATGTTTTAAAAAATATATATATTTAGAAGTCTTGGTGGTACAAATAATATGAAATACACAGCAAGAGGAGACAAGCGGAGGAGGAGAGAAACTTTACAGAACGTTGCCAGGTGGTCAGACATACAAGTGTTTTCCAGTTTAAATATATCCAAACTATGTAGCAGTCATGTCTGTTGATAATCTTAAAATTCAAATAGGCAACAAATATAAAAGTGAGAACGATTACTAAAATTATTTGTGTACTATATTCCAGTAAAAGACATTTTTTTAAGCAAAAAGACTACCTTGCCAGAGTGAATCTATTGTGTTTGGGATAAATTACAGCTTTATTAAAACACCCCTAAAATAAGCTGAAAGTGCTTGAAGTGTAAATTAAACATCCCCAGGGGTTCTAAACAAGTGAAACTCAAAAACAGATCTGAAATAGAAATTTAGAACATATTGTTGGCTGATTTTAAAAGTGATCTAGCAAAAACATCTTATGCCGAAATGAGACACCAGATTTGTACGTTTTTATATAATGACACAAAACATCAGATACAACTGTTTAGAGAAATATGTTCAGTGAATGTTTTGTAATGAAATTTCAGACATATAATTAATATACAGAAGTAATACACAGTACAGTAGAGAGAGAGACAGATAAAAGATAGATAGATAGATAGATAGATAGATAGATAGATAGATAGATAGATAGATTAAAAGGAAGAAGCGTTTAGCATTGGGGATTGGATCACACCAAACACATTGTATATGCAAAAGTATATGCTTTCCCTGTGGTTTTGTGAGAGTAATTGACAGTAAAAAATAAATTAGACTGAAAGATCCCTCAGGGACAGAAAATTATAAGGGTTAAAGGACAACTTTACAAAAATGCATAATTCCATTAAATACAATGCTTGATGATGCCCTACATTTGCAGTTGAAGTGGAGCATCTGTAGGATGTACTATAGCAAGAGTGACATTTGCAAACAAAATAGGATTTAAATTGATGGACACTAAATTACCTGGCCCTACAGCTAAATGTGTGGGAAATGGGTGGGAAATCCCAGGTGATGTCATTGGCTAGGTCATGTCCATATTTGGTCAGTGAATCAGCCAGGATACCCTAACCTTTAGTTTACATTCAATTGTGGTTTTTGGAGGTGTCGCTCACCACAAACTGTTGAAATTAAACTTGTCACTGGGTTGGCTTGTTTGTTCTATGGTGGGCCGCCAGGCGTTGTTCATTTTGATTCATGTGGATCTACAATTTATGATGGAAAGGGACTTCCAGATTCTGATAAGTCCCCCCCACAGACCCCCACAAATTCCAGCCAGGATTGTGGGGAAGAGGCCTTTGTCCTCATTAATATGAGCACTAGGTGCTTTTGCAGGAAGGTCTTATTTAGCAAGATACTCTCCCTATGCTGGGGCCTGGTATGATTAAGGGGGGGGAGAAATAATATGTGCCCTTTTTCCTGTCTAGCCAGGCTGCATGCTTAGATAAAAGTCTGATACAGAATTCTCATGCATTATTATGTTGATTATTGCATAGGGTTCTCCCTTAAATCTATACCAGACACTAAACCATCACACCACCAAAAGCGTTTTTCATGGAGCTATGATTCTCTTCCTACTTTCTCAGATACTGCACAAACTATTCAAACTTCCTTCACACAACATTTTTCTAAAAAACATACTGCTGCTTCCTCCCCAACATCCCTCTGGGAGGCATCATCTATGAGGAGAGAAAGAAAATAAAACATCTCTGTCCTCTCCCAGCATCTAGATCATTTGAAATATGAATGGAGTCACACCCATCATCCTTCCCATTGTGGGAACAGGTTAAATTGAATCTGATTTTAAATGGCAAAGTGGAAAAAGGATTAATTGGACTGAGCACACATTTTATGCCAGGCCTAATAAACCTGGCTCTTTGTTAGCAATTTGCTAAACTCTAAGGGCCGGTTCACACTATAGAAACGCATTCCAGATGCATTTCCACATGTGCATTTTTGATGCATTCCAGTGCATTTTTGATGCATTCCAGATAATTTTTTGCCCTCTCTTTTTCTTCAATTTAAATAGAGGCATGTGTGTTCCAGTGCATTTTTGATGTGTTGCGGTGCATTCCAGTGCATCTCAGATAATTTTTTTCCCGTCTCTTTTTCTTCAATTTAAATATGGGCATGTGCGTTCCAGTGCATTTTTTATGCATTTTACTGTGTTCCAGTGCAGTTCTGTGCAGAAAAAAATGCAGCATGTTCTACTTTTTTTCTGCAACCGGAACACACTTGAACTGCAAGCACTGATGAGAACTATGACATTGACAACCATATAACCTACTTTCTGTGCATTTTGGATGCAGAAAAAAAGCAACTGAAACACATGTAATGTGAACTGGCCCTAAACCAAAAGCCTGCTTCTTTTCCATCTCATCTTGCTAATATACTCTTTGGAAATACTGTATTTCTCTCCTTTCCCTGACTAAGAGCATGATGGAGAAACTGGAAGCCAAGTACTGGTTGTAATAAAATCTTTAAGCTCTGATGAGGGGGGGCGTGGCCACAAAAGACATGTGAGCATACACATCTCACAGAGCTCCCAGTGGTACTCCTGCTCCTGTTCCCAGCCCTGCAGAACCTCCATTTTGGTCCCGAGCCATTCTCTACCACTTACTGGAAGCTCCGGTGTGCTTATCCTTCTGCTTGAATACCATGGTGGCACACAAAAATAAGGAGGATGCTTTGCAGTTTGAGAGTCAGCATGGTGCTGCATCGGCCCTTCCATAGTACATCCTTCATGCTGCAAAGCAGCTGAAAGAAACTGAGTAAGTAAACCAAACATCCCCCTCCCCCCAAAGCCTCCTCCAAAGGACTGCCTAGGGATGTGTGGTTTTATTCCAAAAAGCTATTGCTCCCCTAGTAACAGCTTGTTGATGTTGACACTGAATGGGCCCTAGAGATACCTGACACTGAGCAGGATTAAGCTGTGTGCACCTCAGGCCTAAGTGTCATTACAGACCAGTTAGATCCCCAGCCTGAGGACATAGAGGATGGAGATGAGGAGGAGAAGCATCCCACCCTGGCAGAGATTCTATGGGCAGTTCATAAATGCACAGCCTTGGTTAACACTTTGAAAGATTATTTTGGGTGGCTGAAGGAGGAGGTGGCTTTTATCCAGCAATCATGGCTACTGAGAGCAGAATCAGTGATATCGAGGACAAACTTCCCTCTTCTCAGAGAGACACAGTCTACTGCATGGCTTGTCAAAGCAACCGACATGCGGGCTGAAGACATTGAATATGGGGTTACCAGAGAAGGTGGAAGGCAGAGACCCATTGATTTTGTGGAGCAATGATCGCTTCATATTTTTGTCAAAGAGGCATTTACATTTCTATATACAATGGAGAGAGCACATAGAGTTCCTCCAAGGCCTATGCAACCTGGCCATCCACCATGTTAAAATGACTGTTAAACTATAAAGATAAGGAAATCATTTTTCTTGTCTGAGAATGTCAGAATATAGAATTTAATGAGGTGAAGATACCATTTTACCCTGACTTCTCTGCAAAAGTCCAGAGGAACTGTGCAAAATTCTCAGCTGTTAAACACCTGCAGAAGTTACAGGCCTCATATGCAATGCTTTACCTTGCAAAACTTCATATCATGGCCAGGAGGAACACTCACTTTTTTGTGAAAGCTGCAGAGGCCTCTGCCTGGCTTGACACCAATGAACATCTATTTCACCAAGTCCAGAGACCAGAGATGGAGGATGATTGAACTGACAGGTCAGTCTTCTGATCTACATGTTTAATCTATCCAGTATTTCATTTCAGAAAGAATGCTGCATGTCAGCGGCTGGAGAGACCTGTTGTCCTCCATAATGATGTTTATTGCTGGTTCTATGCGTTTCTCTGTTTATATGCCTTTCGAAGTGCTTGAGAGGCATGAACCCTTGGGCTCCTGTGTCCACAGTAGCTTAATAGGGATTTCCAGCACTGATCCACTAATCAAGTAAAGGGACAGTGGAGCTCCCAGTTTGATTGTGCATTGGTTCTTTCCTCCAGAGCACCACATTTCTCACTTTTCAGTCTATTAGAGACTTTTTCTATGAAGCAGCTGCACCTACTTGGGACACTTCAAGTTGTCTTCCCCTCAGTCATCATGCTGACCTAACCAAGGTCAAGCCGGACTACCCAATCCACTTCATATCTATGCCACCACAATTGCAACAGTACCTATTGTCTCGTGGAACAATAGGGGACTGCATGACCCTCTTAAGCACACTATGGTATCCTTCTCAATGCTCAAACATCTGCCTGCCATACATGTTTTACAAGAGACTCACCTTACAAAGGACTCTGTGTCATGTTTAACTTTTTCTTGGGTGGGGAAGCTGTATCACTCCACTCACACCACATATTCCAGGAGTGTGAGTGTTCTGATACACAGCTCACTAGATTTTCAGGAGCTTGTTTGCTCCAAAGATGTGGAGGGTAGATATATATTCCTGGCTTGCCATTTATATACACTTTGACATGTATCTTAGCATTTATCTATATTCCTCTCCATATAACAGTGTCATCTTAAGTGCCTTATTGTCATACCAGGTGGGCTACCCTGATGTGCCTTTATTTATAATGGGTGATTTCAATTGCTATCTAGACGTTGCATGAGATAAACACCCCCTATGCTTATGATGAGAAATAGCTATCCCACGGCATTGATCAAATTTTTGAAGGAGGTAGGATGGGTTGATCCCTGGTGAAAAAGACACCTGGGGGACAGACATTTCTCCTGTTTTCTAAAACCCATTCCTCACTATCCAGGATAGACTTGTGTCTATGCTTCTTGGTGGCTGAACAATATTTTTCAGATATCACCTATGCCCTTGGGGGCATTTTTGACCATTCTCCATTACAAGTAAGCCTTATGATTTGGCCTATATCCACCCTACCTAGGGCCCCCTGAAAACTGAATGCCTTTTGGCTTCACCTCTTCTCATGATAAAATTATTACTGAAATTTGTGTTTTGGGATATTCATGTTAACCATCGGGACAAGAGTATTGCTTGGGAAACTTTCAAAGCCTTCCTTCGGTGGCTCCTCATCTCGGAGATTCAGACCATTAAGCAAGGTACAGCAACCCAAGGGGAACAGGTGGCACAGCTGGTGCATCAATCGGAAACTGAATTAATTGCTTACCCTTCTGATGTGAACAGGGAAATGGATGTCAGGTCAGGAAGTGCTTTGCTGCATGTCTTGGAAATTCGCTTTAACGAATTTCTCCTTACCGTGAGTACTCGCAGTTGGATGCGCAGAAATCCCCCATAAAGCTGTGCGAATCTCGCTTACCACGACTGCAGCTAAACTACACGATTCCTGCCCATCCAAATACTTTGGTTCTGTTGAAATGTGGGTGATTGGAGCTCCGTTACCCTAGAATGATCACACGACACTCTAAGGCTGGTGTTGCAATTCACATAAGGGCTGATTTTAGACCCAGCTCTCTGTTTTATTAAAAATACACACATGCCCACCACATGAATAAAGTCAATCCCCTCCCACCGAACAATGCAATGGGGAGTGCCTATACACAGGATGTACATTCCAATTGGAGCATAGCCTTTCCTATTATCTATCACTGGTCCTCCCCCATGAGTCTTCTGAGGTCATCAGACTTCCTCCCCTTCCCCCCCATGAGCCATCTGAGGTCATATTTCCTGTCCTACTAGCTTCTATTGGTATGTAAATTCTCTGCACAAGCATCTCCTAAAAATATCAGTCTGTACCTGGATGGGCCCGATACGATCTTTATTAAAACACATCCATCCAAGATACAGTTCAGATTAGTAATGGGTTGTAAGATATGCATAAGCCTACACGTGGAGTTCACACCGCTTGCGCATTGCGTTATGAAGCCCATGTGGTACCATGCTGCTGATATGTGGATACAGGCCCGCGGTCTACTGCCAGCGGCATTCGCATCGAATGCCGTGGTGGTATACACGCCGGTCTATAAGCGCAGATCTGCCATCTCATCCATTACCAAGCTGAGTACTGTAATACATACATTGTACATGCGCATGGCCCAATTGCAGCCTTCAGAGCTTTAATTAAGCCACACGAGAGACATATGAATAACACGAATATATGACACATTTAAAGTTCGACCAACAATACAAAATTTCCATGACATGCATTACCACCTCAGTGGCCGAGTGGAAATGTTTTTTCAATACATTATCTTTCTATGAGGAAGGGGAACAAACATGTCACCTTTTTAGCTATAATAGCACATTCACAACAGGTCTACCCCTCAATTGGAGCTCTGAGACGACAGGGCGGTTCGGTAATTTTAGAATTTTATGGCAGAATTGGTTACGTATTACACTCCCCTATATCAATCTAAACAGAGTTACTTTGAAGAGTCTTTGCTCAACTACCTTCAGGATATCCTGATACCTTGTCTTTCTGCCACAACACATAAAAAACTAGATGCCCATCTGACTTTGGATGAAATACAGTTGGCGACCAGTTTTTCCTAAAGGCCCTGGGCGAGGATGGTATACCAATTGAAGTGTATAAGTTATGCTGATAGTATTTTGCCACACTTGCTTGGGGTATTTAATGAGGCAAAAGATAGTCAATGCCTTCCTCTGTACATGGCTAGGGTGAATATAGTTCTACTGTTAAAGCCAAGCAAGGATTCATTAGATTCGGGCTCCTATATGGACTAATATCCGGGCCCATTTCCCTACTACAAAATGTTATAAAAGTTATTGCAAAGCTGTTCACTTTATGACTGAATAAGGTTATAGCATCTTTCATTCACTCTGATCAAGCAGGGTTTATGCCTCCAAAGTCAACAACCATCAATTTTTTTTTTTGTTTCTCAATTTGCAATCCCAGGTGGACAATGCAGGAGATAGGGCTTTGCGGTCACTTGTTGCCCATAAGGCTTTTGACGGCATTGAATGGTTGTATCTGTGGGAAGTTATGCGGAAGTCTCGATTTGGGGAGGGCTTTCTCTCTTGAGTCCGCCTGCTATATAGTGCTCCTAAAGCAGTCATCAAGGAGGCGGGAAGGGTGTCCTCCATATTTGCTCTTCACAGGGGTACTAGGCAGGGATGCTCTCTATCCCCTTTGTTATTTGCTCTTGCTATTGAGCACATGGCAGCTCTCATTTGATCCAACCCAAATATAAGTAGATTTCAATATGGCATTCTACATGAAAAACTCACGTTGTATGCTGATGATTCTATGTTAATGTTAGGGGATACTTCCTCTTCCTTGGCAATGGAACATACTCAGGCCTAATCATCAATTGGATTAAAACCTCTCTTATTCCATTAGATAAAGGAAAAGATGCCCATTTACCACCTCAGATGATATTCCTATCTCCACCTCATTTAATTATTTGGACATTCAGGTGACTCCATGCCCCCTGGACTATATCTGCCTAAATTTATTACCCCTACTGAACCCTTTTTTGGACAGGATCAAGGTGTGGACTAGACTTAGACTGTCATTGGTTGGCTGAACTAACCTCATTAAGATGATCCTCATGCCCCAGTTATTATATTACCTTCATAATTCACTGGTGGTCATCCTTTTAAAACTGTTCAGGATTATTAATTCCATCTTTAGGACCTTTTCTATGGCAGATAAAGAACACTAGGGTGAAGTTGGAGCAGTTTCAGCAACCCAAGGATACTGGAGGCTGGCATTGCCTAACCCTTGGTTGTACTACTTAATGGCTCAGCATATAGTGAGGGCCATACGCCCAGCTACTATAGCAGAGATGAATACTTTGGACCCTTCTACTAGACTTCTAGCGTTCATGGTAGGTACATAGGAGATAGCAAGAGGTCTAGAAGCTCTACTTTTCAGTAAATAAATTAAACTTACGTACGTCCTTACGTATGTTCTCATGAATAAGGTTAGACACTTACAACTAGTTACAGGGTTTACTCGATTTAGCCCCACTTGGGGGAATGCCCACTAATTTGAGCTAGCTGTATTGTGGTAAAGTGCTAAATGGAAAAGATATGGCATAGCGCACCTCCATCATATTTTTTTCTGAGGGAGCCCTAAGTCCCTTTACAGAGCTCCATGGGACATTTGGTCTTCCTCAAATAATGCAGTTTCATTACTTACAGTTGTGACCAAAATTATTCAACCCCCACTGAAATTGAGTGTTTTGGCCAGTTTGACATTGCTTTTGATCATTCAGTCATCTTGCTTACATTTACATTAAAGAGGCACTTGTAGGTCAGACAAATATAACATAACAGTTATAATGAAATAACCACAAATGTCTTTTCTGTGCTCACAGCATTATCAGTTTTATTCAACCCCCAAGTGACATTCAATCTTAGTACTTAGTACAGCATCCTTTTACAGTTATAACAGCTTTTAAACGTGAAGCATAGCTTGACACAAGTGTCTTGCAGCGATCTACGGGTATCTTCGCCCATTCTTCATGGGCAAAGGCCTCCAGTTCAGTCACATTCTTAGGCTTGCGCACTGCAACTGCTTTCTTTAAGTCCCACCAGAGGTTCTCAATCGGATTTAAGTCTGGTGACTGCGATGGCCACTCCAAAATGTTCCAGCCTTTCCTCTGCAACCATGCTCTAGTGGACTTGGAGGTATGCTTGGGATCATTGTCCTGTTGAAAGGTCCAACGTCTCCCAAGCCTCAGGTGTGTGACGGACTGCATCACGTTTCCATCCAATATCTCCTGGTACTGAAGAGAATTCATGGTACCTTGCACACGCTGAAGCTTCCCTGTACCTGCAGAAGCAAAACAGCCCCAAAGCATGATTGACCCTCCACCATGCTTCACAGTAGGCAAGGTGTTCTTTTCATCATAGGCCTTGTTCTTCCTCCTCCAAACATAGCGTTGATCCATGGGCCCAAACAGTTCTAATTTTGTTTCATCAGTCCACAGAACACTATCCCACAACTTTTGTGGTTTGTCCACATGGCTTTTGGCATACTGCAGTCGACTCTTCTTATTCTTTGGAGACAGCAAGGGGGTACGCCTGGGAGTTCTGGCACGGAGGCCTTCATTACGCAGTGTGCGTCTTATTGTCTGGGCTGAAACTTCTGTACCCACATCTGACAAATCTTTTCTCAGTTCCTCAGCAGTCACACGGGGACTTCTCTCCACTCTACGCTTCAGGTAGCGCACAGCAGTCGAAGTCAGCATCTTCTTTCTGCCACGACCAGGTAGCGTTTCAACAGTGCCCTTTGCCTTGAATTTGCGAATGATGCTTCCTAAGGTGTCTCTTGGTATGTTTAACATCTTTGCAATCTTCTTATAGCCATTGCCCTTCCTGTGAAGAGAAATCACCTCTTCTCTTGTCTTCCTGGACCATTCTCTTGCCTTCACCATGTTTGTAACCACACCAGTAAATGTCTAGAAGGAGCTGAGTATCACAGTCATTTTAAAGCTGCCTAATTGGTGCTTATTATGCTTGATTGCTGCTCGGTGACATCCACAGGTGTTTTCAATACCTGATGGAAAGCACCTGTATGAACCTCTGTTCTTCAGAGTGGTAGTCTTTAAGGGGTTGAATAATTGTGGCAATGAAGAAACCACATAAGAACCATTTACTACTGTATTACATAAACAATTGATGTCATTTTAGTTGCATTTGGGTAGTTACAACGTCCTTGTAGGATTTGATTCTGAATACAATTCCAAATGTACACTATAGTCCCTAAACCCCTTTACAGCATTGGGGGTTGAATAATTTTGGTCACAACTGTACAACTTCAGCATGAGGTTCAGGCACAACAGGGAGTGGATCTTTGGGTGCAATCACCCACCCCCATATTTAATTATATGTATGAGGTAAACACCTATAAGGGATTTACACTCATTTACCACTTTATTAGTTACACCTGTTCAATTCCTTGGTAATACAAATTTCTAATCAGCCAATCACATGGCAGCAACTCAATGCATTTATAATGTACATATGGTGCAGCACTAAAAATAAATACACATAATAAAATGATAAAATATTAATAAAAAAACTATAAATTCCTAAAAAGGATCCGAAATAAAGTGCAAAAAAATATATAAAGTGCAACTATGTGAATATATAAAAAATGTGTCACAAATTCAGACCCTATATGCCGTGCAAAAACAAAAACCAACCCAATCCCAAATTGGGATGATACACTCCAAATAGTGTCAGCAATGTGAATCCCATAAAACGGGATAATCTTAAAGTGACAAGTGTTCCAATTGTACCAAGTATGTATCCCCTTCCTGGATCGATAGTAAGTTCACCTGCCTATCTCCAACCTACTCACAGAAGCTCTGCCCAGCTCTCAGTTAGAACATGCCCATAAAAGAAGAAAAAGATACTTTCATAGTGCAATATTGTTTAATGCAAGTAATCAGACCAAAAAATGCCAGTAGATACACTCACATTTGTGCAGTATTAATAAGGCATTCCACCTCATACCATGGGTATATTCACATGTATCTTGGGTGCCCCAAGATGGCTGCCGGCGTAATGACATCACCACGTAGCGTATCGACGCGTTATGTCACGTGTCCTGAAGAAGTCACATGGGGCAGAGCTCTCTCTGCTTCTGCTCTCTGTATTTCTCTGAAACAGTCTGAAATAGTTAACAATTTACCACTTTTCAGTGCATTCTGGGCATTTGGGAGGTTCCCCTGTGCTTATTTTTTTAAAACGCTTCTAAGCGCAAACGCACATAAATGTGTTATGCAAATGCAGCTAAACAGGTGTTTTTTAACCTACATTTTTCAGCAGTCAGTTTCCATCATTCAGAAGTGTCCCTTGTACATGGGACCTTAGAGAAAATTGTAACAAAATTAAAAAAATAAAAACTAACCAGTGCTAGATTTAAAAAATCAGCATTACTGTAGATAAAAAGGGTGCATCGTATTCTAAAATGTGTCTTGTTTAACTACTTGCCCTCCAGTGGATTTACCCCCCTTCATGACCAGGCCAGTTTTTGCGTTACGGCACTGTATTACTTTAACTGACAATTGCGCAGTCATGCAATGCTGTATATACATTACATTTATGTCCTTTCCCTCACAAATAGAGCTTTCTTTTACTGCTATTTGATCACCTCCGCTTTTTTATTTTTGTATACACAAAAAAAGACTGACAATTTTGAAAAAAAACACAAACAATATTTTTGACATTTTGCTATAAAACATATCCAATTAAAAAATCTAATTTCTTCTTAAATTTAGTCCAAAATGTATTCAGCTACATGTCTTTGCTAAAGAAAATCCCAATACATGTACATTAAAGTGTTACTAAACCCACAACAGTAAAATCAGCCTGTATATGCAGTACATCATGCTTGTTATACTCACTGTGGAACCAAAGGGGTTAATCATCTACATTGCAAACAGGCTGTTGATTCTTTCTTCTCTGTTCCTCCCCTTTTTCGAGAGACCGCCTCTTATCTCCAGACTGATGCGTAGGCATGCACATGCTCAGTTTGGTGTGTATTGCTAGAGAGGGGTTTTTTTTTGTCTTTGGAGAGTGCATGTGATTTGCACAGGACCAATCAGCACTGCACAAACCTTTGTCAGTGGATTTCCATCCTCCTGGAGCAGAAAGAAAACTCCTGCTACAAGCTTTAGCTAGTGGTGGGCTGGACACAGATAGATGTCACAAGACTGCTCTAACTGCTGATGAGAAATGGTATTTAGCAGTTTATATTTACTAAAATAATTGCACTCCCATGTTCTGTGTACTGTGGGAGACAGGATATAGTGAATGCAGGATCCTGGGTTTAGTAACACTTTAATTGGTTTACATGGACGTTATAGCGTCTACAAATGGTGGTATATATACTGGAATTTTTTTTTATACTGCTAACGGTGACAATCAGCATCTTACTGTGGGACTGTGGGAGGCATTCTGACACTGGGTGGGAACTGACTAACTGCTATTGACATCCCCAATGACACTAATGCAGTGATCAGTTCTAATACAAAGCCCTGACACTGTACTAATGACACTGGGCAGGAAAAGGTTAACATCGGGGGTGATCAAAGGGTTAACTGTGTGCTGTGTGTGCTTTACTGTGTGCTGTGTTTTACTAGGGAGGCATGCTGGTTTGTATCTCTCTGTTGTGCAGAGAGATACAAATCATCATGTCCATGCTGACAGGAGAGAGATCTGTGTTGTTTACAGGTCTCTACCCTGTCAGCTTTATTTGGCGATCGCCAGCTGGGACCCAGTGATTGACATCCCTAGCCGCCAATAGTGGCATGAGTAGGGGGTGCATGATTTTGCGCAGCCCTGTAGCAGTACTTTTGCTATAGGGCGATGGGAAAGTGGTTAAAATTATACTACGATCATGACTCTGGCACAAAAAATTGCAAAGCTATTTACAAATGAAATATTATTTTTTTTTCAATTGTGCACTTTTTTAATGCTACTCTAAAAAAATTTTAAAATGTAAAATATTATTGGTTATTAACCACCTCCCGCCCGCCATATAGTAATATGACGGACGCAAGGTGGTTCTCTCGTTCTGGGAGGACGTCATATGATGTCCTCCCATTCTCACCGCGCATGCGCGGCTCAGGGAGCGCGCAGCGTGGCGATTCACGGTGTCCCTCAGACACAGGGGATCACATGTAAACAGGGAAATGCCGGTTATCGGCATTTCTCTCCTCTCGAGCTGTCACGCTGACAGCTGGAGAGGAGAGCTGGTAATCGGCTTTCTGTGGACGGGACATATACACTGATCATCAGGGCACTGATGATCAGTGTGCCCTGATGATCAGTGTAGCCCCAGCAGCGCCACCTGTCAGTGCCCATCAGTGCCTTGTGTCAGTGCTCATCAGTGCCTCGTGCCAGTGCCCATCAGTGCCACATCAATGCCCATCTGAGCTGCCATTCAGTGTCACCCATCAGTGCCAGTCAATGCCACCTATCAGTGCTAGTCAGTGCCGCCTATCAGTGCCAGTCAGTGCCGCCTATCAGTGCTGCCTTTCAGTGCCCATCAGTGATGCCTGTCAGTGTCCATCAGTGCAACCTATCAGTGCCCATCACTGCAGCCTCATTAGCGCATATCAGTGAAGGAGAAAATTCACTTGTTTACAAAATTTTATAACAAAAACTAAGAAAAAACTTTTCAAAATTTTCAGTGGTTTTTGGTTGTTTAAGAAAAATAAAAATCCCAGAGGTGATTAAATACCACCAAAATAAAGCTCTGTCACAAAAAATGATAAAAAATTCATATGGGTACAATGTTGCATGACCACGCAATTTTCATTCAAAGTGCGACAGCGCTGAGAGCTTGAAATTGGCCTGGGCAGGAAGGGGGTATAAATGCCCTGTAGGCTAGTGGTTAAAATAAAAATAAACAAAAAATAGGGAGGAGGAGAAGGAGTTATTTAGGACGGATTATGGTAAGCTAAGGGTTAATAAGGTGTTAATAAAGAGTGATGGTGATGATGATGGTCAAATCGTATGATCGTTTTTCCGAAAAAGCATATGCTCATGAGCCGTGACCTGTAAGGAACAGAAGTTTCACCTGTTATATGGGGTGAACTGTATGACTTGCTCGGCTGATTTTTAAAATCATTGGTGGCACCATCGGATTACCGAGCGAACAACTTTTTTCAATTTTCGGACGAAATATCGTTCGAAATTTGGACCATGTATGGCCTGCATAATCACTAGTTATTACCAAAACAGATTGAAAATGCTTGTGCTTCATGACAAGCAACTGCTGACCTCCTGTCCCCATTGTTAAGAACAAACTTAAAGGGTTGACTTCAAACAGCTAACAAACAGAATTAGAACACAGTTCCCAACTGGTCATAATAATTCTCTATGGTCTTTGTCAGATTTCTCTATCTTTTCCCTACAGCAACTACCTACTATAGCAGAATGGCACCCCATGCCTTTGTTTTGATGGGTCTGGGGGCTCTTACTGGCCCCTCTAAGCCTGCTGGCTATAGTTAAAATGCTATTCCGTGCATTATCATTCATCAGGACAACCCAAAGCCCATCCTTAAAAATACAGAGCACTGGGTATGCTTACATATATAATGTATATCTTGTTTATACATGGAAAATGTTCATTATTTTAAGACATAATTAAATGGAGATCAGTTCAGGTTTAAGATAGTTCTTGCAAATATCAGTTAGATGAGCAATAATGTTAAAACTGGTGCTGCTTTTTTTTATTATAAAATGCTATACCTTATATGCAGCCCCTTGATGTGATGGAGCTTAGATGAGGCCTTCTAATGATTTGTAGAAAAAAAGGACAGCAATGTAAACAAATCACGTTAGTGCAATTTTCTTTACTCACAGAATTTTTACCTAGGTTATAGCAAGGTCATTTTACCTTGCTGATAATTCAATCAGCTCTTCCTTCTTATTTCAAATTGATTTAACTCATTAAGTGTGCTGTTGTTTTCTGTTTTTTCCTCCTCTCTTTTAGTTTTCTCAGGCTGGATTATAAAGGTAGCACACCTGACTAAAAGCAACATTACTTTTCGAAAGCAACACTTTCACCATCAAAAGCATATCCCACTGTGCCAATTTCAACACATATGACTGACCTTGGGCTTCCTTATTGTTTAGGAAAATGCACTTGTAATGATTATATTAAATAGTGCATATATATATATATATATATATATTCATATACAATATATAATGACAAACAGACCCTTTCAGGCCAGGGCAGAGTCATGTGTGGGTTTTAGTTTTCTCAGGCTGGATTATAAAGGTAGCACACCTGACTGAAAGCAACATTACTTTTCGAAAGCAACACTTTATCACTAGAGATGAGCGAAGAAATGAAAAATTCGATTCGACTGATTCGGCGAATTCGTGGACAATATTCGATTCGAGTCGAATAAATTCGCTGTGAATTTAACTTAAAAAAGGGTGTTTCTAGGCTTCAGAGAGACTTAATATTAGTGCAGAACACTGTACCTTTAATTTAAATGCCCTTGGAGTCTGCTGGGGAAGAGAAATAATACTGTCAGTCAGTATGACATGCAGATGAGTGCCGTCGATCTTAGAATCACCGCACACTTCACTCATTTGGCCAGTCACGGGGCCAAAACCAGAGTGTGGAGCCACAGTGTGGCGGTGGAGGCAGCAGCAATGGGAGGCCATACAGCACCCTATGACAAAAATGGAAACCACCAGCAGTGTGAGGAGACCTGAAAGTGGCACATGGCAGAGTGTGGCGATAGAGACAGCAGCAATGGGAGGCCGTACAGGGACCCATGACACACTCTGGACCTGGCAGCAGCATGAGGAGGCGGTACAGGGGCCCATGACAGATTACGGGCCTGGCAGCAGCATGAGGAGTCGGTACAGGGGCCCATGGCAGATTACGGGCCTGGCAGCAGCAATGGGAGGCCGTACAGGGACCCATGACACACTCTGGACCTGGCAGCAGCATGGGGAGGCGGTACAGGGGCCCATGACAGATTACGGGCCTGGCAGCAGCATGAGGAGTCGGTACGGGGGCCCATGACACACTCTGGACCTGGCAGCAGCATGAGGAGGCGGTACAGGGGCGCATGACAGATTACGAGCCTGGCAGCAGCAACTTGGACAGGAGGACGTTCAGCTTCTGCACCGTCGGGTGCGTGCTCGCAAACTGTTGTCTCTTGGAAACGGATTCCAAGAAAGACTGCTGACGGAATCCGTGAAGAGGAGTAGCAGGAGAAGGAGCATCTGAACGAGCGGAATATGCCAACAAGCGACAACAGTGGCCCATGACAGATTACGGGCCTGGCAGCAGCATGAGGAGTCGGTACGGGGGCCCATGGCAGATTACGGGCCTGGCAGCAGCTATGGGAGGCCCGTAATCTGCCAGCACCCTATGACAAAAAATGGAACCCACCAGCAGTGTGAGGAGACCTGAAAGTGGCACATGGCAGAGTGTGGCGATGGAGACAGCAGCAATGGGAGGCCGTACAGGGACCCATGAGAGACTCTGGACCTGGCAGCAGCATGAGGAGGCGGTATAGGGGCCCATGGCAGATTAGGGGCCTGGCAGCAGCTATGGGAGGCCCGTAATCTGCCAGCACCCTATGACAAAAAATGGAACACACCAGCAGTGTGAGGAGACCTGAAAGTGGCACATGGCAGAGTGTGGCGATGGAGGCAGCAGCAATGGGAGGCCGTACAGGGACCCATGAGAGACTCTGGACTTGGCAGCAGCATGAGGAGGCGGTATAGGGGCCCATGGCAGATTAGGGGCCTGGCAGCAGCTATGGGAGGCCCGTAATCTGCCAGCACCCTATGACAAAAAATGGAACACACCAGCAGTGTGAGGAGACCTGAAAGTGGCACATGTTTGGGGCATGATTCATGGCGGATTTAGTCAGTTGTGTCAGGAACTGGTGGTTTGAAATCCAGACTAATCCACGCCTGATTCATTTTCACAAACGTGAGTCTCTCCACACTTTGGGTGGACAGTCGTGTCCTCCGCGGAGTTGCAATACCTCCTGCCGCACTAAACACGCGCTCCGATGCCACGCTACTGGCCGGGCATGACAGCCTTTCAAGGGCAAATTCAGCTAGTTGGGGCCAAAGGTCAAGTTTCGTTGCCCAGTAGTCAAGGGGATTGTCTACCTCGGTTGGCAGGGTGCTGTCCAAGTAGGCCTAAGCCTGTTGTTTGAGGTCCTGCTCCAGGTCCACCTGATGCTGCTGCTGCTGCTGCGGCTGGTTAGTAGTTTCCTCACTGCGCTGGTGAAGAAAGCTACTCATCATCGACTGCAGACTGAGGCAGCCGCTGCTGGTGGAGCTGCCACTGCTCCTACCACCCCACCCCTCCCCTGCTGCCATGGCAGCGGAACACGAGCGCACAGGGCCCACAGTGTCTGAGGATGGACGTTGGCGCAGACAGGCAGAGACCAGCTGACTACATAGGTGTTTTTTATAGTACGTTATTTTGGCCTCCCTCTCAGCAGGTGTGAAAAAGGCCACCATTTTTGAACGGTAGCGAGGGTCCAACAAGGTGGACAGCCAAAAGTCATCCCTCTGTCTGATGGTTATTATTCGGCTGTCGCTACGCAAGCAACCGAGCATGCTATGGGCCATTTGTGCCAAGGAATGCGAGGGACTCCCTGCCTCCATCTCCACAGCATACTGCCACGGTGCGTCTAGGTCCTCTGTCTCCTCTTCCTCCTCCTCTACCAGATGCTCCTGCTCCTCCACTCCTGTCCGCTGAGTGGAAAAACCACCCATTTCACTCAATAATTCCTGAGCACCAATGTCCTCCTCTACCTCCTCCTCTTCTTCCAGTCCTGCCCCCACAGGGGCCATGTGGCGTTGAGATCTGTGCGCCACGTCTACCGCACCCTGACCAGCCATTGTTAACAGCATTTGTTCCAGGACGTGCAACAGAGGAATGACGTCGTTCATCCCATAGTCCTGCCGACTCACGAATAGCGTGGCCTCCTCAAAGGGCCTGAGCAAGCGCAGGTGTCACGCATGAGCTGCCAATGGCTGACATCTAAGTTACACAGGGAGTACCTTTATCTGCTTTTAACATCAGGAAATCTGTGATGGCCTTTTGCTGTTCGTAAAGGCGGTCTAACATATGTAGGGTTGAATTCCACCTTGTTGCAACGTCACAGCATGAGGAGTCGGTATAGGGGCCCATGGCAGATTAGGGGCCTGGCAGCAGTTATGGGAGGCCCATAATCTGCCAGCACCCTATGACAAAAAATGGAACACACCAGCAGTGTGAGGAGACCTGAAAGTGGCACATGGCAGAGTGTGGCGATGGAGACAGCAGCAATGGGAGGCCGTACAGGGACCCATGAGAGACTCTGGACCTGGCAGCAGCATGAGGAGGCGGTATATAGGGGCCTACGGCAGATTAGGGGCCTGGCAGCAGCTATAGGAGGCCCGTAATCTGCCAGCACCCTATGTCAAAAAATTCAACACACCAGCAGTGTGTGAGGAGACCTGAAAGTGGCACATGGCAGAGTGTGGCGATGGAGACAGCAGCAATGGGAGGCCGTACAGGGACCCATGACAGACTCTGGACTTGGCAGCAGCATGAGGAGGCGGTATATAGGGGCTTATGGCAGATTAGGGGCCTGGCAGCAGCTATAGGAGGCCCGTAATCTGCCAGCACCCTATGTCAAAAAATTCAACACACCAGCAGTGTGAGGAGACCTGAAAGTGGCACATGGCAGAGTGTGGCGATGGAGACAGCAGCAATGGGAGGCCGTACAGGGACCCATGACAGACTCTGAACTTGGCAGCAGCATGAGGAGGCGGTATATAGGGGCCCATGGCAGATTAGGGGCCTGGCAGCAGCTATAGGAGGCCCGTAATCTGCCAGCACCCTATGTCAAAAAATTTAACACACCAGCAGTGTGAAGAGACCTGAAAGTGGCACATGGCAGCAGAGTGTGGCGATGGAGACAGCAGCAATGGGAGGCCGTACAGGGACCCATGAGAGACTCTAGACTTGGCAGCAGCATGAGGAGGCGGTATATAGGGGCCCATGGCAGATTAGGGGCCTGGCAGCAGCTATGTGAGGCCCGTAATCTGCCTGCACCCTATGTCAAAAAATTAAACACACCAGCAGTGTGAAGAGACCTGAAAGTGGCACATGGCATGAGAGACTCTGGACCTGGCAGCAGCAGGAGGAGGCGGTATAGGGGCCCATGGCTGATTAGGGGCCTGGCAGCAGCTATGTGAGGCCCGTTATCTTGCAGCACCCTATGTCAAAAAATTTAACACACCAGCAGTGTGAAGAGACCTGAAAGTGGCACATGGCAGCAGAGTGTGGCGATGGAGACAGCAGCAATGGGAGGCCGTACAGGGACCATGACAGACTCTGGACTTGGCAGCAGCATGAGGAGGCGGTATATAGGGGCCCATGGCAGATTAGGGGCCTGGCAGCAGCTATGTGAGGCCCGTTATCTTGCAGCACCCTATGTCAAAAAATTTAACACACCAGCAGTGTGAAGAGACCTGAAAGTGGCACATGGCAGCAGAGTGTGGCGATGGAGACAGCAGCAATGGGAGGCCGTACAGGGACCCATGAGAGACTCTGGACCTGGCAGCAGCAGGAGGAGGTGGTATATAGGGGCCCATGGCAGATTAGGGGCCTGGCAGCAGCTATGTGAGGCCCGTAATCTGCCTGCACCCTATGTCAAAAAATTTAACACACCAGCAGTGTGAAGAGACCTGAAAGTGGCACATGGCAGCAGAGTGTGGCGATGGAGACAGCAGCAATGGGAGGCCGTACAGGGACCATGACAGACTCTGGACTTGGCAGCAGCATGAGGAGGCGGTATATAGGGGCCCATGGCAGATTAGGGGCCTGGCAGCAGCTATGTGAGGCCCGTAATCTGCCTGCACCCTATGTCAAAAAATTTAACACACCAGCAGTGTGAAGAGACCTGAAAGTGGCACATGGCAGCAGAGTGTGGCGATGGAGACAGCAGCAATGGGAGGCCGTACAGGGACCCATGAGAGACTCTGGACCTGGCAGCAGCAGGAGGAGGCGGTATATAGGGGCCCATGGCAGATTAGGGGCCTGGCAGCAGCTATGTGAGGCCCGTAATCTGCCTGCACCCTATGTCAAAAAATTTAACACACCAGCAGTGTGAAGAGACCTGAAAGTGGCACATGGCAGCAGAGTGTGGCGATGGAGACAGCAGCAATGGGAGGCCGTACAGGGACCATGACAGACTCTGGACTTGGCAGCAGCATGAGGAGGCGGTATATAGGGGCCCATGGCAGATTAGGGGCCTGGCAGCAGCTATGTGAGGCCCGTAATCTGCCTGCACCCTATGTCAAAAAATTTAACACACCAGCAGTGTGAAGAGACCTGAAAGTGGCACATGGCAGCAGAGTGTGGCGATGGAGACAGCAGCAATGGGAGGCCGTACAGGGACCCATGAGAGACTCTAGACTTGGCAGCAGCATGAGGAGGCGGTATATAGGGGCCCATGGCAGATTAGGGGCCTGGCAGCAGCTATGTGAGGCCCGTAATCTGCCTGCACCCTATGTCAAAAAATTTAACACACCAGCAGTGTGAAGAGACCTGAAAGTGGCACATGGCAGCAGAGTGTGGCGATGGAGACAGCAGCAATGGGAGGCCGTACAGGGACCATGACAGACTCTGGACTTGGCAGCAGCATGAGGAGGCGGTATATAGGGGCCCATGGCAGATTAGGGGCCTGGCAGCAGCTATGTGAGGCCCGTAATCTGCCTGCACCCTATGTCAAAAAATTTAACACACCAGCAGTGTGAAGAGACCTGAAAGTGGCACATGGCAGCAGAGTGTGGCGATGGAGACAGCAGCAATGGGAGGCCGTACAGGGACCATGACAGACTCTGGACTTGGCAGCAGCATGAGGAGGCGGTATATAGGGGCCCATGGCAGATTAGGGGCCTGGCAGCAGCTATGTGAGGCCCGTTATCTTGCAGCACCCTATGTCAAAAAATTTAACACACCAGCAGTGTGAAGAGACCTGAAAGTGGCACATGGCAGCAGAGTGTGGCGATGGAGACAGCAGCAATGGGAGGCCGTACAGGGACCCATGAGAGACTCTAGACTTGGCAGCAGCATGAGGAGGCGGTATATAGGGGCCCATGGCAGATTAGGGGCCTGGCAGCAGCTATGTGAGGCCCGTAATCTGCCTGCACCCTATGTCAAAAAATTTAACACACCAGCAGTGTGAAGAGACCTGAAAGTGGCACATGGCAGCAGAGTGTGGCGATGGAGACAGCAGCAATGGGAGGCCGTACAGGGACCATGACAGACTCTGGACTTGGCAGCAGCATGAGGAGGCGGTATATAGGGGCCCATGGCAGATTAGGGGCCTGGCAGCAGCTATGTGAGGCCCGTTATCTTGCAGCACCCTATGTCAAAAAATTTAACACACCAGCAGTGTGAAGAGACCTGAAAGTGGCACATGGCAGCAGAGTGTGGCGATGGAGACAGCAGCAATGGGAGGCCGTACAGGGACCCATGAGAGACTCTGGACCTGGCAGCAGCAGGAGGAGGCGGTATATAGGGGCCCATGGCAGATTAGGGGCCTGGCAGCAGCTATGTGAGGCCCGTAATCTGCCTGCACCCTATGTCAAAAAATTTAACACACCAGCAGTGTGAAGAGACCTGAAAGTGGCACATGGCAGCAGAGTGTGGCGATGGAGACAGCAGCAATGGGAGGCCGTACAGGGACCATGACAGACTCTGGACTTGGCAGCAGCATGAGGAGGCGGTATATAGGGGCCCATGGCAGATTAGGGGCCTGGCAGCAGCTATGTGAGGCCCGTTATCTTGCAGCACCCTATGTCAAAAAATTTAACACACCAGCAGTGTGAAGAGACCTGAAAGTGGCACATGGCAGCAGAGTGTGGCGATGGAGACAGCAGCAATGGGAGGCCGTACAGGGACCCATGAGAGACTCTAGACTTGGCAGCAGCATGAGGAGGCGGTATATAGGGGCCCATGGCAGATTAGGGGCCTGGCAGCAGCTATGTGAGGCCCGTAATCTGCCTGCACCCTATGTCAAAAAATTTAACACACCAGCAGTGTGAAGAGACCTGAAAGTGGCACATGGCAGCAGAGTGTGGCGATGGAGACAGCAGCAATGGGAGGCCGTACAGGGACCATGACAGACTCTGGACTTGGCAGCAGCATGAGGAGGCGGTATATAGGGGCCCATGGCAGATTAGGGGCCTGGCAGCAGCTATGTGAGGCCCGTTATCTTGCAGCACCCTATGTCAAAAAATTTAACACACCAGCAGTGTGAAGAGACCTGAAAGTGGCACATGGCAGCAGAGTGTGGCGATGGAGACAGCAGCAATGGGAGGCCGTACAGGGACCCATGAGAGACTCTGGACCTGGCAGCAGCAGGAGGAGGCGGTATATAGGGGCCCATGGCAGATTAGGGGCCTGGCAGCAGCTATGTGAGGCCCGTAATCTGCCTGCACCCTATGTCAAAAAATTTAACACACCAGCAGTGTGAAGAGACCTGAAAGTGGCACATGGCAGCAGAGTGTGGCGATGGAGACAGCAGCAATGGGAGGCCGTACAGGGACCATGACAGACTCTGGACTTGGCAGCAGCATGAGGAGGCGGTATATAGGGGCCCATGGCAGATTAGGGGCCTGGCAGCAGCTATGTGAGGCCCGTAATCTGCCTGCACCCTATGTCAAAAAATTTAACACACCAGCAGTGTGAAGAGACCTGAAAGTGGCACATGGCAGCAGAGTGTGGCGATGGAGACAGCAGCAATGGGAGGCCGTACAGGGACCCATGAGAGACTCTAGACTTGGCAGCAGCATGAGGAGGCGGTATATAGGGGCCCATGGCAGATTAGGGGCCTGGCAGCAGCTATGTGAGGCCCGTAATCTGCCTGCACCCTATGTCAAAAAATTTAACACACCAGCAGTGTGAAGAGACCTGAAAGTGGCACATGGCAGCAGAGTGTGGCGATGGAGACAGCAGCAATGGGAGGCCGTACAGGGACCATGACAGACTCTGGACTTGGCAGCAGCATGAGGAGGCGGTATATAGGGGCCCATGGCAGATTAGGGGCCTGGCAGCAGCTATGTGAGGCCCGTAATCTGCCTGCACCCTATGTCAAAAAATTTAACACACCAGCAGTGTGAAGAGACCTGAAAGTGGCACATGGCAGCAGAGTGTGGCGATGGAGACAGCAGCAATGGGAGGCCGTACAGGGACCATGACAGACTCTGGACTTGGCAGCAGCATGAGGAGGCGGTATATAGGGGCCCATGGCAGATTAGGGGCCTGGCAGCAGCTATGTGAGGCCCGTTATCTTGCAGCACCCTATGTCAAAAAATTTAACACACCAGCAGTGTGAAGAGACCTGAAAGTGGCACATGGCAGCAGAGTGTGGCGATGGAGACAGCAGCAATGGGAGGCCGTACAGGGACCCATGAGAGACTCTAGACTTGGCAGCAGCATGAGGAGGCGGTATATAGGGGCCCATGGCAGATTAGGGGCCTGGCAGCAGCTATGTGAGGCCCGTAATCTGCCTGCACCCTATGTCAAAAAATTTAACACACCAGCAGTGTGAAGAGACCTGAAAGTGGCACATGGCAGCAGAGTGTGGCGATGGAGACAGCAGCAATGGGAGGCCGTACAGGGACCATGACAGACTCTGGACTTGGCAGCAGCATGAGGAGGCGGTATATAGGGGCCCATGGCAGATTAGGGGCCTGGCAGCAGCTATGTGAGGCCCGTTATCTTGCAGCACCCTATGTCAAAAAATTTAACACACCAGCAGTGTGAAGAGACCTGAAAGTGGCACATGGCAGCAGAGTGTGGCGATGGAGACAGCAGCAATGGGAGGCCGTACAGGGACCCATGAGAGACTCTGGACCTGGCAGCAGCAGGAGGAGGCGGTATATAGGGGCCCATGGCAGATTAGGGGCCTGGCAGCAGCTATGTGAGGCCCGTAATCTGCCTGCACCCTATGTCAAAAAATTTAACACACCAGCAGTGTGAAGAGACCTGAAAGTGGCACATGGCAGCAGAGTGTGGCGATGGAGACAGCAGCAATGGGAGGCCGTACAGGGACCATGACAGACTCTGGACTTGGCAGCAGCATGAGGAGGCGGTATATAGGGGCCCATGGCAGATTAGGGGCCTGGCAGCAGCTATGTGAGGCCCGTAATCTGCCTGCACCCTATGTCAAAAAATTTAACACACCAGCAGTGTGAAGAGACCTGAAAGTGGCACATGGCAGCAGAGTGTGGCGATGGAGACAGCAGCAATGGGAGGCCGTACAGGGACCCATGAGAGACTCTAGACTTGGCAGCAGCATGAGGAGGCGGTATATAGGGGCCCATGGCAGATTAGGGGCCTGGCAGCAGCTATGTGAGGCCCGTAATCTGCCTGCACCCTATGTCAAAAAATTTAACACACCAGCAGTGTGAAGAGACCTGAAAGTGGCACATGGCAGCAGAGTGTGGCGATGGAGACAGCAGCAATGGGAGGCCGTACAGGGACCCATGAGAGACTCTAGACTTGGCAGCAGCATGAGGAGGCGGTATATAGGGGCCCATGGCAGATTAGGGGCCTGGCAGCAGCTATGTGAGGCCCGTAATCTGCCTGCACCCTATGTCAAAAAATTTAACACACCAGCAGTGTGAAGAGACCTGAAAGTGGCACATGGCAGCAGAGTGTGGCGATGGAGACAGCAGCAATGGGAGGCCGTACAGGGACCCATGAGAGACTCTAGACTTGGCAGCAGCATGAGGAGGCGGTATATAGGGGCCCATGGCAGATTAGGGGCCTGGCAGCAGCTATGTGAGGCCCGTAATCTGCCTGCACCCTATGTCAAAAAATTTAACACACCAGCAGTGTGAAGAGACCTGAAAGTGGCACATGGCAGCAGAGTGTGGCGATGGAGACAGCAGCAATGGGAGGCCGTACAGGGACCCATGAGAGACTCTAGACTTGGCAGCAGCATGAGGAGGCGGTATATAGGGGCCCATGGCAGATTAGGGGCCTGGCAGCAGCTATGTGAGGCCCGTAATCTGCCTGCACCCTATGTCAAAAAATTTAACACACCAGCAGTGTGAAGAGACCTGAAAGTGGCACATGGCAGCAGAGTGTGGCGATGGAGACAGCAGCAATGGGAGGCCGTACAGGGACCCATGAGAGACTCTAGACTTGGCAGCAGCATGAGGAGGCGGTATATAGGGGCCCATGGCAGATTAGGGGCCTGGCAGCAGCTATGTGAGGCCCGTAATCTGCCTGCACCCTATGTCAAAAAATTTAACACACCAGCAGTGTGAAGAGACCTGAAAGTGGCACATGGCAGCAGAGTGTGGCGATGGAGACAGCAGCAATGGGAGGCCGTACAGGGACCATGACAGACTCTGGACTTGGCAGCAGCATGAGGAGGCGGTATATAGGGGCCCATGGCAGATTAGGGGCCTGGCAGCAGCTATGTGAGGCCCGTTATCTTGCAGCACCCTATGTCAAAAAATTTAACACACCAGCAGTGTGAAGAGACCTGAAAGTGGCACATGGCAGCAGAGTGTGGCGATGGAGACAGCAGCAATGGGAGGCCGTACAGGGACCCATGAGAGACTCTGGACCTGGCAGCAGCAGGAGGAGGCGGTATATAGGGGCCCATGGCAGATTAGGGGCCTGGCAGCAGCTATGTGAGGCCCGTAATCTGCCTGCACCCTATGTCAAAAAATTTAACACACCAGCAGTGTGAAGAGACCTGAAAGTGGCACATGGCAGCAGAGTGTGGCGATGGAGACAGCAGCAATGGGAGGCCGTACAGGGACCATGACAGACTCTGGACTTGGCAGCAGCATGAGGAGGCGGTATATAGGGGCCCATGGCAGATTAGGGGCCTGGCAGCAGCTATGTGAGGCCCGTAATCTGCCTGCACCCTATGTCAAAAAATTTAACACACCAGCAGTGTGAAGAGACCTGAAAGTGGCACATGGCAGCAGAGTGTGGCGATGGAGACAGCAGCAATGGGAGGCCGTACAGGGACCCATGAGAGACTCTAGACTTGGCAGCAGCATGAGGAGGCGGTATATAGGGGCCCATGGCAGATTAGGGGCCTGGCAGCAGCTATGTGAGGCCCGTAATCTGCCTGCACCCTATGTCAAAAAATTTAACACACCAGCAGTGTGAAGAGACCTGAAAGTGGCACATGGCAGCAGAGTGTGGCGATGGAGACAGCAGCAATGGGAGGCCGTACAGGGACCATGACAGACTCTGGACTTGGCAGCAGCATGAGGAGGCGGTATATAGGGGCCCATGGCAGATTAGGGGCCTGGCAGCAGCTATGTGAGGCCCGTAATCTGCCTGCACCCTATGTCAAAAAATTTAACACACCAGCAGTGTGAAGAGACCTGAAAGTGGCACATGGCAGCAGAGTGTGGCGATGGAGACAGCAGCAATGGGAGGCCGTACAGGGACCATGACAGACTCTGGACTTGGCAGCAGCATGAGGAGGCGGTATATAGGGGCCCATGGCAGATTAGGGGCCTGGCAGCAGCTATGTGAGGCCCGTTATCTTGCAGCACCCTATGTCAAAAAATTTAACACACCAGCAGTGTGAAGAGACCTGAAAGTGGCACATGGCAGCAGAGTGTGGCGATGGAGACAGCAGCAATGGGAGGCCGTACAGGGACCCATGAGAGACTCTAGACTTGGCAGCAGCATGAGGAGGCGGTATATAGGGGCCCATGGCAGATTAGGGGCCTGGCAGCAGCTATGTGAGGCCCGTAATCTGCCTGCACCCTATGTCAAAAAATTTAACACACCAGCAGTGTGAAGAGACCTGAAAGTGGCACATGGCAGCAGAGTGTGGCGATGGAGACAGCAGCAATGGGAGGCCGTACAGGGACCATGACAGACTCTGGACTTGGCAGCAGCATGAGGAGGCGGTATATAGGGGCCCATGGCAGATTAGGGGCCTGGCAGCAGCTATGTGAGGCCCGTTATCTTGCAGCACCCTATGTCAAAAAATTTAACACACCAGCAGTGTGAAGAGACCTGAAAGTGGCACATGGCAGCAGAGTGTGGCGATGGAGACAGCAGCAATGGGAGGCCGTACAGGGACCCATGAGAGACTCTGGACCTGGCAGCAGCAGGAGGAGGCGGTATATAGGGGCCCATGGCAGATTAGGGGCCTGGCAGCAGCTATGTGAGGCCCGTAATCTGCCTGCACCCTATGTCAAAAAATTTAACACACCAGCAGTGTGAAGAGACCTGAAAGTGGCACATGGCAGCAGAGTGTGGCGATGGAGACAGCAGCAATGGGAGGCCGTACAGGGACCATGACAGACTCTGGACTTGGCAGCAGCATGAGGAGGCGGTATATAGGGGCCCATGGCAGATTAGGGGCCTGGCAGCAGCTATGTGAGGCCCGTAATCTGCCTGCACCCTATGTCAAAAAATTTAACACACCAGCAGTGTGAAGAGACCTGAAAGTGGCACATGGCAGCAGAGTGTGGCGATGGAGACAGCAGCAATGGGAGGCCGTACAGGGACCCATGAGAGACTCTAGACTTGGCAGCAGCATGAGGAGGCGGTATATAGGGGCCCATGGCAGATTAGGGGCCTGGCAGCAGCTATGTGAGGCCCGTAATCTGCCTGCACCCTATGTCAAAAAATTTAACACACCAGCAGTGTGAAGAGACCTGAAAGTGGCACATGGCAGCAGAGTGTGGCGATGGAGACAGCAGCAATGGGAGGCCGTACAGGGACCCATGAGAGACTCTAGACTTGGCAGCAGCATGAGGAGGCGGTATATAGGGGCCCATGGCAGATTAGGGGCCTGGCAGCAGCTATGTGAGGCCCGTAATCTGCCTGCACCCTATGTCAAAAAATTTAACACACCAGCAGTGTGAAGAGACCTGAAAGTGGCACATGGCAGCAGAGTGTGGCGATGGAGACAGCAGCAATGGGAGGCCGTACAGGGACCCATGAGAGACTCTAGACTTGGCAGCAGCATGAGGAGGCGGTATATAGGGGCCCATGGCAGATTAGGGGCCTGGCAGCAGCTATGTGAGGCCCGTAATCTGCCTGCACCCTATGTCAAAAAATTTAACACACCAGCAGTGTGAAGAGACCTGAAAGTGGCACATGGCAGCAGAGTGTGGCGATGGAGACAGCAGCAATGGGAGGCCGTACAGGGACCCATGAGAGACTCTAGACTTGGCAGCAGCATGAGGAGGCGGTATATAGGGGCCCATGGCAGATTAGGGGCCTGGCAGCAGCTATGTGAGGCCCGTAATCTGCCTGCACCCTATGTCAAAAAATTTAACACACCAGCAGTGTGAAGAGACCTGAAAGTGGCACATGGCAGCAGAGTGTGGCGATGGAGACAGCAGCAATGGGAGGCCGTACAGGGACCCATGAGAGACTCTAGACTTGGCAGCAGCATGAGGAGGCGGTATATAGGGGCCCATGGCAGATTAGGGGCCTGGCAGCAGCTATGTGAGGCCCGTAATCTGCCTGCACCCTATGTCAAAAAATTTAACACACCAGCAGTGTGAAGAGACCTGAAAGTGGCACATGGCAGCAGAGTGTGGCGATGGAGACAGCAGCAATGGGAGGCCGTACAGGGACCATGACAGACTCTGGACTTGGCAGCAGCATGAGGAGGCGGTATATAGGGGCCCATGGCAGATTAGGGGCCTGGCAGCAGCTATGTGAGGCCCGTTATCTTGCAGCACCCTATGTCAAAAAATTTAACACACCAGCAGTGTGAAGAGACCTGAAAGTGGCACATGGCAGCAGAGTGTGGCGATGGAGACAGCAGCAATGGGAGGCCGTACAGGGACCCATGAGAGACTCTGGACCTGGCAGCAGCAGGAGGAGGTGGTATATAGGGGCCCATGGCAGATTAGGGGCCTGGCAGCAGCTATGTGAGGCCCGTAATCTGCCTGCACCCTATGTCAAAAAATTTAACACACCAGCAGTGTGAAGAGACCTGAAAGTGGCACATGGCAGCAGAGTGTGGCGATGGAGACAGCAGCAATGGGAGGCCGTACAGGGACCCATGAGAGACTCTAGACTTGGCAGCAGCATGAGGAGGCGGTATATAGGGGCCCATGGCAGATTAGGGGCCTGGCAGCAGCTATGTGAGGCCCGTAATCTGCCTGCACCCTATGTCAAAAAATTTAACACACCAGCAGTGTGAAGAGACCTGAAAGTGGCACATGGCAGCAGAGTGTGGCGATGGAGACAGCAGCAATGGGAGGCCGTACAGGGACCCATGAGAGACTCTAGACTTGGCAGCAGCATGAGGAGGCGGTATATAGGGGCCCATGGCAGATTAGGGGCCTGGCAGCAGCTATGTGAGGCCCGTAATCTGCCTGCACCCTATGTCAAAAAATTTAACACACCAGCAGTGTGAAGAGACCTGAAAGTGGCACATGGCAGCAGAGTGTGGCGATGGAGACAGCAGCAATGGGAGGCCGTACAGGGACCCATGAGAGACTCTAGACTTGGCAGCAGCATGAGGAGGCGGTATATAGGGGCCCATGGCAGATTAGGGGCCTGGCAGCAGCTATGTGAGGCCCGTAATCTGCCTGCACCCTATGTCAAAAAATTTAACACACCAGCAGTGTGAAGAGACCTGAAAGTGGCACATGGCAGCAGAGTGTGGCGATGGAGACAGCAGCAATGGGAGGCCGTACAGGGACCCATGAGAGACTCTAGACTTGGCAGCAGCATGAGGAGGCGGTATATAGGGGCCCATGGCAGATTAGGGGCCTGGCAGCAGCTATGTGAGGCCCGTAATCTGCCTGCACCCTATGTCAAAAAATTTAACACACCAGCAGTGTGAAGAGACCTGAAAGTGGCACATGGCAGCAGAGTGTGGCGATGGAGACAGCAGCAATGGGAGGCCGTACAGGGACCATGACAGACTCTGGACTTGGCAGCAGCATGAGGAGGCGGTATATAGGGGCCCATGGCAGATTAGGGGCCTGGCAGCAGCTATGTGAGGCCCGTTATCTTGCAGCACCCTATGTCAAAAAATTTAACACACCAGCAGTGTGAAGAGACCTGAAAGTGGCACATGGCAGCAGAGTGTGGCGATGGAGACAGCAGCAATGGGAGGCCGTACAGGGACCCATGAGAGACTCTGGACCTGGCAGCAGCAGGAGGAGGTGGTATATAGGGGCCCATGGCAGATTAGGGGCCTGGCAGCAGCTATGTGAGGCCCGTAATCTGCCTGCACCCTATGTCAAAAAATTTAACACACCAGCAGTGTGAAGAGACCTGAAAGTGGCACATGGCAGCAGAGTGTGGCGATGGAGACAGCAGCAATGGGAGGCCGTACAGGGACCCATGAGAGACTCTGGACCTGGCAGCAGCAGGAGGAGGCGGTATATAGGGGCCTATGGCAGATTAGGGGCCTGGCAGCAGCTATAGGAGGCCCGTAATCTGCCAGCACCCTATGTCAAAAAATTCAACACACCAGCAGTGTGAGGAGACCTGAAAGTGGCACATGTTTGAGGCATGATTCATGGCGGATTTAGTCAGTTGTGTCAGGAACTGGTGGTTTGAAATCCAGACTAATCCACGCCTGATTCATTTTCACAAACGTGAGTCTCTCCACACTTTGGGTGGACAGTCGTGTCCTCCGCGGAGTTACAATACCTCCTGCCGCACTAAACACGCGCTCCGATGCCACGCTACTGGCCGGGCATGACAGCCTTTCAAGGGCAAATTCAGCTAGTTGGGGCCAAAGGTCAAGTTTCGTTGCCCAGTAGTCAAGGGGATTGTCTACCTCGGTTGGCAGGGTGCTGTCCAAGTAGGCCCAAGCCTGTTGTTTGAGCTCCTGCTCCAGGTCCACCTGATGCTGCTGCTGCTGCTGCGGCTGGTTAGTAGTTTCCTCACTGCGCTGGTGAAGAAAGCTACTCATCATCGACTGCAGACTGAGGCAGCCGCTGCTGGTGGAGCTGCCACTGCTCCTACCACCCCACCCCTCCCCTGCTGCCATGCCAGCGGAACGCGAGCGCACAGGGCCCACAGTGTCTGAGGATGGACGTTGGCGCACAAAGGCAGAGACCAACTGACTACATAGGTGGTTTTTATAGTACGTAATTTTGGCCTCCCTCTCAGCAGGTGTGAAAAAGGCCACCATTTTGGACCGGTAGCGAGGGTCCAACAAGGTGGACAGCCAAAAGTCATCCCTCTGTCTGATGGTTATTATTCGGCTGTCGCTACGCAAGCAACCGAGCATGCTATGGGCCATTTGTGCCAAGGAATGCGAGGGACTCCCTGCCTCCATCTCCACAGCATACTGCCACGGTGCGTCTGGGTCCTCTGTCTCCTCCTCCTCCTCCTCTACCAGATGCTCCTGCTCCTCCACTCCTGTCCGCTGAGTGGAAAAACCACCCATTTCACTCAATAATTCCTGAGCACAAATGTCCTCCTCTACCTCCTCCTCTTCTTCCTGTCCTGCCCCCACAGGGGTCATGTGGCGTTGAGATCTGTGCGCCACGTCTACCGCACCCTGACCAGCCATTGTTAACAGCATTTGTTCCAGGACGTGCAACAGAGGAATGACGTCGTTCATCCCATAGTCCTGCCGACTCACGAATAGCGTGGCCTCCTCAAAGGGCCTGAGCAAGCGGCAGGTGTCACGCATGAGCTGCCAATGGCTGACATCTAAGTTACACAGGGGAGTACCTTTATCCGCTTGTAACATCAGGAAATCGGTGATGGCCTTTCGCTGCTCGTAAAGGCGGTCTAACATGTGTAGGGTTGAATTCCACCTTGTTGCAACGTCGCAGATCAGGCGATGCTGTGGAATTCCGTTCTGCCGCTGCAGCTCAATGAGGGTGTTCTTTGCGGTGTAGGAATGGCTGAAATGCATGCACAGTTTACGTGACATTTTAAGGATGTCTTGCAGTGGGATGGTGGATTTTAGGAACCGCTTGACAACCAGATTGAACACGTGAGCCATGCATGGCGCATGGCACAACCTTCCTTGACGCAGAGCAGACACCATGTTCTTTCCGTTGTCAGTCAACATGGTTCCGATTTTTAGTTTGCGCGGAGACAGCCATCTGTCGATTTCTCTGTTCATTACACTCAGCAGTTCCTCCCCTGTGTGACTACGTTCGCCAAGGCATACCAGGTGCAGCACAGCGTGACACCGTTGCGCCCTGCACATGTGATATGCCGGTCGGGTAATGGGACTTGGCACGGGGGTGGCGGCTGAGGACACGGCGGAAAAAGAGGTGGTAGAGGCGGACATGCTTGCTGGACCAAGGACGTGCAAACGTGGAGGCAAAAGCGTCGTGACCTGTCCAAGTTGCTGGTGCGGCTGTGCCGGCACCACGTTCACCCAGTGGGCCGTAAATGACATGTACTGTCCCTGACCGTAGTTACAGCTCCACACGTCGGCGCTGCCGTGCACTTTGGCAGAGACCGACATGCTCAAAGACTGGCCCACCATCTCTTCTACATGTGAATGCAGGGCTGGCACTGCCTTTTGGGCAAAGAAATGACGGCTTGGCACTCTCCACCGCGGCGCGGCACAAGCCATCATTTCTCGGAAAGGTGCTGAGTCCACCAGTTGGAAAGGGAGGGACTGCAGCACCAGCAACTTGGACAGGAGGACGTTCAGCTTTTGCACCGTCGGGTGCGTGCTCGCAAACTGTTGTCTCTTGGATACGGATTCCAAGAAAGACTGTTGACGGAATCCGAGAAGAGGAGTAGCAGGAGAAGGAGCATCTGAACGAGCGGAAGATGCCAATGAGCGACAACTCCCCTCAGCAGAGGTGTTGGAGCCTTGACTGGCTGATAGAGGGCGATTGACGACGTCGGGTGACGGAGCAAGTAACGGAGCGGGTGATGGAGCGGGGGCTGGGGCAGGCAGAACCGCCGTATGTTTATCACGGTTTTCCCAGGCCACCGAATGGTGACGCTGCATATGCTGACGCAACGCTGTAGTCCCAACATGGGCCCCCTGGCCACGCTTGCATTTCTGGCCACATAGTCGACATACGGCTACGTTTACTTCCTCGGGCGGCTTGAGGAAAAATTGCCACACCACCGAGTAGGAAACTTTGCCCCCGCTACTCTTCACTGGCTGACTGCTACTTCCTCCGTGCGCACCGGCACCACTACTGGCCGTGGTGGTAGGCTGCAGTGGAGCTGGTGCTCTACTCCGTGGACGTTTGGCTCCACTGACACTGATGCGACCCTGCTGCTGTCTCCTGGGCAACCCACCGACTGTTTTGCTCGCTGCCAAGCTGCCACCCTCTTCTCCTGATGATGCGGAAGAAATTGCCTGATGACGACGAGGCTGCCAAGTGCGATCAACCTCCTCATCATCAAGTAGGGTCTCCGCCTCACTACTAGCCCCCTCGGCTGCGTCTGGGTCAGGAGACAGACCTGTCTCTAGACCGGCTACCGAGCCACTCTCCTCGCCAGTACTTGTTCGCTTGGCTGCTGAAAAGGCCGATGTCTCCCCCCGTTCCTGACCGCCCTCTGTTAGCTCTTCCTCACTGTACAGTGGGGCTGAGCCCACAGCATGCGATACTTCGCTTGGTGAGGGAACAGCAAAGGACAGGGGCAGGTAGAGGACACGTGATTTCAGTGGGCTTGGTCCCGGGCCATGCCAACTAACGGTTGTGTCTGACGTACCCACCGACCGTTGGCTGTAGGTGTCAGAGGTGACCTGGGAAGAGGAAGACGACCGAGCCAACCAATCAATGACGGCAGGGTTGTCGGTGGAGACACGACCGCTGGATGACACCGGGAGCACTGGCCTCTGGCTGCGAATACTGCTGCCTCGACCCCTTCCTCTGCTGCCACGTCTGCTCGCTCCTAAAACATTGCCTCCTCTGCCACTCCTCTGCATGTTGTCTGACATACTATTTAATTCAACGATTAGGTGTCCCTGAGTAACAATTCTCTGGCACTCAGTAACAATTCTGTCTGTCCCTGAGTATGAATTCTGTGGCCCTGAGTAACAATTGTGTGTCTGTGCAAGTAACAATTCTGTGTCTGTGCAAGTAACAATTTTGTGTCTGTGAGAGTAACAATTCTCTGGCACTCAGTAACAATTCTGTCTGTCCCTGAGTAACAATTCTCTGGCACTCAGTAACAATTCTGTCTGTCCCTGAGTAACAATTCTGTCTGTCCCTGAGTATGAATTCTGTGGCCCTGAGTAAGAATTCTCTGGCACTCAGTAACAATTCTGTCTGTCCCTGAGTATGAATTCTGTGGCCCTGAGTAACAATTGTGTGTCTGTGCAAGTAACAATTCTGTGTCTGTGCAAGTAACAATTTTGTGTCTGTGAGAGTAACAATTCTCTGGCACTCAGTAACAATTCTGTCTGTCCCTGAGTAACAATTCTCTGGCACTCAGTAACAATTCTGTCTGTCCCTGAGTATGAATTCTGTGGCCCTGAGTAACAATTCTGTCTCTGTGCGAGTAACAATTCTGTGTCTGTGCAAGTAACAATTTTGTGTCTGTGAGAGTAACAATTCTCTGGCACTCAGTAACAATTCTGTCTGTCCCTGAGTAACAATTCTCTGGCACTCAGTAACAATTCTGTCTGTCCCTGAGTAACAATTCTCTGGCACTCAGTAACAATTCTGTCTGTCCCTGAGTAACAATTCTCTGGCACTCAGTAACAATTGTGTGTCTGTGCAAGTAACAATTCTGTGTCTGTGCAAGTAACAATTTTGTGTCTGTGAGAGTAACAATTCTCTGGCACTCAGTAACAATTCTGTCTGTCCCTGAGTAACAATTCTCTGGCACTCAGTAACAATTCTGTCTGTCCCTGAGTATGAATTCTGTGGCCCTGAGTAACAATTCTGTCTCTGTGCGAGTAACAATTCTGTGTCTGTGCAAGTAACAATTTTGTGTCTGTGAGAGTAACAATTCTCTGGCACTCAGTAACAATTCTGTCTGTCCCTGAGTAACAATTCTATGGCACTCAGTAACAATTCTGTCTTCCCTGAGTAACAATTCTCTGGCACTCAGTAACAATTCTGTCTGTCCCTGAGTATGAATTCTGTGGCCCTGAGTAACAATTCTGTCTCTGTGCGAGTAACAATTCTGTGTCTGTGCAAGTAACAATTTTGTGTCTGTGAGAGTAACAATTCTCTGGCACTCAGTAACAATTCTGTCTGTCCCTGAGTAACAATTCTCTGGCACTCAGTAACAATTCTGTCTGTCCCTGAGTATGAATTCTGTGGCCCTGAGTAACAATTGTGTGTCTGTGCAAGTAACAATTCTGTGTCTGTGCAAGTAACAATTTTGTGTCTGTGAGAGTAACAATTCTCTGGCACTCAGTAACAATTCTGTCTGTCCCTGAGTAACAATTCTCTGGCACTCAGTAACAATTCTGTCTGTCCCTGAGTATGAATTCTGTGGCCCTGAGTAACAATTCTGTCTCTGTGCGAGTAACAATTCTGTGTCTGTGCAAGTAACAATTTTGTGTCTGTGAGAGTAACAATTCTCTGGCACTCAGTAACAATTCTGTCTGTCCCTGAGTAACAATTCTCTGGCACTCAGTAACAATTCTGTCTGTCCCTGAGTAACAATTCTCTGGCACTCAGTAACAATTCTGTCTGTCCCTGAGTATGAATTCTGTGGCCCTGAGTAACAATTGTGTGTCTGTGCAAGTAACAATTCTGTGTCTGTGCAAGTAACAATTTTGTGTCTGTGAGAGTAACAATTCTCTGGCACTCAGTAACAATTCTGTCTGTCCCTGAGTAACAATTCTCTGGCACTCAGTAACAATTCTGTCTGTCCCTGAGTATGAATTCTGTGGCCCTGAGTAACAATTCTGTCTCTGTGCGAGTAACAATTCTGTGTCTGTGCAAGTAACAATTTTGTGTCTGTGAGAGTAACAATTCTCTGGCACTCAGTAACAATTCTGTCTGTCCCTGAGTAACAATTCTCTGGCACTCAGTAACAATTCTGTCTGTCCCTGAGTAACAATTCTCTGGCACTCAGTAACAATTCTGTCTGTCCCTGAGTAACAATTCTCTGGCACTCAGTAACAATTGTGTGTCTGTGCAAGTAACAATTCTGTGTCTGTGCAAGTAACAATTTTGTGTCTGTGAGAGTAACAATTCTCTGGCACTCAGTAACAATTCTGTCTGTCCCTGAGTAACAATTCTCTGGCACTCAGTAACAATTCTGTCTGTCCCTGAGTATGAATTCTGTGGCCCTGAGTAACAATTCTGTCTCTGTGCGAGTAACAATTCTGTGTCTGTGCAAGTAACAATTTTGTGTCTGTGAGAGTAACAATTCTCTGGCACTCAGTAACAATTCTGTCTGTCCCTGAGTAACAATTCTATGGCACTCAGTAACAATTCTGTCTTCCCTGAGTAACAATTCTCTGGCACTCAGTAACAATTCTGTCTGTCCCTGAGTATGAATTCTGTGGCCCTGAGTAACAATTCTGTCTCTGTGCGAGTAACAATTCTGTGTCTGTGCAAGTAACAATTTTGTGTCTGTGAGAGTAACAATTCTCTGGCACTCAGTAACAATTCTGTCTGTCCCTGAGTAACAATTCTCTGGCACTCAGTAACAATTCTGTCTGTCCCTGAGTATGAATTCTGTGGCCCTGAGTAACAATTGTGTGTCTGTGCAAGTAACAATTCTGTGTCTGTGCAAGTAACAATTTTGTGTCTGTGAGAGTAACAATTCTCTGGCACTCAGTAACAATTCTGTCTGTCCCTGAGTAACAATTCTCTGGCACTCAGTAACAATTCTGTCTGTCCCTGAGTAACAATTCTGTCTGTCCCTGAGTATGAATTCTGTGGCCCTGAGTAAGAATTCTCTGGCACTCAGTAACAATTCTGTCTGTCCCTGAGTATGAATTCTGTGGCCCTGAGTAACAATTGTGTGTCTGTGCAAGTAACAATTCTGTGTCTGTGCAAGTAACAATTTTGTGTCTGTGAGAGTAACAATTCTCTGGCACTCAGTAACAATTCTGTCTGTCCCTGAGTAACAATTCTCTGGCACTCAGTAACAATTCTGTCTGTCCCTGAGTATGAATTCTGTGGCCCTGAGTAACAATTCTGTCTCTGTGCGAGTAACAATTCTGTGTCTGTGCAAGTAACAATTTTGTGTCTGTGAGAGTAACAATTCTCTGGCACTCAGTAACAATTCTGTCTGTCCCTGAGTAAGAATTCTCTGGCACTCAGTAACAATTCTGTCTGTCCCTGAGTAACAATTCTCTGGCACTCAGTAACAATTCTGTCTGTCCCTGAGTAACAATTCTGTCTGTCCCTGAGTATGAATTCTGTGGCCCTGAGTAAGAATTCTCTGGCACTCAGTAACAATTCTGTCTGTCCCTGAGTATGAATTCTGTGGCCCTGAGTAACAATTGTGTGTCTGTGCAAGTAACAATTCTGTGTCTGTGCAAGTAACAATTTTGTGTCTGTGAGAGTAACAATTCTCTGGCACTCAGTAACAATTCTGTCTGTCCCTGAGTAACAATTCTCTGGCACTCAGTAACAATTCTGTCTGTCCCTGAGTAACAATTCTCTGGCACTCAGTAACAATTCTGTCTGTCCCTGAGTAACAATTCTGTCTGTCCCTGAGAATGAATTCTGTGGCCCTGAGTAAGAATTCTCTGGCACTCAGTAACAATTCTGTCTGTCCCTGAGTAACAATTCTCTGGCACTCAGTAACAATTCTGTCTGTCCCTGAGTAAAAATTCTGTGGCCCTAATAACGTTTCTGTGGCCCTAAGTAACAATTCTCTGGCACTGAGTAACAATTCTGTCTGTCCCTGAGTATGAATTCTGTGGCCCTAACTAGCGTTTCTTTGTCCCTAAATAACGATTCTGTGGCCCTCATTAACAAGTCTGTGTCCCTGAGTAATGGTTCTCTGTCCCTAAGTAACTTCTCTCTGTCCCCAATTCTCGTTTCTGTGGCCCTAACTCTGTCCCTGTCCCTAGTACAGAGCGGTCTGCCTCTGTTCAATGACTGCAGGCAAATGAAGATTTCCAAAATGGCCGCTATATATACCTCGACCATTACACAGTGCTGGCTGGCTGGCTGCTGATTGGCTGATGCGATCACATGTCGTTGAGGAATGCATTATGGGGCAGCGCGCCTTGTCTGCGCGCCTTCCCCGACATCCCCGCTCCGTCGCCGCACATGTCAGCCGCCATTTTCGGAAAAATTTCGATTCGCGCGTCCGAATTAGGCTGTTTTTCGGATTCGGCACGAATCGAAATTTTTCCGAAATTCGACTCGAATTCCACTTCGGATACTTCGATTCGCTCATCTCTATTTATCACCATCAAAAGCATATCCCACTGTGCCAATTTCAACACATATGACTGACCTTGGGCTTCCTTATTGTTTAGGAAAATGCACTTGTAATGATTATATTAAATAGTGCATATATATATATATTCATATACAATATATAATGACAAACAGACCCTTTCAGGCCAGGGCAAAGTATGTGTGGGTTTTACTTGCCACCTAGATTTTTTTCTTTTTAAGACAAGCTGGTGGTTGATTTATGTAGCAGTAGGCAAATGGTTAAGCCCAAGCTACACCCTTGTTTCCCACCTGGGGAGTCATTTGAGTTTTTTCTGGGGTGAGCAGTGTGTGGTCCATGGTGGAGAGTGAGAGTGCTTGCAGGTCATGCTAAAATGGGATGTAGATATAAAACTGACCCAAAAATGTCTCATAACTAGCCTGAAGACTGAATTTTTTGTTACTATTGAACTGTGCTGACATAGACCCACACCAAGGAAACACTTTTGCTTTGTGTTTGATGCAACTATGACAAATAAACTTGGGCAGGTAGCCTTTAAATGCACTTGAGCCATGGTTCACACTACTGGGACTTCAGGTGCCACATGCGATTTACAAATCACACCTGAAGTTGCATCTAATGTATTTCTATGGCACTGTCTTAATAGGTGTGATTTCAAGTAGTGAGATTTGGAAAACAGTTTCTGCATTACTTTTTTACGACTTCAGTGCAATTTAACTCTCATAGACTATAATGTAAATCACACTGAAATCACACATGTGTCTATATCAGGGCTACTTTGAGCCATTTTGAAGTTTTAGCTTAACCCTTTCCTAGTGAAACATTTATGAATAAAATGGCTTCAAATCACATTGAAATTGAGCATACGTTACACTGAAGTTGCACCACATCACTCATGAAGTTGCACTTTAAATAGGACCAAATCACACCACTTTGAAATATCATTCGTTGTAAACCAGGGCTAAGTGTCCAGACTGCCAGAAGTGTTGCAGTAGTTGGCAACCTGGACTTCAGATGTTTCTGCCATTTTCCCTAGTGACACCAGTTCAGGTATAGTAAGACCTCTCCAACAAAGTAAAAGAGGCGAAGATGATGTTAAGGCCTTCTTATGTACTGTTGTGAGGACTGTAGAGGAGCAGGTCTAACCTAAAGAATTTTGGGAAACTGTTGTCATGCCATTGTTATCAGGAGACTCTCAAAAGTCATACGTTAACCAGACCTCAGACAATGCCTGGGATTATGACAAATTAAAAGAGGCGATCATGTGATGTCTGGGAGTGAAAACCTCAGTAAGGGCACAATGCATACACAGCTGCAGCTACTAGGCAGAGGGGGCAGCCCACTTTCAAATGAATGACCCGATCAACCTGGTTAATTTGTGGCTGCAGTTTTTACTGGGCAACCAATGCAGAAAGTCACCATTGGACCAGTTTATGAAGGCCATCTTTTCAGAGCTGTGAAGGTGGGTGAGCCAAGCTTATTCAAATCAGTTGATCAGCTGGTGGAGCTTGTGGAGTGTTATTCTGCCAGAGAGATCTTCTTGGCCTAATCTACAACTTTGAGATCTGTAACAATCAAAAGGCCACTTCCCCTTGCAACAGATCAAAAACAGCTTTATGGTCTGTAGAGCCACAAAGGGGAGTCACCAACAGACTGGAAAGTGGTTAGAGAGCTGTCTCAAGTTGGGAGGCCTTGTTTGGGATGCCCTGGCTGAATGCATAGGCTTCCCTAGTGTTTTCAGTGTAGTGAGAAGGGTCATATTGCTACCAAGTGCCCTCTTATCTGAAAACCTATGCAGTGTGACCTAGTCTTATGGTTGTCTTTGCTGTGTACCCAGGTTTGGTCACTTATTCTGACATGCCTAACTATACGATAAAGATAGGTGGGAAAAGCTCTCATGCCCTCCCAGTCTATATGAATACCTTGATTCATACTAAGCTCGTTGCCCCTGAACAATTGACCTAGCACCAGGTAGCAGTAGTGTGATTGTAAGACGTCTCCATTATTGTTGCATTGTGAGATCCTGTGGAGAGTTCCATTGTTCTGGGTGCAGTAGGTAGGAAAGGGACTGGAGCATGAAAATACCATGATATCCATGGAGTGGACACTTGATCCACTTGAACATAACTCTGATAATAGTACTTTAGAGGTGACTATTGACAAAGTGATTCTCTTCTCCTAGCAGTTTTTCACCTAGGAAAACTTTTAAACCCCCAGTTACATAATCTCACTCTCAAATAGGTCTGTAAAAATATGGAGTTAATTAATATAGAACTCCTGGGATTGAAGATGTGTTTCCTCACCATGCAGTGCACCACAGACTGTAGCAGATTAATAACATTTGGGATGAGGTTGTGTAACAACTATTGATGCCTGGGCCTTAAAGGAAGACAGTGTTAGACGTGGCCCATGCACTTACTCTGGGAAGGGGGCGGGGTCACTTGGACTATGAAAAGACCAAAGAATTTGTTTTACTACTTTTTTTGGCCGAGATACATGCAGATATGAAAGACCATCATAAGTCTTGTGAAATGTGAGTGTCAAATGTCAGCCCTGTGCCCCATTACTTCAGCCTGCTGGTTCTGATGCCTATGATTGAATTTCCATTGAGCGAATTACAATGGATCTTATAGGGCCAATGGTCAAGCCCACTAGATGCCATCAGTACATCCTGGAAAAGTGTACAGTCTAATTGCCTTTAGTAAATCAACCCCAATGTATCTCTATGTTGTGATCTAAAAAAATAGCATGTACATTGCATGGTTGCCTAATGCTCCCAAAAAATGAAGTCAATAAATTCTACATGATACTATATGTGACTAGTGTAACTTATAGCCAAGGAAGCCAATATTTCCATGTATTGAAAATAATTTGTTCTCTCAATAATTATGCATTAGTGGTTTTAGTTGCATTATTGAGTTACTAAAAATCAACCATGTGCTCTGGTGCTAAAACAAGCCAAAATTCAAACCATCTATGGGCAGGCTGGTTGTACTGAAATTGATCAAACAATTGACTTCAGTACAACCAGTTTTCCACATTCGAGTCACGAGCAGTACGGTAATCATTGTGTTTTGCTGGCAGGGAAGGCTCCCCACCTTCAGAATACAATAGCACTGTGGGAGAGATTCTCTCATCAACAATGACTGTTTTGATGGGGAAATCGAGCAATTTTCTTTCCTTCCACCCATATTTTTCAGTTTACTTTGAATTTCTAACTCACTATTTTGACAGTTGTGTTGACATTGAGCTAATAAAGTGATTTCTTACAATAGTAATTATTTGAGACTAGATATAGAAGAACACGTTTTATAAATTAGGACCTACAGCAAGGAATCTGACAGCATGACTGCAATTTACAGTGCCAACTGACGCACCTCTCAAATTACACTCCTCAAATCATTTCACTTCCTACTACTCCATATGCAATCCTTTGGACCTGAGTAACATACTGTAGTAGAAACCTCAGCCATTACTATGCATGTATAAGCAAATAGTGAATTAAGGCAGTCAAAAGTTTGAAAAAGAAGAATCATTTAGAAAAAGGTAAAAAGGATATTTCCTTTCTCTACAAGATGGTGTAAAATCACAGAACATTATTTAACTAAAAAAAAATATTTTCCTGTTTTTATTTCAACCTTTTTTTGTTTTGCATTTCCTGGTTCTTCTGCAGCAATGATTACATGCCTTCTAATTCCTAAATGTGCCTTGTCTTATGCATGCACCATATTACATTACACTCATTGGGAAAAAAAAGCCTCCCCACTCCCAAATTTCATAAGGCTTTTTTTTGTAATGTCTTACTGTGCATGCTTGAGATGAGGAGCAAATATCACAGGTGGCCCAGAACAGGAAACAAGAAAAACTGCAGAGTGGGAGCATTGCCAAAGGCATCACAGGGGCACATAAAAAGGGCTAAATATGGACATATTGGGGTGGGCACCCTCAGGTTCACTGGCCCTTGGTCTATCCATTAAATAAATGTGCCTCTACTATGGGGGCTCTTAAAATTGGAGAGTTAGGAACTACAGGATACTGGGGTGCCGTAAAGAGGCTATGTAGCTTACACATGTATTTGCAAATGTGTGCTAACTAAACCCCTGTTTTTAACACATACTGTTAAGTTAATTTGGTTTGTTTGCAAGCTGGCTGGCAAGTTAGAGCTGGGAATTTTTCTTTTTTTTGTTGTTTGACATGCGTCACCCTTCCATGTGCTCCTTTCTGTGAAGGCTAGTTATAGGCTGGGGCAGTGGCCATTTTTTGTACTATTAAATATGGACATACATGTCAGAACTTCTCTGAATTAAAATAACAGAATGTCTCAATGAGTTATGCTGAATAACCTCTGGGTGAACCCCACCATCACAGGTATACAAGATCACAAACTAAAATACCCTAAGAAGAGGCTATGAAAAGAGAGTTTGTTTGAGATTCATGGTAAACACAGTTATTTATCAAGCAATGACAATGGGTCATATGCGTCCATAAACAAACTAATCTAAATAGATCCAGCTATAGATGGAGCAATTTTCTTTCCTGCAATCACAAGTTGCAGGAAAGAACATTGCTTGATTTACCCATCAACAGTGTTATGGGGGAATCCCTGCCATGGAGCCATTGTGTTCTCCCAGCGGTGGAAGGGGGGAGCAGTTCCCACCACAAGAACAAAGTTATTACTACCAGCATTGTCCCAGTGATGATGTCTGTTTGGATGAAATGCATCGGCGGAGTTACAGCGACAAAGCCATCATCCCTGCTGATTTCTGTGTATACAAGATGCTTTGATACTTGGTTAGATATGAGCCTATGTCTATTTTTAACCACTTGCCCTCCTGAGGATTTACCCCCTTCCTGACCAGGCCATTTTTTTGACAATGACAATTGTGCGGTCATGCAATGCTGCACCCAAATAAAATTTACGTTCTTTTTTTCCCCACAAATAGAGCTTTTTTTGGTGGTATTTGATCACCTGTGTGTTTTTTGTACATTTTTTTGTGCTATAAAAAGAAAATGACTAACAATTTTGAGAAAAAAACAATATTTTTGACTTTTTGCTATTAAACACGTCCAGTAAACAAAATTTTAAAAATCTAATTTCATCATAAATTTACACCAAAATGTATTCTGCTACATGTTTTTGCTAAAAAAAATCCCAATATGTGTAAATTAATTGGTTTGTGTGAGAGTTATAGCATTTACAAATGGCGGTATATATATTGGTATTTTTTTTTTACTTTTTTACAAGTAATGGCAGCGATCAGCCACTTTTAGCGGGACTGAAGGACTGCGGTGGGCATTCTGATACTGGAGGAAGTGACTTGGTGTCACTGACATCCCCAGTGACAGCAATACAGTGATTAGTACTAAAAAAAAGAACTGACACTGTACTAATGGCACTGGGCAGGAAGGTGTTAACATAAGGGGCAATCAAAGGGTTAACTGTGTGCGTGTGCTGGGAGTGTTTTACTAGGGGGCAGGATGTGTGTGATTCACTGTAATCACACTGATGTGAATGTCTAAGCTGTGCACAGCCATGCACAGCAGTGTACCCGAGCTGAAAGGGAGGCGGACTGTTAGTAAACAAAACAGTCCTCCTCCCCGTAGGAGATCCTCAGAAATCACTGGGCGCTGCCAAGTAATTAGCAGCCAGGGCCCGGTGATTGAGAACTGCAGCCACGAATGGTAGTATGGGTAGGGCATGCTTGCAGCTCGTGCGCTCCCCCTACCCGGAAATGCAAAATCACGTATTTATCTGTGATTTTGCTGCCCTGTAGCAGTATTTCTGCTATAGGATGATCGGCAAGGGGTTAAATAAACTTACTTTTATTTCCTGCACCGTAAGAGATCCCCTTTTACATGTGTCTCTTTGGATTAATTCATTCTGGAGTTGTGCTTGGCGCATGATGGTGTTATAAGGAGTAAGGAGTGATGATAGTAACAATTGCACAAGGTGGTTGATTACAAATGGAATTTTTTTGTGATTCAAATTCTTCGAGATTGGGTGCCTATGGTTCCTGGTCGCCTGACCGTTCAATTTGTGATTACAACTGGAGTTGAGCGGTGATCATCCATCCATTCCTAGAGGGATCTCGGCTTAATGCCCTGTCAGGCCTTTGTTTCCAATAAGAGGCTTTGATGTCTCCTTTTGGTGGTGTGCACGGCGGTGAGGATTTGAGGCACAAGATCCCTGCAATTGCTGTCAGGAGCACAAATTGAGCATGTTTGTTTCACATAACATTTGGTTCCTCATTTACTATTTATGAATCTTCATGAACTTTTGAACACCAATTTATTCATGTGCCTATTAATAAATTTTTTAATTCAATTGTATTTATGTATTTATAAAATTTATAGTGGAGGTTTTTTTATTCATTTATACACTATATATTTATAGTTAATTCAAAATATTTTGATAGTGTAACACATTTGTTTGGGTATAATAGCCGCTAGCAATAATCACATGTAAAATCAGACAAGCTGATCAACTTGATCAAATTCAGCCTGCCCATACATGCTTTGAATCTTGGCTGGTCCCAGTTGAAACTGCTGCGATTGAAATATCTATGGCCGGCTTAAGAGAAGACTCAAAGTTAAACAATACTACTTTTCTGTGTTTACAAGACCTTGTCCAACAGCAAACACCAATCAGTGTTATATGGGGAAAAACAGAGTATATTACTTTCTATTTACCCAAACTAGAGAGGAACAAACCTAAACCTGTGTATTCAGCTAATGCCCATTGTTCCATGTCAGAAAGGTACACAAGAGATAATTAACAGAAATAACTGCCTGAAATCTCACTACAGATGAGAGTGGAACTGTCTATATTTCAACATTATTAAAACAAAATCATTTAAATCTCATGGACCCTATTGCAATCAGGACTCAATTGTGATATCATGTTTATCTTGGATTGTGCTTCATAATCTATAGAAGTATAATGGAAATACTAGAAAGTGTGCACAAACATATTTTAGGAGTATAATTAACCAGTTCAGTACCAGACACTTCTCACCCTTTTCCTGCCCAGGTCATTTTTCAGCTTCCAGCACTGTCACATTTCAATGACAATTACTCAGTCATGCAACACTGTATCCAAATGAATTGTTTATTTTTTTTAGATGGATAGAGTATTTATTTACCACTGGATTTTTTACTTTTTGCTATATACATGAAAAAAATGCTGAAAATGTTGAAAAAAAATGCATTTTTCTTTGTTGCTGTTATAGAATTTTGCAAATACATAATCTTTTTTTTTTTTAATATAGGCCAAAAAGGTATTCTACTACATTTCTTTGGTAAAAGGAATCCATATCAATGTATGTCATTTAGTTTGTAGGAAAGTTAAGAGAAACTTAGTCTACAGAAGAGTCTACAAACTATGGTATATATATGTGAAAATTGATCAATCCTAATGTACTGCACTGTGATTGACCCTGTCTGTACTATGTGATCTCTGTGACCAATCACAGAGTTCAGCACAACAGTATACAGTGAATGGCTATGAATGAAATCCATTAATTGAGTACAACTGTCATGTGATTGCTGTGATTGGTCACAGTGGTCATATGATACCAGCACCAGCCCGGTACAGTGATCTGCCATCCATTGTGTCCAGTGGACATATCACACATCACATATCACAGTCCCTAGGGTCCGTGCAAGGTGTCAAATGACATCCGCCCAGGATCTGAGAGCTCCCGCTTGGGGCTATACAGTATATTTCCTCCAATGTCTCATTATAACTGACTTAGCTGCCCGCAGAATGTGTGCTATGACTGCACAGTATGTGTGAGGGAAGTTCTCGATGCCTGGGTTTCGAATGGCTAGGGCGTGGTCAGGTGTGGTCAAAACGCTGCTGACAGTGGATATAAATCATAATACCTGTTTCCAAAAACTAGTGAGATTTTTGCATGACCAGAAGATATGGTAAATGTTACCTGGTTTAACATAATTCCACCAGCAGAGAGGGGATTGTATAAAATTGTGCCAATCAAAAAGGAGTTAGGTACCAAGGAGACACTGTGACATTGTGAAGGAACATTTAAGATCCTCCTCCCATTTCAATTTTGCAGAACACTAGTTTTTGTTGGAGATTGTCGTAAAAAAGGAGATACCCTTCACAGAAAAGGAAGGTGAAGTACAATATTTCCATATTTGTTAGGGAATTTGGAGAGTGGGTAGATGGTTATTACTCAAGAAACTATACTCCCTTGGCCTCAGCTGTCTCCTGTCTCTCATCCTACTTATCAAAACGCTCCTTCAGCATTAACTATAACACTACCACCTCTCCCCCACTCCCCCTCTCTGTTGGGGTCCCTCAAGGCTCTGTCCTCGGGCCCCTTCTCTTCTCCATCTACACATCCTCCCTTGGCCAACTGATACACTCTCACGGCTTCAACTACCACCTCTATGCCGACAACACGCAAATCTATCTCTCGACCCCTCGCCTCACCCCTTCAGTCTCCGCCCGAATCACCAGCCTACTGAACGACATATCAGATTGGATATCGCTCCACTTCCTTAAACTGAATCTCTCCAAAACCTGGCTCCTAATCTTCCCCCCAGCCCACGCAACCCCCCCCACCTGACTTATCCATCATGTCCTACCATGCCACCATCAAGCCCACCCTGCAAGCCAGAGTACTTGGTGTCATACTAGACTCCAATCTATCCTTCCAGCCCCAGGTCCAATCGCTAACAAACGCATGCAGACTCCACCTCCGCAACATCGCCAAAATACACCCATTCCTAACCCCAGAAACTACTAAGCAGCTTATCCACTCCCTCATCATATCACGACTCGATTACTGCAACTCCCTCCTCACTGGCCTGCCTCACAACAGGCTATCCCCACTTCAGTTGATCCTCAATACGGCAGCCAGACTCATCCACCTTACCAACCGCTCCGTTTCCGCCACCCCCCTCTCCCAATCCCTCCACTGGCTTCCGATTGCCCAACGGATCAAATTCAAACTGCTAACACTGACGTACAAAGCTGTCCATAATTCTGCCCCAAACTACATCACTGACCTAATATCCAAATACCACTTAAAACGCACTCTCCGCTCTTCACAAGACCTCCTTCTCTCTAGTTCCTGATCTCCTCCTCCCATGCCCCACTCCAGGACTTCTCCGGGGCATCACCCATCCTCTGGAACTCCCTACCCAAATCCATCATACTATCACCCACTCTCCTCTCCTTTAGGCGCACCCTAAAAACCCACCTCTTCAGGGAAGCCTACTCCTCCCTCTGCTAACTGCCGATCTCCTCCACTCTTCCTACCACTCCATCCCCCACAGCTTTTCCTCCTGTACCACTATCCCCTCCCTCCTAGATTGTAAGCTCCAAGGAGCAGGGTCCTCGAACCCCTCCTGTATCGCACTGTATTGTTATTGTACTGTCTCATTTATTGTCCCCCATTGTAATGTACAGCGCTGAGCGAACTGTTGAAGCTATATAAATACTGTATAATAATAATAATAAACTGAGTGATTCAGATATAAGTGTAATATTCTAAGGCAGGTATACCATATATTCTGCTCAGTTCAGGTAAAGGTTTAGGCAAATTGTCACCAAGTAGTTTGTCCACCCATAAGATGCCCTGCCTAAGCCATTTTGTAACAGAGAGGTATGGAATATGGATTTCCAGCGTTGCTATGGGAATTCATATTACTTTGGTTTAGGAGGGGTATTGTGGTAGACCAGGCAATGCCCTCCATGCCATGATTGAGGACTTAACAGTCAATGGTAGATTTCCTAGTGGTAGGGATTTCAAAAGATCCACTAAAAGAAGGGTGTGAAAATGAATTTCTTAAGTGCAGGCTCTATATGCACCCGAAGAGTATCAGAGGAAGGATGGAGCCATTGTCTAAGTTGAGCCAACTGTTTTGGTAGATAATAATCCCACCATACCAAAACCTTCTACTTGTCTGTGTTTTAATAAGTAGGCATAGGAACACTTAGACTTAGGGTAGTTATGTTACCAAATACAGTACAGTATATATCCAAAAAAGAGAAGTGAGGGAGGCCAAATATGATGGTGGGATTGGGATAGGCAACAAGCGAAAAACATAGATGACATCTGTGACAAAATCATTGTTTCATTACGCCGCCAATCTGCCCGCCTAGGTTAATTTATGATGAGCACAGTGAGATAATTCCTATTGGATTTTTGCAGTTAGGGGTTTGTAATTCGCCTCAGATATTTGTTTTATGCAGCATGAGTTACTCAGAAATCTCAAATTCCCACATAATTTTAGATTCATAAATAAAGCCACAAGCCTGGTTCTTAAAAAGGACTTGATAATATTTACTTAACTTACTGAGGGAACAATAACCAACTATCCAACCATATGAAAAAAAAACTGTGTATATATTTAATCTACACATGACTGGGCATGCTAAAGTGAACACAGATTTGCTTTTCACATAATAATTGAAGTAAATATTTAAGCTCCACTCAATTTTAGAGGAAGAGGACAGGCCTTGCTGCATGTCATTAGGGATGACCCAAAAGAGACAGCCAGCTCCCAGTGATTTCACAGAAGAACATGGTAGCGCAAGTCTCCCCCATTTGCTGGATGGGAGAGTATCTAATTTGAAGACCACCCAGCATTTGGTAAGTGTGAATTAAAAAGAAAATAAATGGAGAGGGGTGAAGTTCCTCTTTAATTAGAAAATAGTGTGGGAAGTAAATGTTATTGTAATTTAAATGTATTTTATATCAAAGGGCCATGCTTAGGTAAGATCTTCTAAACCTAGAATATTTCAATCCCCGGTATTTCAGATTGCACATCTCTAAATTGTATTTAAGTTGTTCTTAAAAAAAAAAAAAAAGACTTTAAAACCAGAAATAGAATTAAAAATAAATATCTGCAGCATTTTAACATTTAAGGTAGCTAAAGAAAATATATATTTTTTTCATTCAAAAGGTTCAAAATAGAATGCATTGCATGTGCCTCTGCTGGAATAACCCTTGTAGACAGCTGTTGATGTTGTATTAATTATTCTCTTCCCCTGTGACAGCTGAAAATAGAAATGATTGGGACGCATGACACAGGGATTTGCTCATATAGACACCTAAGATTAATATTGATACATTGTCAACATTTCAGCATCACACTGACAAATAAATAAATAAAGGATATGTCTTTTTCTTAACGTCAAAGTGTTCATATCATGTGGAATGTTACATTGGTAGGTTGCTGATGGCATAGCGCTTGTGAAAACTTAAAGACTTTCTAAAATAATATCATAATAAATGTCAGTTAGTTCTTTTGCAAAAGAGCATTTAATGTTTTAACATTCACATGACTTAAATACATATATTAAAAAAAAAAAATTAGCTTTTTCAACAAAACATGACTGACTTAAAAAAAGATTTTTAAACATTGTTTTTTTCCAGCACAGGAGAAATCAATTATACAGATAGTGTAAATTTAAGTGCAGCACTATAAATTAACACCAATAGCCGCACCACAAAAATATGGAAAGCATAGGCTAGTGCACACAGAGGGACAAATTGGTAACATAAGTCCATAGGTAATGGTGCTTAAAAGGTGAATGCCCAAATCATGGTAGCTGCGCTATTATCACCAGACATACACCTCCATAGCGGCCTATCCATAATCTGAGCCAAAGGCTAAATAAATATAAAATGATAAATAATAAAAATCAACCATAATGAAGGAAAGTTCCTTTTAAGGTAATATGATCAAAACACCCAATTCCCCCAAAACAGGAAGCATAAACCATATTTAACCTCACCTTATGGACAGCACCATCTTTGATTTATTACAAAAATTACACTCATACCAAGCTTGCTATTGATCACATATAAATTAAACCCATAAAAACTCAGTCAAAATAGTATTAATAACAGACAAATTGAAAATCAATATAATTGCCTAAACTAAATAAATCTATAAACAAATATTATATAAAAGGAGATTCAACTATTATTGATGAATGCATTCACATTCCACTCTATATTTAAGCCTTGAGGCGCAAAAGATTTTAAAGTATAAATCTACCTCGTCTCCAATTTGGATATCTCACGTCTAATATGGTTGTCTCTCCAATTAGGGATAAACGTGTCTATGGCAAGCAACAAGGTACCAGTTGGGTTTTTATGAAAAAGTGCATAGAGCTTTGACACACTATGACTGGGAAATCCCTTATGTATATTGGCAATGTGCTCATTGAATTGAGTTTGTAACATCCGTACCGAGCAGCCAACATATTGGAGGTCACACAGACATATGACTAAATTAAATAAACCACATTGAGATTTGTTCATGTGACAAAGGCCTTGATCCCGTAAGACCTCAAAGTACAGATAGACTGGAACGTGTTACATTTTTTACATTTCTCAGCATTAACTCTGCAGGCCCCACATTTTCTGCAAGAATAATATCCATTAATTTCATGAAAACATACTGGTCTCTTAGGGGACTCTAATACATTTGGGTCTGCTCGTAATCTCAGGGGAGGAACTTCCTTGTAGACAACATCTGAAGCCTCCAGCAGCAAGGACCAAGCACCCTGTCATTCTTTGAGACTCCCCAATAGAGGTTCTGTTTCACCCCAAAGTATTGAGTGGAAAAAGTGTTAAAAAATGTATGATTGAATGCAGGATCCACCTCAGTTTTCTGTTTAGGCCACAACATGTACTCTCTACCATTGACAGCCACAGAGTCCTCATCCAAAACGTCAAAAACTATATCTCACGAAGAAGATCACTTTGTTTGGTGCAATTTCTTTTGAGCCTAACATGCTGGCTCTTAGGCACCAATCCCATCCAGGCAGTATGGTAGCAGCTGTTAACACCTATGAACTTTTTTCTATTGGTTTCTTTGAAAAAAGTAGATGTCACAATTTGACCATCTATTATTTTGATCCAAAAATGCTACTCGCCTCATATTACAATAAAATACCCCAGTCATTATTATTTAAACATGCTACAAAAACAGCCAAGAGATTCAAGGTCACCCTCCCAAAAGGAGGAGGACATAATCTATGTATCTTTTCCAGAGCACTAGCTCAGGTCTGCACTCTCTGTAGATGATGTCCTCCTCCCACTTGGCCATAAACAGGTTGGCCATGCTGGGCGCAAACTTGTCCCCCATGGCAACACCCCTCCATTGCAAAAAGTAGGAGCCATTGAACCAGAAATAGTTGTGTCCCATCGTGAAATCCTGAAACTAGAGAACAAACTCATGCTGTTACTCAGTATACAGGTCACAACAAACAAGTACAAAATATACTAGGTAAACACTATCTTTCACAAGCAGATGATAGAGTAGACATCTATAAAAATATTGGTACTTACTCAAACTACTTTTAAGATATCTAGGTCTCTAAAAGACCAATTGGTGCAGAGTCACGAGTGCAAAATCTATACTACTACCTAACGGTCAACAATACACACCCAGATTCTATGTTGATTGCCAGTTTGTAGGTGTAGTTTATTTGATGCAATGTGATTGCAGATCCTTCTATATTGGCAAAACTAAACATGCTTTCTATAAACGCATTTGTGACCATGTATCTTTGATAAAAAAAAGAGGTTTCAGACTTTGATAAGTTGACACATACGACTGTAACATAATTTTGACATGTCCAAAATTAATTTCTTTGGGTTAGAATACATACCCATACATGAAAGAGAAGGGGATGTAGATCAGTTATTACTGCAGAGAGAGATGACTTGGATATGTTCACTACAAGCTACTGAACCCCCTGGCTTAAATGAAACCATAAGCTTTCTTCCATTTTTGTAACAATATTATTGGTGTTATATAACATAATTATGTTTTGTATTTTGTTGGTTAATATGTCAAGGTGGATTTGTTATGGTATCATTACCAATTTTTAATATCTCCTATATGAATGTACAAATAACAATTTTTGTGATATGGAGTATATTGATCAAATTATTATTTCTATATATTGTACACTTGAGCACCTATCTGAATAATTAAGAAGGTTTTTGGCTTGGAATTTTTGAAATGGGAGCCCTGCACAGGCCCTTCTCCTCGGCTTGGCCATTTTGGTTCAGTAGGCGACTACACGAACACCCAGGGCATCTGGGAATGGATGGGGAGCCCTTAATTGACCTTTTTATTCTCCTTACGGGCACCCCCAGTTTTTGGTGCCATGGGTGCTTATCTCCATATTGCAATATCCCCTGTTTATTATATTGGTTCATATATTTTATATTTATTTTTATACTCTTATCACACCTCTTTTTGTGTAGGTGTATTTTGTTTGATGGTTGTTTGTGTTTTGTCTCCAGACTTTGTGAAGTGCCAAAGTTGGCCACCAGAGGACACTTGTTAATATGATGGCATTAGTTTTTCCATGTTGAAGCTTGCTGGAGTTTTGGAATGTTATAGTGTGGGGACACATATATATGGTGTTGTTCTATGGTAGGGTATCAGCCCACGTATTCACAGTGGTTTCGTTGGTGGTACCTATGTTCTACCATGACGTTGGCACGTTCAGTGGGACTATTTTCGTGGGGTTGATATGCGTGATAGTGACATTATAACGTGCACGTCACGTCATGACATCACAATGCTTAGTGCAGGGGAAGGGCGCGCACATCTGATGATGATGGATGGGTGCATTGGTGACAGACACAGCATCTGCATCCCGCCTGGACATTTTTGCTGGGCAGGGTGGGAGGGGCACATATATAAAAGGTGGAATATATTGGGACATATACTGGTGGGATGCCATGCTGCATGTGTGATCAACCAAATGGAGGTCTATCTTAGTGAGTGAGTGGGTCTATGTAGTAGGTTTAGATTATACATGGGTTCATTGAAGTTATCGGTTCGGAATTTTGATCCATGTTTTTCTATACCTATAGATTGAGCGTTCCCACAAAAACAACATACTTGATCAGTTTGAGCTAATGGAATTAGTGTTGGTGAGGCTTGTCTGCCCAGCGGATAACAAACAGGTACTGTGATCATGTAAATTATTTATGCTTCCCAATCCCTGTTTAATGGAATGAGGAGGAAATAAGTGGAGTTGTTTATTAGAATAAAATTGCCCTTAAATTGTAGATATGAGGTATATATCTTATATATTTTGGTGGATTTGGGGGCTAGATTGGCTATGTTGCCCATTTATATTTTTATATATATATATTTTTGCTTAATATAGATTCCCACCTGTGTGCCCTTCCTGCAGCACACTAGATATTGGCCTTGGTCAGGGTGTTTTTTGTGGGGGAGTTTTGGACCGGCTGGCTTTCAACCAGTTTATGTGCTTTCAAATTGATCATTTTGGTTCTATGTATATTGGTAAGACACTCTTTAACCACTTAACCTCCAGAGGATTTACCCCCCTTAATGACCAGGCTTCTTTTTGCTACTCGGCGGTGCTCTAATTCAACTGGTAATTGCGCGGTCATGCAATGCTGCACCCAAACAAAATTTATGTCCTTTTTTCACACAAATAGAGCTTTCTTTCGGTGGTATTTGATCACCTGTGCGCTTTTTATTTTTCACACTATAAACAAAAAAAGGCCAAAAATTTTGAAGAAAAACAATATTTTTTACTTTCAGCTATAAAAAATATATTGTATACTCAAAGTTGGTTATAAATTTAGGCCAAAATGTATTCTGCTACATGTTTTTGGTAAAAAAAATCCCAATAGGTGTATACTGATTGCTTTGTGTGACAGTTATAGCGTCTACAAACTATGGTATAGATACTGCAATTTACACCATATTTTTGCTATACAGCGCTGCGTTAGTTTAACGGACAATTGAGCGGTCATGCAATATGGTACATAAATAAAATTTACATCCTTTTTTTTCCCCACAAATAGAGCTTTCTTTTGGTGGTATTTGATTGCCTGTGCGGTTTTTATTTTTTGCGCTATAAAAAAAAAGGCTGACAATTTTGAGGAAAAAAAACAATATTTTGGACTTTTTGCTATAAAACATGTCCAGTAAAAAAAAATTAAAAAATCTAATTTAGTCATAAATTTCTGCCAAAATGCATTCTGTGACATGTCTTTGCTAAAAAAAAAAAAAACCAATACATGTAAATTAATTGGTTTACGTGAAAGTTATAGCGTATAGCGTATTTTTTTTTTTTTTTTTATACTAATAATGGTGGCGATCAGCGACTTATGGCGGCGATCAGCGACTTATGGCAGGGCTGCGGCGGACATTCTGACATTGGGGGGTACTGACTTGGGGTCACTGACATCCCCAGTGACACCAATACAGTGATCAGTGCAAAAAAAAAAAAAAACACTGACACTGTACTAATGGCACTGGGGAGGAAGGGGTTAAGTTTATTTTTCAGGGAAAGGGTTAACTGTGTGAGGGGAGTGTTTTACTAGGGGGCGGGGTGTGTACTGCAGGGAACACCGCTGATCTGGAGAGAGAAACTCTTCTGTCCCGAACAGCTTGTCCTGGAGCTGTCACGGAACTGACTGAAAGCACAGCTACTGCAGCTGTGCTCTCTGTCAGCGATTGCCGCCAATCACCGGGACATAGCCGGTAACGTCCGCGGCTGTGATCGGCGGGACAGGTAGGGCGGCGGCGTGCCTCGCGCGCATCCCCTGTTTACAAAATGCACGTTTTAACACGTGCTTTTGCCCAGCCGTGCCGCCCTGCCGCCGTATTTATACATTGGCTGGGCGGCATGTGGTTAACCAATCTACCATGATTATTAGTTTGTCGTCGTTTTGGTTCATTGTTGTAACTACAAAAGAAAAATTGTTTTATTTGATTGAATCATGTACATAAAATTTATATTTGTTATATAGGATGGTATAACATAATATATGTGCTGTGAGGTATTGATTATTCTTCTCTCAGTTCCATTATAGTATGATAGATTTTATTCCCTGAGGAAGCCCGAATGTGCGAAACATGTCAGGATTCATCACACCACATGTGCAAACTATTGGAAACTATTGTGTGTGAAACAGTATTCCATCAAAACCTCCAAATTGTTTGTTTTAAACTTTTAAATGTTTTAAAAATTTTGTAATAAGGAATTTGATGGTTTTATTTTGAACTTGTGTCATGACTCTGCACCTGCAAAGTCCCAAGTTTTTGAGGAGTGTTTTCTCCTTTTTTTCTTGCCATAGACAAGTCTACTCCTAATTGAAGAGGCAACCATAATAGACGTGAGATATCCAAAATAGAAATGAGGTAGAGTTATACTTTAAAATGTTATGTGCCTCATGGTTCTACAATAAATATAGAGTGAGAAGTGAAATTCATCAATAATAGTTGAATCCCCTTTATATAATATTTGATTATAGATTTATTTAGTTTAGGTAATTTGATTGATTTTTATTTTTTCTGTTATTAATACTATTTTGACAAGTTTTTATAGGTGTAATTTATATGCGATCAACAATAAACTTTGTATGTGTGTAATTTTTGTAACACAAAATAGTGCTGTCAAAGAGGTGAGGTTAATTATGGTTTATTTTGCCTGCTTTTGAGGAATTGGATGCTTTTCCTTTATTATGGCCGTTTTTATTATTTCTTATCATTTTATATTTTTTTAGCCTTTGGCTCAGATTATGAATAGGCTGCTATAGAGGTGTATGTCTGGAGGTAATAGCGCAGCTACCACGATTTGGGCATTACGGTCATTGGTAGTCATTTGGCTAGAAGCGGTTCCACTATTTGGAGGGTCCCTCTAGTACACTTATGAGTAGCGCGATGCTATCCACTGGTCACACCCCTGACAATGTCTGTTGATGACGAAATGAGTAGGGTAGAGTCACAACCATAGACATCTTGTTGCTTTGAAACTTGGTTTGAATCGCATGATATGCTGGATTTTATACTGACCGCTGTAAGTGCAATACTTGTGATGTTTGTTAACATACTACACTACGAGATGGCCTTGCTTTTTCCCTAATCTATACCATCTTGAGAAGAGCTTTGGTCTACTAGTTATTGGATCCGTTAAGTGGGTGCATTCACAGTGAGATGATTGATGACTCTTGCCTGGAGATTTAAAGCTGCGCTATTTGACCATTTTTAAAGGTGGTCAAATTCATCCAACAAGAGTACAACTGGGGTAATGGTGGAGGATATTTCTATCTGTTGCTTCACCTTATAAGCACTATTACCTATGGACTTATGTTACCAATTTGTCCCTCTGTGTTTGCACTAGCCTATGCTTTCCATATTTTTGTGGTGGATATTAGTGATAAGTTATGGCGCTGCACTTAAAGTTACACATTTTTATTATGGGTTTGGCCTGCTGAATGTGCTAGCTGCTCTGTTTATTGTTTCCATTTTATGATGATTTTATTTTTTTACAGCTTAAGAGCAAGTGGTTGGTTTGGAGTTGAATTATACAGTATAGGTAGAATCTAATGTCTTGTTGCTTATAATGAGAAGGACATGGATATCCATTGGAGAAAGTCCACTGACTGTCCAATGACTACAACTGATAAATGCATCAGTGGGGAGGCAGAAAGAGTATGCATAATGTGGTTAGTCAAGATGAGAATAGCAAGTGGCTATCAATTCTGATTGGGGGTGAGGAAGCATGGACTAAATTTTGCTCATCCTTGCAAAGAGCTTTCACCTTTGAGCGTCCTCTGTGTCTTTGATTAATATTGCAGTTTAAAGAAAATTCCTGTAAATGCCTTTGATTGGAAATAAAAGTGTGAGAGCTTATTAAGAAACATCCTGTAGTTTATTACTCTTTATGAGTTTTAATAATTCATTAAATTATTTTTAAGGGTTAGTGTCACTATTCTTAACCTACAGACCATTACAGTACTCAAAAAAAAAAAAATCTAATTTCAATGCTGATACACCTGATTTTCCATCCAGAGGTTGTACTCACCAGATGGCAGAGACATTATATATGGCAGTGGTACATGATGTAACTTTTACAGTGAGTTGCAGACACCTAAACTGGCCATAGATGGCTCCTGCTGAACTGGCCGAGATTTGAACTATCTATGGGCAGGCTGATTGTACCGAAATCGATTGTTCTACAGCTTGGGTATGACCAGCCTGTCAGATTTTTTCATGTCATTTTTTCCAGAGGCTATAGCCACTAGCAATAATCATTGTGTTCTCCTAGAAGGGATGGCTCTCCCTACGCCCCCCGTGCCTCTCCACCAAGAGAACACAATAGATCTATGAGAGGGATTTCCCAATCAACACTGATTGTGTTGATGGGGGAACGAAGTGATTTTCTTTCCTGTAACCTGTACTTGCAGGATATCATCCATTGCTAGCTTTATAGTACACAGCAGATCACATCTATATATGGTGAAGTGTGGGGTGACACTAAATTTTTATTAAATGGACACAGCACTTCAATTCAGAAATAAAATGAACAACTCATCCAGGACCTTTCAGTTGGACTTCCTTCAACAAGAAAACTTTCACTGAACAGAGTGAGTATAGAGGTTGCTAATCTTTAAATGTCTAAAAGCAAACAACTTATTCTGTGCTTTGTCTTTAGCTTCCCAAAATGTTCAGGAAATACTTTCGTATGCATGCACCCTGTAATATATTTCTACTATTAAAATATAAATTTTATATAAAATGGTAAAAAATATATAAAACATCAGTTAAGCAAACAGGAATATAAAATAATTGCAAAAATTATCCTAGAACAATTATTTGCTCCTTTTATAGATATAAAGAAAACACTTTAGAGTTTGACAATGGCAATAATAATGATTATTACACTATCTTTAGTTAATACAGGTAATTCCAGTTTGTAAAATGTGTCATAGAATGTAGGTGGTGATTCCCATATCATAATGAGCTAGGTATGAGCTTGTCTGCTTAACGAGCTCATAAGTAAAGGTGGTACAATTATACATCATTTGAATGATGTGCCTAATTAAACTGAAAATTGGATACTTCCTTTGCACTTAGAAGGCCTATTCATATCTGAACAACAGCTACTACCAAATTACAGTTTTTAAAACCCATTAGAATTTAAACCTCATTGAAAACTCATAGAAAGAAAGGTGGTTTTGTAAAGTCTTTGATGTATTTCTTCTGCACTATTCCTTATCAACACAGAGTTCATCCAATTAGACACAGTGGGCTCAATTCACTAATTGGTATCTATCACTTTAAGTTCAGCAGTAAAATTATCTCATAGCATTTTTCAAAAAGATGTTTTGGCACTCACTAAAAAAATGCTACTAAAATACTGCATGTGTTATTTCTTGAAATGATGCAGTTTTCTGGTATTGAAAACTTGCTGTATTTTAAATCTGACACCCACAGCTTCCTTAATATCACTTGCCTACCAGGCACTTTCACCCCTTCCTGCCCCGGCCAATTTTCAGCTGTGAGTGCTGTTGCAATTTGAATGACTATTGCGTGGTCATGCAAGACTGTATCCAATTGAAATTGTTATTTTTTTTAGACATATATAGCTTTCTTTTGGTGGTATTTAATCACCACTGGGTTTTTTATTTTTTGCTAAACAAAATAAAAAAAAAAAATGTTGAAAACATTTTTTTTTCTTAGTTTCTGTTATAAAATTTTGCAAACAGGCAATTTTCCTCCTTCACTGATGTGCGCTGATGGGGCTTCACTGATGGGCACTGATATGCAGCACTGATAAGCACTGATAGAACCGTCTATGCCAAGCTTTAGATAGAATTAGCTTTTGACATGTTTTTGTTTATAAGCAAAGCTATGTAAGCTGGGATTGCTTTGTAATGTGGCATGCATTTTGCCCAAATTGCAACTGTCATTTTAACTACGTATGGAGCAAAGTGGCAATAAAATGTGAGGAATACATAATTGTATCTGAAGAGTTTTTACTATTGGTCCACAACTGACATGGATGCACATGCACAGGCTACAAAATGCACATACTGACTTTACTAACAAATAACTAAGAAGTGTAAGCTCCAGCACTGATTTTATGCCAGCTATGCAGTGGCACGTCTTTAATACAAAATACCTTTTTATAATATATTAGAGTCTATGTGACAGCTGTAGGAAATTTCAGATATGCATCGCATGTAGGAAAAAACAGCATGAAGAGTGTACTGATATAATTAAAGTAACAGTTGTTTGAACTATATGGACTTGTGTCTTTTGTTTCAAGCTATTATGTAATTATGCAAGTATGTAATAAAATTCTACTAAAATTATAACAGAAAAATGTGTATGCAGTGTTGGGGGTATCAGAGTGCTCATGCTCATACTCATATATGCCAGCTGTGGCAGTGCTGAGTATGTGTACATGTTTCATATGCCGGTGCCTCTGAGCAGGTTTCCAGTAAGAAACATCAATACATATGCTAAATTTCTTTTTGCCCGGTACAGAGTATAAAATTACATACTTGCTGCTTAGCTTGCCACTTGCACATCTAATTGCTTAGCTGTCTAGTCACATAATTTTTTTTTCTTCAAGTAAAAGGTTTGGCACAGACATATACCCTAGTTCAATTTGTCAAAACAGAAGCCTCAAAAACAGAATTGTTTGGATGTTCAACAAGCACAGAAAGCCAGGACAGCATCAGGTGCATTGAAAAGAGTATGATCAGCTACTTAGACTCAAGGATCTTGTTCGCTGTTCAGATTGTCATATTTGTTTTTTGACAGTTTTAGAAAATGGCAGTGGTTGTTGAATAAAATGGAAAAATAATTTTTAAACACCTAAAATTACAAAAAAAGAAAAATTTAAGCCATTTTATGTTATGCTGTTTTATTTTTTGTGAAAGGGGAGTTTTCTTTTAACAAACATGAGAGACAAGATCTTTTTTCAAACATGATTTTCAAGGATTCAAAAAGTCCTAAATCAAATAACCAAAAAGTTTTTGAAAGTCAATGTCCCTCTAAAAAACAAAAAATATCCAAAAATTGTCCACAAAGTGATAATCTCTTCAAAGTCTTGAAAAAGCTGGGTTTACCTCAAACAAAACAAAAATAAAAACCACATAGTGCATTATCCTTAGTATATATACAACATATAACTCATCCAGTGATACTTCACCAAAGTGAAACAAAAGGTGTAAACAGCAAACATGTGCCAATACACTATATAAAGTGAAAAGCCGTGTAAGTGAATCACTCTTTAAAGTGCTTAACACACACAAATCACGTCTACTGCAGTAAGGAGTGAATACCCTTACCAATATGTATATCACTTTAGGCCTTAGATAATAATCCCCAAGTAGACTGTATGATGGGATGAATGGTGTTCAGCCAGTATCCTCACTTCCACCTCATACTCCAATGTGGATCCATCCACACTAGTTACTCAGACCAGTTTTCATCATAACCGCCATCCAGATATCGACATATATATCCCTATTAGAGGGAGGTGACGTCAGACGCAAACGAGGAACCGGAAGTTGAGCGACGGCCATCTTGGAGAGTGGAATAGAGACTGTCTGTAGCGGTTTGGACTCTCCTAGACGGACGGCATTAAGGTTTTCATACTTTAAACATGCGATAAGAAAGATTTTATATTGTAAGCAGCACCATTAAAGTTTGTGATCCGAGAGTGTGGCGGTATTATACTATATATTTTTTGTATATATATATCGATATCTGGATGGCGGTTATGATGAAAACTGGTCTGAGTAACTAGTGTGGATGGATCCACATTGGAGTATGAGGTGGAAGTGAGGATACTGGCTGAACACCATTCATCCCATCATACAGTCTACTTGGGGATTATTATCTAAGGCCTAAAGTGATATACATATTGGTAAGGGTATTCACTCCTTACTGCAGTAGACGTGATTTGTGTGTGTTAAGCACTTTAAAGAGTGATTCACTTACACGGCTTTTCACTTTATATAGTGTATTGGCACATGTTTGCTGTTTACACCTTTGTTTCACTTTGGTGAAGTATCACTGGATGAGTTATATGTTGTATATATACTAAGGATAATGCACTATGTGGTTTTTATTTTTGTTTTGTTTGAGGTAAACCCAGCTTTTTCAAGACTTTGAAGAGATTATCACTTTGTGGACAATTTTTGGATATTTTTTGTTTTTTAGAGGGACATTGACTTTCAAAAACTTTTGGGTTATTTGATTTAGGACTTTTTGAGTTATATGCACCTATTGGGAAATAAGGGTCATTATTGATTATTATCACTGAGCATATTATTTGTATATTTTGTACACCTCTAAGGGTAGGGGTGAAGTGTGCTGATACGGGATATTTTTGTTTAGAGTGATTTACTAATATTATGATTTTCAAGGATTGTCAACCTAAGACTATTCATTCGCATAATACTTATTGAGTCTTGGTATGACTAGTTCCAATGCTGAACATAACATCTGGAAACACAAAGGAATTACTGCACTGAAGGACATTTTCACAGGCATTATTTAAATCTTCTAAATAGCTAGGGATGGAATTCCAACCAGATATAAAAGACTTTTTGAAACTACTTACAAGGAAAGAATTCTCTAAATATATGTTCTTCAAATGGATTCTGTGGGTGGTATTCTCAAATATTTTATGTTGCAAGAAAAAGAAAATTATGTGCAGAGAATTTCCTGAATGCAGCAAATTGGAAACAATTGTCTAAAAATATAATACATGTCTACTAGAGTCATGACTTACGGTCTTCTGTAAGGCATTTTGTGTACACATAAATAGAATGCTAAAAATTAGTGTTACTTCAGAAATTAGAATCAGAAGTGATGCAAGATCTAGCAAGATAGATCTTGATTTCTTGTTGTTTAATATGTGCATATATTTTTATATTGGTTAATCAACAACCCTTTCTTCCTTAAACCAATGTATATAATCTTTATATCAAAATATATGTTTCCCACCATGCATTAACTTTACTACTGCAATATAACAAATAACTAATCAAACACCTCAGACAATTCTGGTGCCATATCACAATACTCTTTATCAAGTCATGTCTCCTTCCTACTTTAACATGTCAGCCCTCTAATGCTTCTCTAATCAGCTAAGGGTTCATGTGTCTTCTCAGTCTTCTATCTGCTCTCCTCAGCTGCAGGGTAATGAGTCTGGCCAAACACCCCCCTGCTTGATTAGTGCAGGAGGCACCTTATTTTACCACTTGATCTACAGAAGGTTTTATCCCTTTCATTACCTGAGCATTTTTAGCTACTTTAATTGAAATGTGATATGTTATGCAACACTTTACTCAAATAAAATATATATATATATTTAATGTACATATGGTGCAGCGCTAAATATAAATAAAAAAGTGCACTTAATACAATGAATAAATCAAATAAATGCCAACATATGGATCCCAAAATAGGAAAATTAAATTAAGGTGCAAAAATCCTTAAAGTGCAATTGAGTGCATTACTAAAAAATGGGTCATAATTCCAGACTCTAAATACTGTGAAAAACAATAAACCCAAATCCCAAAATTGGGATAATACACACCAATAGTGTAAACAAAGTGAATCCCTACAAATGGGATAAATATAAAGTGACAAGTGCCAAAACTCAAATAGGTGTATACATTAACTTACGTACATAATATCTTAACTTATGCCAGGAGTCAGGAGAAAATCATCCTGTTTAGCTAAATCCTCACACTGAAAAATTTATGACCACTGAGTGGATCCCAGTCTACAAAACTATAAGGTATTGTAGATATATATAGTTACTAACTGATATGTATAGATGGTATTGAGTAGCATAATTTAATCTAAACTTTGTTATTGATATTTACATGCAGTGTCATTAATATTGTGTCTCCCTTTGGTCTGGAACTAGAAGGAGCAACTGAGGCATGCCAGGAAGTTCCTTTATGGTGGGATGTTGCAGGCATAATGTTTTGCCTGGTTAGGTAAGGACCCAAGAACACTTCTCTTTTCTTCAATGGAGGGAGGAGTCTACCTCTAGCTGACCTTGGAATAGACTTTGGGCAGACTGGGTTATTCTTTGTGGTCTCTGCCTCCCTGCAGTACTATCACCTATGCAGCAATAGCAGCGCCATGCCTCATCACATAATGTCATCCCTTAGATTTGGTCTCATGGTGTGGTGCTGTAAACCACATGAGGTGGAAAACATATGCCAGTGTCCCCATTCCTACATGGGGATGCAAGACCAGACTGGGTATGGTTAATATACAGCAACAATATTCATTGTGTTGTAGGCAAAAGAAGGAGTCCTCAAGAAAAAGTGTTTGTCCATAGCCCTTGGAGATCCAAGCTTATCATGGGAGATAATGATAACATTAAGAATAAAAAAAGGTATTTGGGAATTTACTTTTTATGTTTTTATCTGAGGAAGCTTTATTTAAGATATATAAATGTGAATACAGTGCTTAGTTGCAAAGGAGTTTACAAAAGCTTTAGGGCCCATTCACATTTTGCTCTTTTTGTGTATAGTGGTAATGTGTGTTGTGCCACACTTTAATATGTATTACATTAAAGCAGCCCATTCATTTTGAATGGGCTGCCAATGTTCAAAAATGGAAAAAAATGAACATGCCACATTTTTTCCAATGCAGCACACCACAATGCATAGTAGTGCATTTAGTGTGCTGCAATGTAAAAACCTATGCTGTTACCACTGCTGAAGAATTTAGAGTAAATGGTAAAGGCATGAGTCTATATAATATATAAAATGTGTGGTCTATTAGTTATATTTGCAATTTAACCACTAGTTTGTAAACCAGTGCTGTTTGTAAATTTGTGTGTTTAAACTTGTTGAGTAGCCAATGGGCTTTCACATGGAAGTGATTTAGGTGGCTGTAAAGCCACCAAATCACTTGCACAGCCTGCCAAAGATACAGTCCACTGCCATGTATCCATGGCTTCTCTGTTGCACATGTTGATCCAGGACTGGCATGACGGGTGTCAGTGGGTGGAACGGAGGAAGCCCAGTAAACATCCATTTGGTGATCTCACAATGAAGTGATGTGTATTATGTCACTTGTGAGTTCAGCTGTACATTTCCCTGGCCAGGCAAGAAGCTACTGTAGAAAAATTGTCCCAATTAATATCTATCCTTTAACCACTTGCCTCCAGGGCACTTTTACCCCCTTCCTGTCCCTGCCAAATTTCACCTGTCAGTGCTGTTGCAATTTAAATGACAATTACACAGTCATGCAACACTGTAACCTTTTGAAATTTTTATAATTTTTTCACACAAATACAGAGATATATATATATATGTATATATATAAGAATTCTGAAAAAATAATTTTCTTCATTTCTGTTATAACATTTTGCGAATAAATAATCTTTCTACACAAATGTATGCCAAAAATGTATTCTGCTATGTGTCTTTGGTGAAAATAACCCAAATTAGTGTTTATTATTTAGTTAGTAGGAAAGTTATAGTCTCTACAAACTATGGTATTTATCTAAAAATGCCAGGACGGTATAAATACCACCAAAATGAATGCTTTTCAGAAAGTAGACAGTCTGAGGTATTTAGCAAGAGGCATGGCAAGTTGTCATAATTTTGTGGAAAATTAAGAAATTAAAATAACAACATTTTCACAATTCTTTTTTACATATTGTCACCAATGCAGTACAGCATCATCATATAAATGGTGTGGTGGTGATCAGTGTTTATTTTATTTTTTTAAATGTTTTATTACATTTTTTCCTATTTTTTTTTCTACTCCTGTGACCAGAGCAATACAATGTTACCATAGTAACATTGTACTACTTAGGGAAAGTGATCAGGATTTTTTATAACACATTATTAACACATAAATTACATTGGTATAAGCAAGCATTTTTACTGAATGAAACTGATTCATTCAGTAGTTTTTGTTGTGATCAGCTGTGATTGGCTATAGCTGATCACATGCTACAGATGGGCTGTGATTGGCCCAGTCTGTGCATATGATCACTGTGGCCAATCACAGCTTGCAGCACAGTTGTAAACAGTGAATGGCATGAAAGTTAGCCATTCATTGTTTACAACTGTCATGTGATCTGCTGTGATTGGTCACAGCAATTACAGGGTGCTGGCCAGTGTAGTGATTTGTCATCGCCATGTCCCGTGGACACAGCTGCTGACAGATCGCACCGGAGTGCAGCCCATGGGGCACACACAAGGAACGATCCTGTGGGGACATCATATGACATCATCCCAGGATAATAGGGTACCCACTCGGCCGTCATTGCATAATAGGCCGGGAGGGAATAAGTTAAAGCAAGGTGCACTTTGGACACAATCAAAACAAGACTTCCCAGCACATTTGTAAAAGCGTGTTTAAAGCAATGCCTATGGACAACTTTGAGCATTCTTTGACACTGTTTTTCAGGCATGCATTATTTTATGACTTGACATGTTGGGTATCTATTTACTCACCACAACCTTATCTATTACATATTTTACAAATAATGGATAATATATTGTTTGTGTGCACTATAATTACCTTTAAGGTAATTTTTACTAAAACCTTGCATTTGATAATCATGTTAATTTCATTTGACATTAAATTACAACTATTATCATTTTATTCTCAGGGTCTTTGCTATTTGAAAATATATACTGTTGGGGTTTACCTAATCTTCAACCTAAAATGGGCACTTCAAAATGTGTGCAAAACTGGAAAAAATGGCACTGGAAGAATAATGGTCAAGGTAGGGCCGTGGGTTTTTTTTAATGACTGCATTGTAAACATATATAATATTTCAAACTTTAGTAAGGACATGAAAGACATGCTAATAACTTTTGCATACTGATGCTTAACAATAACTGTTATCCCTAAACACTGACAGAGGCACTGCTTCTGTACATTGCAACTATTTTCTTGTACATCATTGTACACTACACCTACTTTCACTGCCTGTGTGTGACAATGAGAAACTACATTTGATATAGCATCTTACAGTAGAAGAGGAAGCCTGTTTCTGCAAGGCTTATTTAATAACATAGTTCTAAACGATTGGTGAATTATAGTCCTACTCCTAAGCAACCAAATAGAAATCACCTTTCTTTAGTTTGTCAATGCTACAATGTCATAAGTTAATTTCTACTGTATTGGCAAAATAGTCCCATATTTATTGAATTATTTTATAGCAGTTTGGGGAGCCAGTGAGATGTTCACAGAGTCTTTTTACCTGAGTAAGTGTTCCTGATAAACATTTTTGTTATAAATGTATACCATATATTTTATCTGCTTTTGAGAGATGGAGGAATGGAACGCCTTTGATAACTTGAGGCGTTGGAATTTAAATTCTAACCAATGGGTTTATATATATTTGCTATCTCCTTCATATCTTAAACTTTGATGGTGTTATTATTTAATATAATAGATATATCTTAATGCAATTCTCCCAACATGGTAACAATCTGACAGTTCATTGATGTATCCACAAGCACCTCTACCAACATTTATATATTTATTTACTTTATATACTTCTATGTATTCACACAGTTTGGGTTTTTCTATTCTGTGAAATCCTGGAAACCCCCCTCCCTTTTGTTGTATCTACTTATTCTGATAATCTTTGTAAGTATGGAACATACAGTATAAGGGAGTGAAGATGCAGTCTTAAATATACCCCTATAGAAAATGAAAATAAAAAAGAATATAATTCATATTTATAGAATTTTATTTTTGGTGATATACCTCCTTTGCAGTGGTCCCTGGGCTATCCTACACTCCTTGCTGGATTTTTGGTGATGTTTATTCCATCTCAATGACACCCTTCTGTTGTGGACTGTTTGTGGAGTGGATGCCTGTTTGTGGGTGGGTTCCTTGCCTTTGCATATGATGTACTAACCTTAATGAATTGTATTTTATATCTTATACCTATTTTTGTATCTTTATTAGTATCATATATGCATACTTCTTGAAGAAGCTGAAACACGTAAAAGAAAATGCATGACCCTGCTTACGACAATTGTAGAAGATATCTATCAAAATCATATTTCTGAAATTCTTCTACGGTTTTCATATGGACTTGAAATAAACATTACTAATTTTTAACTGTTTATGTTTGATTTATGGATGTAGCATCTCAAAAACCCCATTCCTACTAAACCTATTCTAATTTATCTATGTAAGGGATGTGGTGCTGTAAACATATTTTCCTTTCATCTGCTTGTACATTTTAATAATTTATCGAATCTAGATTACATCTGTTTCAGTTCTTTTCTTGTAAACTCAGAAACAGTTCAGGTAAAAAAAGAAAGAGTTGTTAATGCTTTGCCTTATACTAAATATGTATGTTCAGTGTTTTGGTACAAACATAATGTTCTGTTTTGGCTTCATTGGAACCTTTTCTCCTTATATGCTCCTATGGTATTGATGTACTACTCAGTGTAACATGTTAATATTTTAAAATAATAATTCATGTTGTCATTGTCATTGTCATAATTATCACAATTGCTACCATAGTATGATTTGTTGATGCTCCAGTGAAATTAAATATTGTTGAGAATCATGGCATTTTAAGTATAACTTCAGGAAAGCATCTTAATACATGATTCAAACACATACAGGTTTGCAGTTTTATCTCCCAAAGTATTTGTAATTTTGGTCAGCCATTCATGCAATGCATAGGTTCAGCTACCTTCTCATTGGACATAAGTAATTATGTGGATTATTTTTTGTTAAATGAAAAGATCAAAGGTAGAGATGCGGCATAAGGAAAAGAGTTGCTGAACCAAGAAATAAGCATGTCACCTTCCTAATTTACATCACAATTAACTTTTAGTAAATCACAAGATTGTCTGAGCAGGAATATTGTTTTTCGGCAGTATACATGCATGTACTGTATTTTAGCTGTGTATTATTCATTGTGTTGGTTAATAAAACTCTTTACAACCATGGATGGTTGTGGAAACAAAAACAGAACATGCTTTACGGTACAGACAGGACTCCAGATTCTTCCATGAGGTGATAATAGTTTCTAGGTAAGAATACTTTGAAAACATTCTAGGAAGCAAAAAAAAAGTTTACTATATGAAATACCGTAATGATGGATATATCAAATTCACATTATTTGTTTTTATCAATATGATCTTGATTTGAAGTTGCAAATCAATTCATGATCATATTGTCAATTAACATACAGTATTTGATGACACAGAGAGCCACAACACTACTTGAACTCTTTTTTTTCAGTGTGTATATATGTTTTCAAAACATAAAAGTAAGCTTACTTGATTAAAGAGCTTGCAATATATTCCACATATTTAAAAAAAAGAGTTCTTTTGTATGCTCACTATGTAGTAATCTGACAGGATGTAATGTATTCATGGTCAGCCCTGGAAAATGTCACCCAATTAACATGATAAGAACACTTTCTATCATGAGATCTTTGACTTTGCCAATGCCAAGGTCACTACACTGAACTTCCATATACACTCTTTTATGTCTTTTCAGATCAGTTATACCATTTAGGCAACAGTGTCATAGACAACTGCTGATGCATTATGTAAAATTAGATCCATTAAATATGTTTATCATCTGACAGCTGTAAATTATGATCAATTCAGGTTATAAAAATGACCTATGGACACACTTTAATTGTTTGATTAATGTATAATTCTGAAATGTCAATGAGGGAATCTGCATATAGACATTTTTATCTGTGATTTTATCACATTATAACAGCCCAAGTTATTTTATTTTCTTGTAATATCAAGTGCTAATGCAAAACTTTGTGCTCCTCCTAAACACAAATATATACTGGGCAGTCTGTGGGGGCAAGTTCCACTGTATTGATGGGCTGTTTTCATTCATGCTTTGTGAGTAGTATTTATGAAGAATAAACAATGTTTTTTTTTAGTAATATTACACTATTGGTCGATTGCTTTTCTTTTGTGGAGCTCCTATGCTGCATACTTTGTGTTGTGAGCATCCTTCTGCTTCTAAGTGTGAAAAAGAGATTAAACAGGATGAATTGGAGCTCAAGGGAAAGAGTGGCCTGCACATGCACTATTGCTTATTGATTTATAGACAAGCCATACCATCTAGTGAGCGTCAATGAGTGTGGAGAAGGTGTCTGTCAGCACGTGGTGTCTTTGGAGGATTTCTGCATGTGTCTATCTATATTTTAGAATCACGTGGATTCACTTGGTGTTTTATTGGTGCTATGGACTTTTATTTTTTGTTTATGGACTGATATAATACTTAATAGTTTTTTCACATATTCATTCAGTCACATGAGTGTTTAAATAATTGGGACTTTTAATATTTTGTGTTTAGGAGAGCACACAATTTAGCATTAGCACTGCCAATTGTGTTGATATTGCAGAACTAATGGGGATTTAAATGAATCACTCAAAGATTAAGGCAGCAGCAGCATATTCATTGTCCACTGTATTTTCATTTTCAATATCGTTTGCAATTTTGGTAGCATTGTGAAGATTTGTTGTATTTTTCGTATTATTTTTGCTGTAAATCACATTGACACATGTTTTACAATTTTTTTAGGTGGTTATAATTGATTATCAATGCATGGTACTTTTGTCTTTTTATTTTTTTTTTTTGCTTGTCTACTTAAACATTAGGGCCTGATTTGCTTAGGTTGTGAGCTCTTTGGATGCAGTGATGCAGAAACACCTGTATACAGTGATGTTTAACATAATTTTAAATAGTAACTCCACTTTTGTTAATAAAAACAAATGTGCAATTAGTCGCACTATAGTTGCCTGCTATAGTGACATGATTAGTCACAGTCATTCACATGAAGAGGAAGATTTACTTCTGGGGGGAGTTTTTAGGACAGTGTACAATCGGCCAAATTGTCATGGTTGCCATTGTTACCAGGAAACCATATTTGAATTTTTCTTTGCTTTAGAACATTTTTGGCTTCAGATTTAAAAGGAAATATTCTGTTTATTAACAGTAAATTACAACATTTCTTGTGCCATTATATATATATTGGTGCTATATATATATATATATATATGTATATATATATATATAGCATATATCATTCATTTTGTTTTTAAAGATCAGCTCAAGGCAAACAGGAAAATACACAGCTAAAATAAAAATATAAAATTGGCTGTAAAGGGCTAAAAAAATGAAGAGTAACGTTTTTAACCTTCCATTTTTTTAGCCCTATTTTGTGTTTCTGGACCCCCTGATAAACACCACTGCCACAGCAGTGCAAATCTTGGACAGAAACATTTGGTCTTAACACATCAAATCCTGATAACTGGACAATAAAGGAGCAGTAGCACACTGATAAGGTATCCTCTGTGCTCATGCAACCTTTTTCTTCCGGTAAACTGATTCCTTGAGAACATATGTACACAGATATGTGCCTGATTGACTCAGAGTGCTGTCCCTTCCCATCTTAATCTTAATGCTGCTTTTCAAGGGAACCCTTTTGAATGATGTCAAGACAAAATGAGGTACATAACAATACATATCTGTACCAGCTGATGTTTTTTATGGACTTTCTTGTAATTTACGGTAATTAATAGGACAGTGATTAGCATAAGTCATAAGATTTAGGTGTGGGTAAAACATAAGTTCGATCAAACTTGCATTCCACCAAGTAACCTTGAAATAGGCCATAAAAAATGACAGGATTATTCTTCTAGAGACTTCAGTAGAGTTCAACACTAAGGTTGAGGATCTTTGATTTCCTTCTGGAAGTCCTGCAACTCTCGAACTCTTGCAACTATCACAAACCAAAACTAGCTGAGTTTGCTCATCCCTAATCAGCATAAGTTAAAAAATAGTAGCTGTTTTTATTTATTAATAATGTTTATTTAACTACTAGTATTATACTTGTAACAGCAGCCAAATGTATAATAATAATAATGTTAGCATGTAATTAATTATGGCCTATGCATTATCTTTAAGTAGTGTGCATCCCAGAAAGCTGGCAACATCTTTAAGCAACCTAAAAATACACCTATGCATTGTTGAGGAAATGTATTTAATTTATAATTTTATATAATTTATCACTTATACTATGGAAAAATCAATAAACTATGTAATAAATAATTACTTACAATTGTAGTGCTGCAATTGATCAATCCTGTAATCTGCAAGGTTTTCTACATTCCATTAAAAGTATTTTTAAAATATCTGCAGGATTTTTTAGTGCTAGCTTATCTAAAAGGTGTTGAACAGGTGTAAAAAGCCTGCCTCTTTTAAAAGTATTACAGTGAGTAGTCAGCAATGAAACCAGCTAAATTATAAAAAAAGGACTGTAAGCAAATGTAAATATAACATTCATATTATCAGGGCCACTGATAAGGGGGTGGCATTTGTCCTCCTGTAGGGGTCCGGGTCCAGGGGTGGACTGACCATTTGGAAACTCGGGCTTTGCCCGAGGGCCCGGGGTCAGTAGGGGGCCCCATGAGATGCCCCTGGTACCTTTTTCATAGGCTTTTTTGAGTTTGGCCAAGGACACAGGGGCCCCATGAGTTGTCAGTCCACCCCTGTCCGGGTCACATCATTCCAATCATTCCAATGATGCAGCGACTCTCTCCATCTCTTATTCTGTCTTTTTGCTACATTTGCATCTAAGTACACTCATTTCCACAGCCTCCTGTCATTCTTTCTCAGCATGGTCCAGTGCTCTAAAAGTTAGCTGAACTCTCCACTCTGCTCCCCCAGTCTAGCTTGTTTCACATCCTCTTAAATTCACCTCTAATTGTAACTTTGTTTCTCAATTCCCCTTCTTTACTCCATATTCTTTGATTTACTCACTCTATCTCTGAGATATGACCCCCCCCCCCCCATCCCTGCAATCACGCTCCAATCTTTCTCCTTTCTCAGTCCCATTGATTGTGCCCCTGTTAGTCTTCATGCAGTCCTTTACTCCTGTGCTCCTTGTCCCATCTATCCTGTCTCACTGTTAATTTATAGACTACAGGTGACTTGTTTCTGCATCCAGTTCTTGCAGCTTTTATTCTGTCTGCTTCTTCAGCTTACCACTCTGTACCATGCACTCACTACTCTTCCTTCTCACAGTTGTGTCCTCTCTCTTCAAACTCTCTCTCCTTCACCCCTCTTCTCCACCCCACAGCTTATATATACTACCCTTACTCCTTTCTACACCTTATTACTGTACTCATCAACTCCTGATAATTCTGAACCCACACACTAATAAAACCTCCAGGACACTGGGACCTGTCCCCCCATATAAGTCATACTCACATATCACCTCCCTCACCCTTCTGCTTCTCCTAACATCTGGAGACATTTCCCCAAATCCTGGGCCACCATCTTTTTCCCTTGATCAACACACCCCCTATCCTCCGACAACAGCCGCAATCCACATAATCTAGTTACTATTCCTCTTCTTCCTAGAACCAGCCTCCCCTTTTCATGTGCCCTCTGGAATGCCCACTCTGTCTGTAACAAACTCACTTCTGTCCATTACATTTTTATTACAAACTCCTTTAACTTGCTTGCAATTACAGAAACCTGGCTTCATGAATTTGACTCTCCCTCTCCTGCTGCCCTCTCCCATGGTGGTCTCCTCTGGACTCACTCTCCCAGGCTTAGTGGATGGAAAGGAGGTGGAGTAGGAATCCTCCTATCCCCTCAAAGCACTTTTCAGGTCCTCCATTCACCTCCCTCTCTCTCCCTCTCCTCATTTGAAGTTCTGTCAGGAATGGACTTGCCAGTGGTGGTGGGACTCACCTGCCTTGTGGGCTGCAGTACCAGGGCTGGCCAGCGGGTGCTCTCAGCAACCAGAGGCTCACTCCTGCAATGAGCCATCACCTGAGGCTGATTACAGCAGGTGTATTTAAGGAATGGCCAGGCCTGTGATCAGGGCCTTGGTGTATGTTTCCCATGAGCCCCTGTACCTGCATCCTGTCTGCTTCCTGCCTGATCCTGATTCTGCTTTAATCCTGACTCTGCATGAACTCTGCCTGTCCTGACCTCGGCTATTCCTTACTATGCTTCCGCCTGCTCCTTGTACCTTGCCTGCCCGTTTGTTACCGACTCGGCCTGCCCGACTACGCTTAGTATTGTTCTTATTGTTATCTGTTGGAGGTTTGGTTGCACTGTGTTTATGTTTAGTCTTGCACTGCGTTTATGTACTGTTTAGTCTTTAATAAATTGTATTGTTTATACTATACCTGGAACCTGTGTTTCCCTGTGTCAGTCCACACATTTCTGGTCATACCCGGATCCCTAACAAGTTCACTGCATTCGTCTGTTCTCTCCAGTTTCTTTAAGAATTGCTGTGATCTATCGTCCTCCTGGACCTGTATCAAGCTTCCTTGATAACTTCTCTGCCTGGCTGCCTTATTTTCTCTCTTATGAAATTCCCACTATCATTCTTGGTGACTTCAACATCCCTGTTAATCTTAACACTCCTGCTATCTCTAAACTTCTGAGCCTAACCACTTCTTTTGACCTAAAACAATGAACTCATGCTTCTACTCACTCCAATGGTAACTGCCTTGACCTTGTATTCTCCAAACCATGCACTTCTTTCAACCTCACCAACTTACCTCTTCCTCTCTCTGATCACTCCCTTATTAGCTTCACTCTCCCCTTTGCTCCCTTCTCCTTGTCTTTCAACTACCAAACAGTTACCCGTAGAAACCTTTGTTATCTTAACCCGTCTCTTCTTTTTTTCGGCAACAGATTGCCTCTATGACAAAATCTCAGCCCCAACCTGGCCACTTCTATCTACAATAGTTCACTGTCATCCACCCTGGACACATTGGCCCCCCTCACTTTACACAGAATTAGGCCCCGACTGCTACAGCCCTGGCAAACAGACAATATCAGATGCCTCAAAACATGTAGCCGTGCTCTTGAGCATTTATGGCGTAAGACTAATACCCAGCAAGACTTCAACCAATATAAATCTGCCCTTTAAAAATACAATTCTTGTCTCCACACTGCCAAACAGACCTATTTTATCACTCTCATTAACACCCTCTCACGCAATCCTTGTCAACTCTTTTCTACTTTTAACTCTCTACTTTGTCTTTCTCTACCTCCACCCACTAACTCACTCACTGCCCAGGAGATCGCTAATCACTTCAAAAATAAGATTGATACAATTCGTGATGAAAAATTGTTTTCTAAAGCCCACCTAACCACCTGCCCCCTGGACCCTGTTCCCTCGCAAATACTTCGGTCACCCTCTGACTCTATCCTTCATTCTTTAACTCATATCTTTAATCTCTCCCATTCTACTGGCATCTTCCCCAACTCTCTAAAACATGCACTAGTCACCCCCATAATTAAAAAACCTCACTGGACCCTGTCAATCTTGGCAACCTAAGACCCATTTCCTTACACCCTTTTGCCTCCAAACTCCTTGAAAGTCTAGTCTACAACCGGCTGAGCTGCCACCTTATTGAAAATAACCTTCTCGATCCCCTTCAGTTTGGATTTTGCCCACAACACTCCACAGAAACTGCTCTCCTAAAACTCACAAACGACTTACTAATCGCTAAGTCCAATGGTCAATATTCCGTACTCTTGCTCTTGGACCTCCCCGCTGCCTTTGACACAGTTGACCACCCTCTCCTCCTCAAAAAACTCTATTTACTTGGTCTTCGTGACTATACTCTCTGTTGGTTTGAATCTTACCTATCTCACCGCACCTTCAGTGTCACTTACAACTCTACTTCCTCCACTCCTACTCCTCTTACTGTCGGGGTCCCCCAAGGGTCTGTCCTTGGACCTCTCTTATTCTCAATCTACACTTCTTCCTTGGGTCAGCTGATAGCTTCCCATGGTTTCCAATACCATTTCTATGCTGATGACACACAAATCTATCTCTCTACTCCTCAGCTCACCCCATCAGTTTCCACACATATCACTGATTTACTAACAGACATATCAGACTGGATGTCACTCCACTAAAACTCAAACTATCCAAAACTGAGCTCATAATATTTCCTCCCCCACACGTCTCTTCCCCTGATTTCTCAGTCAGGATCAATAGCACCACTATCAACCCATCCACCACATGCCAAGGTGCTAGGTGTAACCCTGGATTCTTAAATATCCTTTCAGGCCCACATCCAATCCCTGTCCAAATCATGCCACTTCGACCTCTGCAGCATCTCCAGAATAAGCCCCTTCTTAACCAATGATACCACAAAGCTCCTAATTCACTCCCTGGTAATCTCTCTTGGCGCAAAACCAAATCCCAACAAGCCTTCACCCGCTATAAATCTGCCTTCCGCACCTACACCTCCTCCCTCCATGCTGCCAAACAGGCCTACTTCTTGACCCTCATCAAGGCCCTCTCCTCCAATCCTCGCCGACTCTTCTCTGCCTTCAGCTCTCTACTCTCTCCACCCCCACCTCCACCCAGCACCTCACTCACTGCCCTTGAGATTGCCAATCACTTCAAAAACAAGATTGACACAATTCGCAGGGACATTGCCGCAACTCAAACGCCCTCTCAACCCGTCCCCTCTCACACAGCTACCCCCTTATCCCCCCTCCCCCTTGACATAACCCGCAGGGACTTCGTCGCTGCTCAAACTCTCTCCAACCCCCTTCACCCTCACTCAGCTACCCCCTCATCACCCCTCTCCCACGGCCCCACCACTGCTCTGACCTCCTCTTCCACCCCACCCTACATTCCTCATACTGAAGCTCCCCCCACACTCCGCACCTTGACCTTACTACCATCGAGGAAGTCTCCAAGATCCTCTCTGATGCCCGCCTCACCACCTGCCCCCTCGACCCTATCCCCTCACAACTCCTACGACCTTCCTCCTCCTCCATCCTACGCTCCCTCACCCACATCTTCAATCTCTCCCTCTCCTCAGGCACTTTCCCCTCCCCTCTGAAACATGCACACATCACCCCCATACTTAAAAAGCCCTCCCTGGACCCCAATGACCCGAACAACCTCAGACCCATCTCCCTGCTCCCATTTACATCTAAACTCCTCGAGCGCCTAGTCTACACCCGCCTATGCTCTCACTCCAACGAAAACAACCTCCTCGATCCCCTACAGTCCGGCTTCCGTCCCCTACACTCCACCGAAACTGCCTTACTCAAACTCTCCAATGACCTGCTAACCGCCAAAGCTAATGGCCACTATTCAGTGCTCCTACTCCTTGACCTCTCTGCGGCCTTTGACACAGTCGACCACCCCCTCCTCCTCAAAAAACTACACTCCCTCGGCCTCAGAGATTCTGCTCTCTCCTGGCTCTCATCCTACCTGTCACAACGCTCTTTCAGCGTTACCTATAATGCTACCACCTCCCCCTCACTCCCCCTCTCTGTTGGGGTCCCTCAAGGCTCTGTCCTCGGGCCCCTTCTCTTCTCCATCTATACCTCTTCCCTTGGCCAACTCATACACTCTCACGGCTTCAACTACCACCTCTATGCCGACGACACACAAATCTATCTCTCAACCCCCCACCTCACCCCCTTGGTCTCAGCCCGAATCACACACCTACTGAGCGACATATCAGACTGGATGTCGCTCCACTTCCTTAAATTGAACCACTCCAAAACCGAGTTTCTTGTCTTCCCCCCAGCCCGGACACCACCCCCCATTGATTTCTCCGTCACGTCCAACAACGCTACCATCAAACCCGCCCCGCAGGCCAGAGTACTGGGTGTCATTCTGGACTCCAAGCTATTCTTCCAGCCCCAAATCCAATCTTTAATAAACTCGTGCAGACTCCACCTCCGCAACATCGCCAAAATCTGCACGTTCCTAACCCCAGAAACCCCTAAACAGCTCATCCACTCCCTCATCATATCACGACTCGACTACTGCAACTCCCTCCTCACTGGCCTGCCTTGCCGCTGGCTATCCCTGCTTCAGTCCATCCTGAATACGGCTGCCAGACTAATTCACCTTTCCAACCGCTCTGTCTCCGCCACCCCCCTCTACCAATCCCTCCACTGACTTCCGATTGCGCAACGGATCAAATTCAAAATCCTAACGCTGACGTACAAAGCTGTCCACCATACTGCCCCGAACTACATCACTGACCTAATATCCAAGTACCGCCCAGCACGCACACTCCGCTCCTCACAAGACCTCCTTCTCTCTAGTTCCCTGGTCTCCTCCTCCCATGCCCGCCTCCAGGACTTCTCCAGGGTGTCACCCATCCTCTGGAACTCCCTGCCCCAACCCATTAGATTATCACCTACTCTCCTCTCCTTTAGGCACACCCTGAAAACCCATCTCTTCAGGGAAGCCTACCCCACCCCCTGCTAACTTGCCGACCTCCTCCACTCTTCCTACCACTCCATCCCCCACAGCTATCTCCTCCTGTGCCACCACCCCCTCCCTCCTAGATTGTAAGCTCGTAAGAGCAGGGCCCTCAATCCCCTCATGTTTTGCATTGCATTGGTATTGTTCTGTCACATGTTCTGTCCCCCTCTGTAATGTACAGCACTGAGCGAACTATTGGCGCTTTATAAATACTGTATAATAATAATAATAATCTCTCGACTCGATTACTGCAACTCCCTCCATTGGCTTACCTTTACATAGGCTATCCCCCCTCCAGTCCATCACGAATACTGCTGCCAGGCTCATTGTTAGGAATGGACTTGCCAGTAGTGGTGGGACTCACCTGCCTTGTGGGCTGCAGTACCAGGGCTGGCCAGCGGGTGCTCCCAGCAATCAGAGACTCAACCCTGCAGTCAGCCAAACACCTGAAACTGCTTATGCAGGTGTATTTAAGTGATGGCCAGACCTGCAGTCTTTGCCTTGGTGTGTGTGTTTTTCCTGGGCCCTGTATCTTGTAATCCTGCATTCTTGTTCCTGTTCCTGTGTTCCTGCTAGTACGTTTCCTTGTTGCCAAACTCTGCCTGTTCTGAATATGCTGACCCTCTCCTGCTCTGACCCCGGCTCGCTCCTGACCATCCCTCTGCCTGACCCTCTGTACCACGCTGCCCGCTACCTGCTGAACCTGGCTTGTGACCCTGACCATTCTCCGCTTGCTCCCCCTGTACCTACCTGCCCGATTGTTATTGACCCGGCCTGCCTGACGACGCTTGCATTGTATGTACTGTTATCTGTGGGTGGTTGGTTTGGTTTGTTTGCACTGTGTTATGTTTTAGTATTGCACTGCGTTTATGTTTGTATTGTTAGTGTTAATAAATTATATTGTTTATAACATATCTGAAGTCTGCGTTTCCCTGCGTCAGTCACACACCTCTGGTCATACCCTGTAGCCCTGACATTACATCTCTGCCAATCCTGACCAGAAGTGGCTGCACAGGGAAGCCATCTTGGTTTGTTGATGGGAAGGATGGATCTTGATGAGGTTGTGTATTTATATCTGCTAGTGTTTGATGACAGAGAATATGCTTATCAGACTCTGAAGGAGTATCCCAGGGATGAACTGCTAGAATGTATACAGCTCGCTCATGTTCTAGTAGATCAGGGCACAGAATTCTCTGAGGTGCAGCCATTGATTCAGGTTTGTACGGAGTTGGTTTCATTTGGTACCCCCGAATGCAGGGATGAATTTTTGCCACCATTTAGTGCCGACCAGGTAGAGTCCCTGGTATGGTTATTAGAGGATGATGTGGATTACTTTCTGGAGCGTTACTCTGCACGTTCACCACAGATACTAAGAGATTGTATAAACGCAGTGCAGTTTTTGGTCAGACAGGCTTTGTGTAAGCTCAGCTTTGTTCAACCCATACTGCAGACATGGACAGATTTGTTGCACCCAGCCTCAGTCAGCTTGCAAAAACCCAGTCCTGCTTCTAATCTATTTCCTCAAAGCTCTATTCCTGCATTCCCAACAGCTCCTCCTGCCCTGCTATCTACCGCATGTCAGTACCCTGTTCCCACTCGCTGCACCTATCCTGTCTTTAACCCTGTAAAGAAGTCCTCTGTAGCAACTGTTCACTCCCCTGTTCCATCCTCCAGCTCTTCTCTGTCTCCAGCTGCTCCATTCGTTTGCAGACCTGCGTTTACTTGCAGTGCTCCAGTAGTTAAAACCAGAAAAAAGCAAAAATTCTTTCCAACCAGTACCATCCTGCCAGTATCCAAACCGGTCAGCCTGCCGTCTGAGAACCGGCCTTCCGTGGTTCTGCCTGGTGCTTCGGCACCCGCACTTCAACCTGATGTCTGTACCCAGCCTGATGTCTGTACCCAGCCTGATGTCTGTACCCAGCCTGATGTCTGTACCCAGCCTGATGCCTCTACCCAGCCTGATGCCTCCATTCAGCCTGATGCCTCCATTCAGCCTGATGCCTCCATTCAGCCTGATGCCTCTACCCAGCCTGATGCCTCTACCCGGCCTGATGCCTCTATTCAGCCTGATGCCTCTATTCAGCTTGATGCCTCTATTCAGCCTGCTGCCTCCATTCAGCCTGCTGCCTCTACCCAGCATGATGTTTCTACCCAGTCTGATGAACTGATCCAGCCTGATGATCCTATTAGGCCAGTTGACTCGATGCCCGCTGTTGATCCAGACGATCTGGTACCTGATGACCCGGTGCCCGCTGTCATACCTGGTGACCCGATGCCCGCTGTCGAGCCAGACGATCCAATGCCTGATGACCCAGTGCCCGCTGTCATGCCTGGTGACCCGATGCCCGCTGTCGAGCCAGACGATCTAGCGCCAGATGACCCAGTGCCTGCTGTCGAGCCAGACGATCCGGTACCTGATGACCCGGTGCCCGTTGTCGTGCCAATTGACTCAGAGCCCGCTGTCGTGCCTGGTGACTTGGTGCCCACTGCCTTGCCAGGTGACGCGGTGCCCGCTGGCGAGCCAAATGACCTGATGCCTGGTGACCCAGTGCCCGCTGTCATACCTGGTGACCCGATGCCCGCTGTCGAGCCAGACAATCCAATGCCTGATGACCCAGTGCCCGCGGTCATGCCTGGTGATCCGATGCCCGCTGTCTAGCCAGACGATCCAGCGCCAGATGACCCGGTGCCTGCTGTCGAGCCAGACGATCCGGTACCTGATGACCCGGTGCCCGCTGTCGTGCCAATTGACTCAAGCCCACTGTCGTGCCTGGTGACTTGGTGCCCACTGCCTTGCCAGATGACGCGGTGCCCGCTGTCGAGCCAAATGACCTGATGCCTGGTGACCCGATGCCCGCTGTCCAGCCAGACGATCCAATGTCTGACCCAGTGCCCGTGGTCATGCCAGTTGACTCGGAGCCCACTGTGGTGCCTGGTGACTCAGTGCCTGTCGCTCCGCCTGGGGGTCCGGCGCCCGCCGCTCCGCCTGGGGGCCCGAGACCTGTCGCTCCGCCTGGGGGTCCGGCGCCCGCCGCTCCGCCCGGGGGCCCGAGACCTGTCGCTCCGCCTGGGGGTCCGGCGCCCGCCGCTGCGCCTGGGGGCCCGAGACCTGTCGCTCCGCCTGGGGGTCCGGCGCTCGCCACTCTGCCTGGGGGCCCGAGACCTGTCGCTCCGCCTGGGGGTCCGGCGCCCGCCGCTCCCCCTGGGGGCCCGAGACCTGTCGCTCCGCCTGGGGGTCCGGCGCCCGCCGCTCCGCCTAGGGGGCCCGAGACCTGTCGCTCTGCCTGGGGGTCCGGCGCCCTCCGCTCCACCTGGGGGCCCGAGACCTGTCGCTCCGCCTGGGGGTCCGGCGCCCGCCGCTCCACCTGGGGGCCCGAGACCTGTCGCTCCGCCTGGGGGTCCGGCGCCCACCGCTCCGCCTAGGGGGCCCAAAACCTGTCGCTCCGCCTGGGGGTCCGGCGCCCTCCGCTCCGCCTGGGGGCCCGAGACCTGTCGCTCCGCCTGGGGGTCCGGCGCCTGCCGCTCCGCCTGGGGGTCCGAGACCTGTCACTCCGCCTGGGGGTCCGGCGCCCGCTGCTCCGCCTGGGGGCCCGAGACCTGTTGCTCCGCCTGGGGGCCCGGTGCCTGTTGCCCCGCCTGGGGGCCCGGTGCCTGTCGCCCCGCCTGGGGGCCCGATGCCTGTCATCCCGCCTGGGGGCCCGGTGCCTGTCGCCCCGCCTGGGGGCCCGTTGCCTGTCGCCCCACCTGGGGGCCCGGTGCCTGTCGCCCCGCCTGGTGGCCCGGTGCCTGCTGCTCCGCCTGGTGATCCAATGTGCCTCTGCCCAGAGTCCAGCCCGATGTGCCTCTGCCCGGAGTCCAGCCCGATGTGCCTCTGCCCGGAGTCCAGCCCGATGTGCCTCTGCCCGGAGTCCAGCCCGATGTGCCTCTGCCCGGAGTCCAGCCCGATGTGCCTCTGCCCGGAGTCCAGCCCGATGTGCCGCTGCCCGGAGTCCAGCCCGATGTGCCGCTGCCCGGAGTACTGCCCGATGTGCCGCTGCCCGATGTGCCGCTGCCTGGAGTCCTGCCCGATGTGCTACTGCCCGGAGTCCTGCCCGATGTGCCGCTGCCCGGAGTCCTGCCCGATGTGCCGCTGCCCGGAGTCCTGCCTGATGTGCCGCTGCCCGGTGTGCCGTTGCCCGGAGTCCTGCTCGGTGTGCCGCTGCCCGGAGTCCTGTCCGATGTGCCAGTCTTTGATATCCCGCCAGTTACCAGACCCGGGCGGTGGAACATTTTGCCCAGCTAGGACTGTTTCGAGCGTCCTGAGGCCACTCCTTGAGGGGGGGGTACTGTTAGGAATGGACTTGCCAGTAGTGGTGGGACTCACCTGCCTTGTGGGCTGCAGCACCAGGGCTGGCCAGCGGGTGCTCCCAGCAATCAGAGACTCAACCCTGCAGTCAGCCAAACACCTGAAACTGCTTATGCAGGTGTATTTAGGTGATGGCCAGACCTGCAGTCTTTGCCTTGGTGTGTGTGTTTTTCCTGGGCCCTGTATCTTGCAATCCTGCATTCTTGTTCCTGTTCCTGTGTTCCTGCTAGTACGTTTCCTTGTTGCCAAACTCTGCCTGTTCTGATTACGCTGACCCTCTCCTGCTCTGACCCCGGCTCGTTCCTGACCATCCCTCTGCCTGACCCTCTGTACCACGTTGCCCGCTACCTGCTGAACCTGGCTTGTGACCCTGACCATTCTCCGCTTGCTCCCCCTGTACCTACCTGCCCGATTGTTATTGACCCGGCCTGCCTGACGACACTTGCATTGTATGTACTGTTATCTGTGGGTGGTTGGTTTGGTTTGTTTGCACTGTGTTATGTTTTAGTATTGCACTGCGTTTATGTTTGTATTGTTAGTGTTAATAAATTATATTGTTTATAACATATCTGAACTCTGCGTTTCCCTGCGTCAGTCACATACCTCTGGTCATACCCGGTAGCCCTGACACTCATCCACCTTACCAACCATTCATTGTCTGCTACCTCTCTCTGCCAATCCCTCCACTGGCTTCCACTCGCCCAACTTATAAAATTCAAAATACTAACAACAACTTACAAAGCCATCCACAACCACAACTCTTCCCCCAGCTACATCACCAATCTGGTCTCAAAATATCAACCAAACTGCTCTCTTTGATCTAGCCAAGACCTTATGCTCTCTAGTTCCCGTGTCACCTCCTCTCATGCTTGCCTCCAGGACGTCTCCTGAGCTTCTCCTATCCTATGGAACTCCCTACCCAAATCTCTCTGGCTGTCTCCTAATCTATCCACCTTTAGACAATCCCTGAAAATCTCTCTCTTTAAAGTCTATCCTGCTTCTACCTAGTAAACTGCCATTTATTTCCTCCATCAGCTCATCCCCCCCACAACTATTACCTTTTGTATCACTCAACCCTTCCTCCTAGATTGTAAGCTCTAATGAGCAGGGCCCTCTGTTTCCTCTTGTACCAAATTGTATTGTAACTGTAATGTCTCTGTTCATTTTGTAAAGCACTGCGCAAACTGTTAGCACTATATAAATCCTCTATAATAAAATTAATTATAATTTTGTTGATCCAACTGTCCAGGCCATAAATTCTTCTTTTCTGTCTCCCTGTCAGGGATCACCGCGACGCACGAGTCTGCACATGCGTAGGTGTTCGACAAGACATGCAGGCAGGCGGGCACTAGGACCCATGCGCGCCTGTGACCTATGACGGCGATGGCAGGCACTAGGACCCAGATGCACCTGTCGGCGCCGGGCGGGCTATTTAAACCAGCCCTGCACAGACACAAGTTGCCGTTAGGTCTTATTGTCCTGTTCCTGTATTCTGATCCTGTGAAGCTTCCTGTTGCCGACCTCTGCATTTGATCCTGACCCTGCTGATTGTCTCCTGCTTGACCCCTGGCTTGACCCGACCATTCTTCTGCCTGATCCTCTGTACCAGGCTGCCCGTTAGTTACTGAACCTGGCTCCTGACCCTGACCATTCTCTGCCTGCTCCTCTGGTACCTCGCTGCCCGCACGTTGCTGACCTGGCCTGCCTGACTACTCCTTACGCTACCCTGACGATCTATCCATCCCGCACGGATCTATCCCTGTTACCAGGCCTGCCAGCCTCTTCACGTCAGGCTCTATTTCCCACACACCCCTGACAGTGCTCTCTACCACTGCCGGACATACTCGGGGGTCGCGACCTGGTCTCAGTCTGCTCAAAGTCCATCCCCACCATCAGGGGCCCTGGTGAATAAGCAGATTTGGACTTAGACCCCGCGCCCTGAGGAACCCCGCGCTGTGGGTTGCTAGAGACTCCGCCAGGCGGTGCATGACACTCCCATATAATTCTGCTGTCATAGCTGATCAGCTCCATTCTATTCTGCAGCCGCCTTTTATCTTCTCCCAGCATGGCTTAATATTTTTATGTAGCTGGGCCTTCCACTCCCTCTCCCAATTCAGCTTTGCTTCTTCTGACCCCTAATGCTGTCATCCCCCATCACTCTTCAAATCCATGTATCACTGCTCCACTGGATGTGAGATTGGGAGAAGCATCTGTGTCCGTGTAGCCTCTGCATTCCAATTGACAATAATGAAATTGTCTATGCGGGGATACATGGAACTCCAGTGCATCCCATTGTAGGTGAGCACGGCCCTCCATGAATATACACTTTTGTGCACCCCATGTGAACAACAGGTAACAAAATCTTACTGCCAGTCCAATTGCATCCACAATGTCAGGTCGGTCCCATTCCCATACCTTATCAATCTCTGAAACTGATCCCCTTGTGGATCCCCCTGCAGCAGAAGCAGCTTTCAGTTCTCTTGTCCCTGCCAGTTTTAGGATGCTGCATGGGGAGCCACAGGGGAAATTGGTACCAGAAATTGCCCCCCGGGCACACAGATCACCCTCCCTGTCTAGGTTACAACTCCCCCCTTCCCACAGCTCCAGTGCCTCTGCCCCTGTTCTTGAAAAAAAATAGTAAAATAAAAAAATGTAGAAAGTAAACAAAAAAGTAAGGGCTCATTTACACAGGTGCTCTGGTCACACAGAGCTTTATTTATTAACTCAATATAGTTTTATCTTTAGATTTAACAGGAAATATGTATGTTTGCAATGTTAGTGTATTTTTAGTGAAAATATCCTTTTGATATTTCCTAGTGGGGGTGGGCCTTGCCAGGTAATTTGTACTGGGCCATGTGATTTTTAACAGCAGCCCTGCATATTATTATTGTTTTCAATAATTAAAATTATACATTTGGGGGGTGAATGTGCGGAAGCTGAAGATGGCTAACACAGCTCCGCTTCACCTTTCTCCCTTCCTGCTCCTCCGAAGCAAACTTCAGCTATAAACAGCAAGAGAGTATCGGCACAAATCTCAGTGTCATCTGAGGATCCTGATGGGCAAAATATGGCACCAAAAATACCCTTCCAAACACCAGTGGCCTTCACACATGGAGAAATTCATCTCCTGCATTGCATCCCTGGCCTCGAGTGATCCACCCCACCCAGCAGCAGTACCGGCTGGCACAGTAGGGCACAAGGCGGAGGCAATACACCATGCTCTGCCTCCTTCCTCTCGCACCCCATATTTTACTGCAGATATCTTAGATGACAAGTTACACACCCTACTGCAGAATATATCTCATACTATTTTTACAGCGCAACAACTCATGGGGCAGATAGCACTGGTGGAAGAAAGTGCAAATCATCTAGAAACTAAATTTGATGATCTAGTACAATATGTGCAAGTGCTAGAAGAAGACAACCATAACCTGAAACAGCAAGTCTCCCAGCTGCAGTCACAGCAAAAAGATTTGGAAAATAGGGAGAGGAGACAAAACCTTCGCATTCGAGGAGTCCCTCAATTAATAGGAGATACTGATATACAGGACTATCTGCAGGGCCTATTCACCACACTGGCCCCTGCATTCTTGAACATAGACTGGCGTATGAATAGAGCTCACCACTCTCTAGTCCCAAAACCTCCAGTGGGAGCGAGACCAGGGGACATTATTGTTCGGTTTAACTACTATGACAATAAAGAATCCTTACTGAACTCTACACATAACAAGGCACCTGTCAATTAGAAAGGGGAAAAAAAATTCAAATTTACAGTGATCTATCTCCTATTACGCTAAGAGATGTTTGCTCCGTCCGATTACTCTGCATCTTCAAAAACTTTGCATCGTTTACAGATGGGGGTTTCCTTTCAAGCTGACAGTAACTAAGGATGGAACACAAGAAAGAAGAAAACAGGAGGCACCAATCTAAGTGCAGTAGTAAAAACTGTATTTAATACTGAGGGATTAAAAACACTCACAAGAATGATAAATAAACAAGCTCATTTGTGTAAGGCGGTTGCCGCTCCTCATCATCCTGCAGGTACCGCCAGTCATGCCATGGATGTTGGCTGGGATGGTATGGAACCATAAATGTAGTGTGGGGATCTCCCTGATGTGTAGAGGTATAGTGAGGCCCATCCAGCGGCTTCTGTACGAGGAAGAATCCGCGCCACCAGTGTGAAACGCACAGGCAGAAGTGACTTCACCAGAAGAGGCGGAGGGTCAGCTGTACCAGGAACACAGACAAAGAATAGGCTACACACTCGGAGCCTCTAGCTCCTTCTACGCTCTGCCATCCAGATCCTGAATACGTCTGATCTCCCAACAGTTGGTAATCGCTAATGTCTACAGACATGTACACTTTTTTTTCCCTTTTTCTCATATCCCTAGTTGAATATCCCTGACATCCTATTGGGATTACCATATGACCAATTTGGTTTTCTAAAGGTTAAATTTATCCTTGCCTATTTTTATTCACTCTGGAAGTGAGGCGGGAAACCACCATCCAGAATTGATCCTCCCTATGCTACCCCAAAGAAATCTATGGCTGTTTCCTCTGTTACATGGACCTTTACCATATTCTGGTTCTTTTTTGGACTCACAGATCTTACTTAGATATATTTTCAACGTGTATTGTATTCGTTTTCTCAATACAGTGTTCTGTTTTCCATACTATGTTAGTACACCATGATCTACTCTTTTCTTTGACCTGCATAAGTCAGCATATTTTGAAATGTATTTGAACTTGTCTTTTCATTTATCTTCATGTAGTGTTAAGGGACTGAATTTGACGAGGAAAAGGTGATTGGCCTTGAGGGAATTTCCCCACTCTATGGCTGATATTATTCTTATCCAAGAAACCCATTTTAAAAAAGGAAGCTCATTCAATTTCGCTCTTAAATATTACCCCACAGTCTATTCTGCTACAGATCGCACAGGTAAAGCAGGTGTAGCTATCCGTATAAAGAAACACTGCCCTATCCGAGTGCTTTCATCCCCTTTAGACGCCCATCATAGATTCATACTGCTTAATTGTTAGTATAGAAACACCCATATTACTATTATGAATGTTTATGCCCCAAATTCTAACCAGATAGAATTTTTTAGAGACTATTTTTCCTTTGCTGTTGACATCTCATCCTTTTACAATCATAGAGGGAGATTTTAATTTAACTATCTCTCCTATTGGAGATCGAAGATCCCTTCTGGGCCACCTGCCTTCCTACATATTCTGAAGCAATCCACTTCTTTTCATCAATGGATCAGGGGGCACAAATTGTTTTGGCGAGTGAAACACTCAAATGCCAGGCACACAACATTTATACCAGACTGGTTTTTCTTGGTATCATCTCAGCTGCTTAAACAAACGGTAGATACTGCTATTGTCAATAGTTCTTGGTCTGATCACTCTTTTCTGGCTTTAGATCTACTTGTGAATCAACCAACTCCCCACACATGCCATTGGCATCTGAATGACAATCTTTTATGTCATGCGGACATCAATGCTTCCATATCAGTGGCGCTGTGTGAATTGTATGAACTTAACGCGGTTTCGGTACCTAAACCCTCAACTATGTGGGAAGCCCATAAAGCATTCATTAAAGGTCACTTTATAGCTGAAAGCTCCCGTTTCAAGAAAAACTCTGCCAAACTGAAATTGGATCTCATCTGTCCCGGGTAGAAAAAAGTCTTGTAGAATCTCCATTCACCTCTAAACTTAGGATATTCATACAACTTAGGAACCAGCTTAAGGTTTTGGAAGCAAATTCTGCAGCAAAAAGCTTGCTGTGGATGAAACAAAAATTCTACCAATATGCCAATAAGCCGCAGACTATTAGTTAACAAATTACGGGCGAAATCATCTGGTACCATCCCTGAATTCTTATTCCAAACAGATGGCACCCCCACATACTGCCTTCAAAGGATTGCTAAGGTTTTTGGAGACTTCTACCGCAGGCTATATAACTGTCTGTCCCCAGACTAACACCCAATGTTCAGTAAGGAATTGTTTGACAACTTCATGTCCACCCTTCACCTTCCAAAACTTAAACAAATAGATAGGCTTACTTTAAATGCCCCTGTCACCCTGGAGGAACTGTGTAAAGTTGTAAAAGATCTTCCAACGCAAAAAACACCTGGTCCTGATGGCTTTTCCTATGCTTACTATAAGCATTTTATTGTGGAATTAGGCCTCACATTCCTGGATTTATACACCTCTCTGATGAAAGGGGAAATACCTAACCCACACTTTCAACACTCTTACATCACAGTCATCCCCAAACCAGATCCCAGCCACGCTGACCAAGTATAGACCCATAGCCCTACTTAACACAGATTATAAAATCTTCACAAAAGTGGGGTTTATTCTAGCCAAACAAGAGGGTGACAATACAAGACAAACAGTAAATTTGATTGACATACTTAACACCTCAAACTCTCCTGCTTTGCTGTTAAGCCTGGATGCTCAAAAAGCCTTTGATAAGCTTGGGTGGCCCTATATGTTTGAGTTATTACAGCATATAGGCATACAAGGCTCTTTCTTTAAAACCTTCCCAATGTTTAACTGTACTGTACTAGACAGGGCTGCCCTTTGTCTTCACTTTTATTTGTGTTATGCCTCGAACCTTTACCCATGGCGATTAGAAAGTACTCAGATGTTACAGGAGTGAATGTTAGACAGAAGGAATACAAACGATCATTGTTTGCAGATGATGTGCTATTAATAATTACTAAACCTCACCTCTCATTACCTGTTCTACATAAGCTTTTACAAGCTTTCAGTGTTCTCTCTGGTTACAAAATAAACACTTCAAAGACAGAAGCTTTACCTCTTTACATCATAGTCCATGATCTTCAACTCTTACAACAAAATTACCCATATCACTGGTGTCTCCACTCTATTAAAAATCTGGGAACTCATATAACCTCAAAATACACACATTTATATTAAGCCAATCTTCCTCCTTTGTTTAAAGAAATTCATGCCCTCCTGAATCAATGAGATAAGTATGATATTTCTTTTTTAGGCAGGATAAACGTGTTAAAGATGTCGATCCTACCAAAGCTACTTTATCTCTTTGAGACACTTCCATTCGCAGTTCCACAATCTCAACTACGCTCCCTGCAACACTAATTTCTCAGATTCATTTGGCATGCTAAAAAACCAAGGATAGCAAAAACGTTACTTTTATCCCTGAAAATTAAATATTATTTGGCAACTGACTTAAGACAAACACTGTCCTGGCTTTCCCAGATTCCTTATAGCAGATGGTCGGAGATAGAACTAAATCATTTATACTCCCCTCCAGGGGCGGACTGACCATTTGGAAACTCGGGCATTGCCCGAGGGCCCGGGGTCAGTAGGGGGCCCCATGAGATGCCCCTGGTACCTTTTTCATAGGTTTTTTTGAGTTTGGGCAAGGACACGGGGGCCTCATGATCCCCCATTGCCCGGGGGCCCCATGAGTCGTCAGTCCATCCCTGCTCCACTCATATCTGCTCATTACTACACCCCTTCAAATCTACACCCTCCCTAAGCTCCCCCCCTTGCTTAATTCTACGTAATTTACCCTTAAGATATGGTTGAACTGTATAAAATCTCCTATGTTATTATCCACCTGCTCTCTTCTGATAAATATATTACACAATCCAGAGATCCCTAAAAGTCTGTCTTATACTCTGTTGAAGTTATGGGCAATTAATGGGATATTCCAGCTTCGTCATTTAATCAATCCAGTCACTCATAAGATTAGATCTTTAGAGGAAATAAGAATGTGGAAACCCTCTATACCTTTACAAGCTCACTATACTTACCTCCAATTCCGCCACTTTTCCCACACTCTGAGCCCTTTTTTAATGTTGGATCGTCCTACAGACTTTGAAAGAATAGTTACTCAGGGTCCTTCACAGATGCATCTTATATCCTCACTGTATAAACTACTCCAAGATGAAGATCCTTTGGAGAAACATTCCCATCGTTACATGAGTAAATGGGAGGAAACCCTTCAACATTCAATCTCCTTAAAATGTTGGCAGATGATTTGGGAGGCAGCTGCTAAATCATCCCGATGTGTCATTTATAGAGAGAATATATATAAAATATTGATACATTGGTACGAAACCCCTGTTGTCTTACATGCTATTAACTCTATTTTATTTAAGAAATGTTGGAGATGTTTTATTGGAACAGGCTCTTTGGTACATATCTTTTGGCTATGCCCTCAGATTCAACATTTTTGGGCTATGGTTAAAAGTGTCTTGGAATGAGTTTTAAATGTATCTCTCCCATTAGATCCACTTCATTACCTATTAGGTCTTCCATTTAAGGGAATTTCAAAGCACTCTCAAAAACTAGGGGTACACATACTGACTGCTGCCAGAAAATTGATACCTAGATTTTAGAAATCAGTGGATATCCCAACGCTGAGCCATCTATTACAAATTATTTCTGAAATTAGAGCTATGGAATACCTTACAGCTTTAACTGGTGACTACCAAGGTAATTTTATTGCCACTTGGGAAATATGGGATTAATCACCCTTTTGCAATGCCTCCTTGACTACCCCTGACATTTCATAAATATCCAGTCTGATCTACACATATCCCCTTAGCAGGTCAGAGTTATCCTATGTTGTTAATATATAAAGTTTTACCATGCTGTCTGTTAATTTCCCATCATTTTCTATGTTGATTTTGTTACGTACAATGTCCATACCTATGTTGTTGTCGTATTTCTGTACCATTATAATTGCTATCTTCAATTAATACAAATTTACAATAATTAAAATTATACATTTTGTGTTAAATACAAACTATTAAATGAGCTATTAATTTACCAAATTTACTTTGCTATTTTCATTTGATTTTATAGAAATGTTTTCTACTTGCTTTTCTATTTGTACAAATTGAAAAACTAATTTGTGGTGGAAAATATTCAGTTGTTCTTCACTTACTTCTTTCTCATTTGCACATCCCAAAGATGGATCACTGAGGGCTTCTGGGACCATTTATTGAAATATGGACATTCATTGGTATGCTTGAACAATATAAGCTTAACCTCAGCAAATCAGATGCTGGTAGTATGGTTGTATTAAATTGAAAATGTCTACCCTGTTTAAAATATTCTACTCCAAATATTTTATTTGATGTACTTTATCTGTGAAATTAATATTATAACAATGAACTTTATTCATTTTTTCAGCAGTATTCCGTCTATTTTTCTTTTCTTTTTTTTTAGCTCTGTAAAATGCATTATAAGAAAAACAATTTGAAAAACTAAAAATAGAAAAAAAAATATTTACTGTTCAAAATGAGATAGATAAAAAAATAAATAGAAAAAAAAACCTGACTTTACATCTTTTACAGCAAGCAACAGTTGCCGCATGACCTATTTCATTTCTAGATTTCTGCATTTCCATTTCCATCTACAAAAAAAGGATGAAAATAAGGTTACCCATAAATGAAAGCCTGTTCTTATAAATACAAACGTAGGCCACTCTTTATAACAGAGCACATGTGATATCCTTTTAGTTACTAAGTACTGAGATAAAATTTAAATTACTATATCACTAGGATGATAGCGTCCATGTGTGGAATTCATATCCTGGTGGTACATGTTCTTTCTGCAAGTGATAGCTTATGCCTAGTACATACGAGCTGAATATTGTCTGGTTCAGCAGAAACCAGCTGACATTCAGCCTATATGTACAGCAGCCTGTCCAACAGAAGCCCGTTGAACATTCAGCTTCTGCAGAATGTGGATGTCAGAAAAACATCTGCTATGGTATCCGAACAATATGATCTGGTGCTTAACTAGGACCAATCTTAATGCAAGCAATATATAAGGGAGTCCTTATAAGTCCCAATTACTCCTACAAAGTCCTTATAAGTCCTAGAATGCCACAAGATATAAAAAATTCAAAGAGGCACAGGTGGCAGCCATCCGCAGAGTGTGACCAGCTCAGTAGGGAAGACAGTAAGGGAAGAACAGGAGGTGCCAGCTAAGTGCAGTATGTGAATAAGGATGGTTTATTAAAACCGGTTAAAAACACTCACAAGATGGCTAAAAACTTCACACTTATCAGATAGTAGGTCCATAGCTTGCTCCTTTAGCAGGATCCACAGCTGTCATCTATCCTTAATAAACCATCCTTATACACATACGGCCCTTAGTTGGTGCCTCCTGTTCTTCCCTTATTATGGTATCCGATCAGCCATTGGTTGCGAGTGCTGACCCGTGTGTTCTAATGGGGGAAAGTCAGGGAGATAGTTGTAGTAACATCACATTTTAAATACAGAGACCTCTTTACAATTTTTTTCTTTTGTTCAGTCTAGTGCGCTCAGTCCAGTGGATTCATATTGCAAACTAGGCGTTAGGCTCAGGATGGATAGAATTAAGTCAGGTTAGACTTGGCCAGGTAAGTGACTTGTAAAAAAAAAAGTAGCTGCTAATGATAACTGCCTCATCTCCTCTAGCACTTTAGGAAGTAAATCACATAACTGTAGTTTTTGGCATCCATGTGCTCTTTCAAATATTTTTGAGAGACGGAAGTCCTGATTCACTGTTCTTTCTCTTGAAATATTAAGGTTGTTTTACCAAAGGCAAATAGGCTTTTTGCTTTGCAAGTGAAGTTGTACTTTGCCATGGAATTTACCCCAGAACCCGTGAGGAACTTGTACTACCTAATCACATACATAGAAAACAAAACTGCATTTTTGCTTGTGTATGTTTGGATGGTGGAAATCCTTAGAGTTTCACCTCATATGCTAAGCTCTGGGGAAAGTTCCCATGCAGAATGCAGCTTCTCTTGCAAAGTGAACAGTCTATTTCCCCTTAGTAAATCAACCCCATTGTGTATTTTTACATTGCAAGGGAGATTCACTTACTGAATGTCAGGAAATATCACTTTATAAATGTAACCCAATCATGTTCAAGGGAAATAAAAAAAAAAGATTTTTGCTCACCATGGTAGCATGATTGAAGTCAATAGAGCTTCTTCACATCATTAACTTAGGCTTAAGAAAAATGTCTTTGAAATTCACTTTGCTTAATGAACATCCTATACACCTTTACTAAATGAGCCCCATTAAGTGTCTAAATATGCAGTGTAGTGAAGAGAATGTTCAAAATGGAATCTTTGTGTGAAATTTAAGAGGTATTGTATATCTGTAGTGAGACAAAATATATTTAACTCCTTTACTACCAGGCTCCATGCTCATTTTTTAACCACAGGTGGACAGACCATGTTTTACTGTTTTTTATACATTTTTCCGCATAGCTCACAGAGTTTTTTTCTTACTAAATTGTGCATTTTCTGAAAGTACATGACTGATAAAATAAAAAGCTAGTGCTACTTTGAAGGTTTCATTTGACAATTTCACACATTGTTATCAAAAAAATACAGTATTTTTTATGAAAATACACTTAAATCACACACAAACTAAACATAACTTACAACTTTCCTACTAAATAAGAATGAAAATTGCAGCAAGGAAAAACCATAAATAAACTGCTTATGCTAAAAATCTAGAGGTTGGCCTCACACCTATGCATTGCAGTTAAACTTGATGCACAGTGCCATGTGTGCACTGCATTGGTATGCATTGAGAAAAAAATATGTAGGCAAACATTTTAAAGCTATATAGGTCTTTATAGCTGTAGGCAGCAACCTGTACATATCAACGACAGGCTGACAAATGCCCTGGCTGTACACATGTAACAACATGAGTGGTTACATGCATACAATGACATATAACCTTCCTGGTTTTCATCCAGGATGTGCAGTTGTACAGCCATGGCATCCTTCAACCTGTCATTGTTTTGAACATGCTGATGCTTGGGGTTGTACACAAGCACACCTTTTCAGTGGTGTGAATGAGGACATCTTTTTTTTTTTATTCGTTACGTCTTTTTTTATTTCTGGTTCTAGCAGGAGGCTACTGGGAAATTTCAGGGATCTAAACAGTTTCCTGATATCTCACTTTTTAATTGGAAAAGGAGATTGAGAGCAAAGAGTTCTCCATATCATTCTCCTCTGCAGCCTTGGCACTCACTAACATGGAACAGGAAAGGTTCTGTACACAGTGCTTCTACGTTCATTCTATCGTAGTGAGTAAACACTGGAGTACTTAATACTGATCACTTCAGTGTTCATTCAAAGAGTTGGTAAACATGAGGGAAATGTTCACCAACCTCCCCACTCTCCATCCTGAATGTCCGATCTGTTTATACACCTGCTGACAGGCAGAAAGGGGGGAGAACCAAGAGATGATCCTAGGTTGAGGAGAGAATCTTGCTACCAGTGAACACTGAAAGGTGGGGGAGAGTAGTGAGCACACTGAGGCACATGGATATGAATGAAGCACTGCATTGCACTGCAGGATCAGGATGTCAGGCAGGTCACAGTGTGAAGCAGCAGGGATGGGGGGGATCATTTTTTTTTTACCCCCCCGGTTCACATATATGCAGCCATGCGGGCCGCGTTTTGCACGGGCACTAGAGCCCATTCATTTGAATGGACTCCTGTGCCCATGATACGCAGGGAAGAAGTCTCAGCACTTCTTTGGAATTTGGAACCTCAGTTCCCAGTACGGTTGCGTTTTCCAGTGCAGGCGGCGTGCCATTAGAAGTAATGGCACCTGCCCGCAGCTCCACATTTCTCTGTGCCGGTGGTGCGGCTGCATGGATCCACAGCGGCACCACCTGCACGGATGTGAACCTAGGGTAAATGTTTGTGCTTATAGCAGAAGAAAAATATAACAATTGACTACTGTCTCTGACACTTTTTTTATTTATACTATACATTTTCTAGACACACTTTTGGAGTGTGATTCTGATCACAAAGGAACCAAAAATCAAGGGAATGCACAAATACAGCTACAGTCACCTATAGCAGAGGAAAATGCAGAAGGCACAAGGCTTACTGAGTGAGATGGCTAGAAGTGGTACTGTTCTGAAGTAAGCCTTATGTTCTTGGCAGTTAAAGGGTTAATGGTAACTCTGTAAAATGTAATTTTGTTGACATATTACTGACTAAAGCTTGGGATTAATGGACTGTTTTTCTTTATCTGTATAGACAAGTGTGCTTTTAAATATCCTATTTGAATTGCTTAGATAGGCAAAATTTATACATGTTCTGTTTTGAGATAAAACAATGCTCTGCTGAAATATTTAATGTTTCACCACAACATAATATGCATCTTTTCACAGTCAGTAAGATATTCAATTTCTTATCTGTGTATTACTATGGATTTTATATTAGTCTCCAAAGTAAAATCATATTGTAAAGAAAAACCATAGCACATATTGTCAATGATTCATGGACCCACATATTCTGTTTAATGTCACACAAAGGTGGTTATGAAAAAATATTTAGAAAACGCCCCTAGGCTATTTAGCTTTGGGTTTTCCCATTTCACCATATCATTTATGTCTCAAATAATACAGGAAGCTTCCAAATATAAATGTTTTAACAACACACAGCATAGCATTTGCCAGCACAGATAACATTAATCTTTCTATCCAGGGAAAATTATAGTACTGTTGACAAATAACAAACTTAATCCTTTTAACGTTTGCTATGGGTTTATTCATTTCCATGGTTTTAACATTTACAAAATATTATTTCTTTTTCTTAATTGCAGTATACCTTTAAACATATTAATAGACCTTATTTTGACAGAACCTATTAATCAACATCCACCTTTTAATGTATAGGTTTGATAGAAAATCAAGCTATTTCAAATTAATGTCTTGTAAATGCATGTTTATAAACTGAACATGGTTCAGATTTGTAAAGAATGAATGCTCCCACTCTTGACACATTGGAGATGATTTACAGTTAAAAAGGAGTAGAGCATGTTATCTTTGCAAAGTTCATTTTTATTTTCACTTAGTAGTATAGTAAATGTGTTAAAAAGTCACTCTACAAAAAACACCCTCTCACACACAAGGAAAATTAAAAATATACAATATACATGTACTACCTATTACAAAAATCCCTTTATTAAAGGGATGCATGACTAATAGTTGTCTTGTGAACAGATGCTCCCACCTGAGCTGTAGATCTCTGCTACTCTTTGAGAGTTACCATGGACCTCTTGACTGCTTCTCAGATTAATGCTCTCCTTACCCAACCTGTCAGTTTAGGTGGATGGCCATGTCTTGATAGGTTTGCAGTTGTGCCATACTCTTTCCACTTTCAGATGATGGATTGAACAGTGCTCTGTGAGATGTTCAAAGCTTGGGATTTTTTTTTATAGCCTAACCCTGCTTTAAACTTCTCCACAACTTTATCCCTGACCTACCTGGTGTGTTCCTTGGACTTCATTATGCTGTTTGTTCACTAATGTTCTCTAGTAGACCTCTGAGGGCTTCACAGAACAGCTGTATTTATACTGAGAATAAATTACACACAGGTGGACTTTATTTACTAATTTGTAAAAAATTTTGAAAACCATTTATTATTTTCCATCCTCTTCACAATTATGTGCCACTTTGTGTTGGTCTATCACATCAACTCTCAATAAAATACATTTACGTATTTGGTTGTAACAAGACAAAATGTGGAAAATTTCAAGGGTATGAATACTTTTTCAAGGCACTGTATGGGAACATGTTACATGTTCTACCCTGAAAACGGTTGGAACATGTAACATGTTCCAAAGGTGAACGTATCCTTTAAACAAGATCCTTAAGCAATTCATTTGGCAGAGGGTATAGGACTCCACAGCAACTTGCTAAATTTTTCCCCTCAACCTCACCTCTTTGTTGGAGAGATTACAGACAACCAGGTAACATTCACCGTATCTTTTTGGCTTGTAAAAGTCTCACGAGTTTCTGGAAGAAAATATTCAGCCTCATCATTGAAATTACTGGTATATTGTCTCCTCCAGATTCATCATTAGCAGTACTGCACATGGGCATTGACAATTACATTGACAATTAATTTTTAGAACAATTATAATATAGTACATATCCTACTGGCCAAACTAATTATTGCCAGACACTGGAAAGACAACATGTCACCCAATCCATCTGAGGTAATTCCTCAAGTAAGCCTCAACTATAACTATGAAAAACTACTGTCATATAGAACAGCCTCTTGCTAGTTCTGTAATAAACAATGGAAAGTATGAATTGATTGGTACACTTAATATAACACATGTGAAATGGTCTATAGTGAAGCTTAAACCTGCTTAATTGACCTCTCATTCATTTAATATGTATTAGGCTAATACTAAATAAAACTCACTATTTATTATAGGGCCCTGTGTGGTGCACCTTTGAATCTACTATTTTGTGTCTAGGTAGTTCTACAAACACATCTTTTAATGATCCTTCTATTCCTTTTTATTTCAATTGTTGGAAATTGCAATAAAATGTTAATTGAGAAAAAAATGGCCTACGGGTGGTTAATGGTTAATTAACATACTTGGGGAATGCCTTAAACCTGCCAGTGAAGTGGCACATCTGTAAGATGTACTAAATCCAAAGTGACATTTTGATTGAAAAAAAAGTCACTAAATGTCATTTCCTGGGCAGGTTTGTTCTGTTTGTAAACAAAGCCATTTCCAAGGGATTGTCCAACAAAGGGCACAGGGAACTGGGCAATGCCATGGGGTACATGTACCAATGTAAAAAAAAACCTGCTTCTAGCTAGCCAGTCAGTATCCTTTTTCATTGGTTGCATTCCCCACTCTGCTATAAACTCATGGCTGCCATTCAAATGAATAGCTATAATCAGCAGTTGGCAAGCTGCTACTGCAGAGACCCACTGCTCCACTGACACCAATCCTCCTTGATGGGTGCCTTGCAGAGCCTAATCATCCCCATAACATACAGAGTTTGCAATTAACCCTGTGCCCCCAGAAACCTGAACCTCATCCCTACCTCTGGTAAAGAAAATAAGAATAGGTTAAAGTGACCTAAGCCATTAACATTGGATAATAATTATGGGATTTTTAAGTTGCCAACAAGAAATATAATAATTTGCATAAATGTACATGTTTATTTTTAAATCTAAAATTAAAAACATTATTAAAATTGGTTACACATCATTTGTCTGCATAATGGTATTGCTGAGATGATGAATCCATATTTTGTTTTGATGTAGTCACTTGATCTCTACATGTTTTGCCACTATTTTGGCTTCCTCAGGAGATAGTTATAGTGTTGTAAATTAAGCCACTATGAAGGAAAGAAACAAATATAAGTAATATTAACCAATTATATAGTGAGCAATGTTTACATTTATATTAAAATTAACAAAATATGATATAGAAAAGTACATACATTGTAGATTAATGTATATCATGGAGGGCTCCAAATAACCAAAATAAATGTTCCAAAAAGTTTTTACCTATGTAAAAAAATCCCACTAGGTCCAGTGCGCTTCTACGCCCACTCTACAGCAGTTTTAGTGAGCTTTAGGAGAGACAAAAGGGTCCAGGGTGACTCCCCAAAACATTACTAGATGTAATATAAGTAGGGGTTAAACTCACAGCTTATTAAACCAGGAAAATTGATGGCAGCCTGGTCACAAATCCACCTTGTGTCCCGCTGTAATAAAATTTTGTCCCTCTCTTGGGGGGTATGTGTTCCAAGATGAAGAAGTGGATTTTGGAAATATCAAAAGCATGACACAGGCCAATGTTGTGACTAATTTGTGTTTCCAACTTTTTTTTAGATATTTACAGCAACATGGTCTAGACTACATTGTAAAAAAGCACTTTTTGTTTTGCTTATATAAAAGACTTCACAAGCATGTTATGAGATAGACAATACCCATAGTTTTACAGTTGGCAAAACATTTTGGACTATACAAACAACCATCAGGTAGGACCACCTCCTGGGAACATACAACATATCGACAACAGATGCACCTTCCACAGGGGGCCGTACCATGAGGGTACCTCCGATTGTCCTCTCTTACTGTGTAGTGGCTATATGGACAAGTTGGTCCCTTAAGTACCAAGATAATCTAAACGTGATTTCAGGATGTATGTTCACATACTTAGATACCACATCATCTGCTAACAATAGATACCAGTATCTATCCATAATCCTACGTAATTGTTGATGTTGAACTAAATAATGGGTAATTAGTTTCATATTTTGTGAATTTTGTTTTACCTTTCTTACTATGGATCAAAATGTTCCTGTCATGGCTTTTGGCATGGTTGTAAGCCTTTTAAAGGCATGTTTTACTGTAGTCACGTTCTAATAGGCATCCTTATAATGTCTTCATCATTAAAAGGGTGTTACTTGATGAGGGCTTTCTATAGACTCTATATTAATTTTACATTTAGTAATGTTTTAGGGAGTCGCGCTGGACCCTTTTGTCTCTCCTAAAGCTCACTAAAACTACTGTTGGAAGGGGAGTGGGAGCACACTGGATCTAGTGGGATTTTTTCATAAGTAAAAACTTTATTGAACATTTATTTTTGTTATTTGGAGCTCTTCTTTATATTCATAAATCTACAATGTATCTGAAGTACTATTCTATATAATATTTTGCTGTTTTCAATATAAATGTAAACATTGCTCGCAATAATTGGTTTTAATTACTTCTCTTTGTTTCTTTTCTTCATAGTGGCTTAATTTGTAGCACTTTAACTGTCCCCTGAGGAAGCCAAAATAGTGGCGAAACATGTAGAGATCAAGTGACTATATCACAACAAAATATGGACCTTGGCATACCATTATGTAGACAAATGATTTGTAATTAATTTTAATAATGTTTTTAATTTGGATTCATAAATAAACATGTAATTTTATGCAAATTATTTTGTTTCTTTTTGGAACCTTAAAAATCCCATAATTATTTTCTATCCATGTTATTTCCACAAGGGATGTGGTGCACTTGACCTACAGACACACAGTAAATTTTCTATATAATGAACTAAGCCATTACTTTAGCTATTTCAAGGTCAACCAAAGAAAAGAAAGAATGCTGGGCAATCTGGAAAGGAACAGTGATGTCATAATATTCATTTATACTTACTGTACACAGACTGCAGATCTGACTTCTGAAGTTAAAGTTGACTTTTGCACACATTTTTGGAGCTGCTAAGTAGGAATTACTAGAATTTTGTGATCTTAGATAAAAAGCAATGAAATGCTTACATTAATCTCTATGCAAAAGTGCTGATAGATGGGATAGCAATATCAATAATAAGGATCACATTATTTATTTCAGGTACTTATATAGCGTCATCAATTTATGCAGTGCTTTACATATATATTGTACATTCACATCAGTCCCTCACCCTCAAGGGGTGTACAATCTAAGGTTCCTAACTCCCATTCATACATACACATACTAGGGCCAATTTAGACAGGAGCCAATTCAGCTACCAGCATGTCTTTGGAGTGTGGGAAGAAACCAGAGTACCCGGAGGAAACCCACTCAAGTACAGGGAGAACATGCAAACTCCAGGCAGGAGTTGCATTGGCTGGGATTCGAATCAACGACCCTAGTACTGCCAGGCAGAAGTGCATTAAAGCAATCATATCTTTAAACTTTCCACTGAAAACTCTATTACTACCTACGTTTAACCTGACAGCTCTACTTATGTAACTACTTGGATATGCCATAGTATATACAGTATTGTGACTGCATACCAGAATTAATTGAATATTCTCTGCAGAGATACCATGTTTACTGTGGAATTTTGTCATCAGTTTGAATAAAGATACAGAGAACTGCGAGAATTATTGCTAACCACTGTCTACTGATATCAGGAGCTCATTGGAAGCTTGAAATCAATGTTATTTCACCAACAGATGGCAAGGGTGGATGTAGCAAACTGTCTATAGCAGGGGCGGACAGAAAATTCATGGGGCTCCTGGGCAATAGGGGATCATGGGGCCCCTGTGTCCTTGCCCACACTCAAAAAAGCCTACGAAAAAGGTACCAGGGGCATCTCATGAGGCCCCCTACTGACCCCGGGCCCTCGGGCAGTGCTCGAGTTTCCAAATGGTCAGTCCGCCCCTGGTCTATAGTAGCTCATTGATGACATTTCCATATTGGTTACAATAGCATATATGCAGTATGTGGTCCATTCCAATAGAAAGATTAATAGAAGAACTGCAAAACACTTTTAAAAGTGGTGGTTATTGGTTAACCCTTTGAGGACTGTAAGATTTTGGAATGCCAATTGTTTTGTTTTTAAAGTTCGTACACTTCAGTTGCTGTAACTAAGCCATTTCATGAAATAATTGGCAAAAAGCTAGATCCATTTGTTGTTTGTTGATAAGAACTAATATTTTGACTCAAACCAAAAAAAAAAAGAGTTTTAAGTTCTTAATCAGATGATACACGTAATTAAAAACATGGGAAAAATACGTCCCTTGGTCCTCAAAGGGTTAAAAACATACTCTATCCAAACATTATACATTAAGGCATAATATGTATGATATACACATAGTGGCTAAATATGAAGGTGAGCAATTACTTCATAGAAATATGCAACAGAAGTGGATTTATATGTAGCCCTAGTCTGCAGTGCTGGCAGAGAAAAGCAGGTGCATGGATTTGGTTGTCAGTTTCAGCGTTTCTGCTGCTGTCCCTGCTAGTGTGTACAGAGGGACAGGCACAGCTGTCATTGGAGCATGGCATTGCAAAGCTTTGTGTAACTTGTCAAAGTAGTATTAAAGTGTTTGTAAACCTTAAAATAATGGTACCACTCTCTCTGTAAGGCAAGATAATATTATATGTAATAATGTTATGTACTCCTTCCCTTGTTGTATAATACTTGGAAGATCCTACGTGTGCCCCTCTTCCCAAACGTAAACTGACCACTCCACTATGCAAGACCAGAGCATGTCTGTAAGTTCTGTAGTTTGTAGAAAGCTGTGCCCCCTTGCCCCACTCCTCCTGTCTTGATTCCTCTGTAGCCACTTCTCCCCTCTTCTCCCTCTGCTGATGTAAATTATATACACTGAGGACTAGTAGACCCTTTCTAGATGAGTCCCTGTGCTCTTGAAAGAGAACATAAAAAATCATATGACCGTATAATAGCACTGCATTAGGTATTTAGAGATTTTATTAAAAGAAAAAAACACTCTGCCATTCTAAGAACCCTATTGTAGAAAGAATAATGCAACTTTGGAGTTCTGAATTTCAACTACTTTAAACCTAAAAGCAAACATTTATTATATTGAAGCTTACCAATTATTATGCCTGGTACACATGGTAAGTTTTTTCATCTGTAAAAGGAATCAGCGAGCACTTATAGAGCAGAAAAATGCACCTAAAGGAAACCTGAAACCTTCAATAGCATATGTAATCAAAAAAGTACAGCTCTAAAAGAACATCCAATAATATTATTACTAAAATAGTGCAAATGATTCAAATAATTAATAAAGTGCAAAGTTCGTATATATTGTGTGATTATTTGATATGACCATATACGATAAATAAAAGTCTGGAATAATTATCTGAGCCATGTTTCTTGACAATTTCCAGGCCTCTTCTTTATCAATCCGCTTGGACAAGTTGATCACTCTGCTCTCTCTTTTTTTCATTACATTGGTTGTTAGCACATGAACACAACACCACAACTGACTGGCTCTTTGTGCTGCTTCTCTTTCTCCTAGTCTGGGCTCTGCTGTACAGTGGATTGCTGGAGGCTGATAACGAGCCAAATTCAGGTATAACAGCTTCCTACTGTTAATGGTTCTTAAGGAAGCAATCCAGCTTGTCCCAGCGAATTTATAAAGAAGAGGCCTGGAAATTGTCAGGAGCCATGGCTCAGAGAATTTTTCTGCCTGCTTCAAAAAATCCCATGTGACACGAAGCTGCAGGGAAGTTCCAGGATCCAGAGGAGGGAGATCCTTTCCAGGCTGTACACCCATTCCACCTTAAAGGGGACCTCTGGCTGATTACATATTATATATTGTACTGCATATTTAAAATGCGCATCTGGTGAGTTTGCATTTTTACCATATTCCCTGCACTTCACCGAAATGAAATAATTGTCATATGGAATGTATCTTCGCGCCAGAAAATACCAGTCAGCGCTTGCAGACATTGGCTGAGAACGCTGATTCGATGCCAATCAGCTGCTGGTTTCCCAGAATGCTCATTCAACAGAAGAATCTTTACTTTCTATCGTTTTAGATAGCCTTAGCAGCAATACAACACTTACAGTATTTATTAAAGGGTAATGCAATGGCAGATAAAAATTGGCCAGTAGTATGCTATAGCTCGTTCTTTTCTTTCAATAAGTTTTTATTGTTTTTTTTGGTATTTTTAAGTACAAAGTACAAGCTTTCTAGTATGTACAAGCTCACCACTTGCCTCCTTGACCCTGTCCCCACACAACTCCTCCGGTCACCCTCCTCCTCCATCCTACGTTCCCTCACACACATCTTCAATCTCTCCCTCTCTACTGGCACATTCCCCTCCCCCTAAAGCATGCGCACATCACCCCCATACTCAAAAAACCCTCCCTGGACCCCACCGACCTGAGCAACCTTAGACCCATCTCCCTGCTGCTATTTACTTCCAAGCTCCTTGAGCACTTAGTCTACAATCGCCTAAGCGCCCACCTCACTGACAACAACCTCCTTGATCCACTACAGTCTGGCTTCCGTCCCCTACTCTCCACCGAAACTGCCCTACTCAAAATCACTAATGACCTGCTAAAGGCCAAAGCTAATGGCCACTACTCAGTCCTCTTATTCCTCGACCTTTCCGCGGCCTTCGACACAGTTGACCACCCCCTCCTCCTTAATAAACTACACTCCTTTGGCATCAGAGACTCCGCTCTCTCCTGGCTCTCCTCCTATCTATCCCAACGCTCCTTCAGCGTTACCTATAACACTGCCACCTCCCCCTCTCTCCCCCTCTCTGTTGGGGTCCCCCAAGGCTCTGTCCTTGGGCCCCTTCTCTTCTCCATCTACACCTCCTCCCTCGGCAAACTGATACACTCCCACGGCTTTAACTATCACCTCTATGCCAATGACATGCAAATTTACCTCTTTGCCCCTCGCCTCACCCCTTCAGTGTCCACCCGTATCGCTCACCTACTGAATGACATATCAGACTGGATGTCGCTTCATTTCCTCGAATTGAACCTTTCCAAAACTGAGCTCCTGATTTTCCCCCCAGCCCGCGCCCCCCCCCCACCCTCTCCATCACGACCAACAATGCCACCATCAGTCCCACCCTGCAAGCCTCGGTGTCACTCTAGACTCAAACCTGTCCTTCCAACCCCATGTCCAATCGTTGGCAAACTCATGCAGGTTCCACCTCTGCAACATCTCCAAAATACATACGTTCCTAACCCCAGACACTACTAAACAACTCGTTCACTCCCTTATTATCTCACGTCTGGACTGCTGCAACTCCCTTCTCACCGGCCTACTGCAGACTATCCCCGCTTCAGTCTATCCTGAACTCAGTGGCCAGACTCATCCACTTTACCAACTGCTCCGCTTCTGCCACCCCCCTCTGTCATTCCCTCCACTGGCTCCCAATTGCCCAACGCATTAAATTAAACTAACACAGACATACAAAGCCATTCATAACGTTGCCCCAAACTACCTCACCGACCTGATACCCAAATACCACCCAACCCGTACTCTTCGCTCCTCACAACACCTCCTACTTTCTAGCTCCCTGGTCTCCACCTCCCACGCCCGACTGCAGGACTTCTCCAGGACTTCCCCCATCCTCTGGAACTCACTACCCCAATCCATCAGACTGTCACCTACCCTCCTCACCTTTAGGCGCACCCTGAAAACCCATCTCTTCAGGGAACCCTACCCCGCCCTCACCTAACAGTCGATCTCCTCCACTCCTCACTCCACTCCATCCCCCACTATCCCCTCCCTCCTAGATTGTAAGCTTGAAAGAGCAGGGCCCTTGACCCTCTCGTGTTTTGTTTTGTTACTCTATTGTCTCATGTTCTGTCCCCCACCATAATGTACAGCACTGAGCAAACCTTTTAGCGCTATATAAATACTGTATAATAATAATAATAATATTAAAAAGAAGTTACAATAATGAACAGCAGTCAATAGCAATCGTATACAAGTGGAATATAACTACAATAATTAATATTATAGATAACTTGTCAAGAGAACAAAAATAAGACATACATTTTGTGTCAGTTGATTGGTTAGTAAACAGAAAAGGCTACCTATCCGTAGCTCATAGTCCAACATTGGTAAAAGGATTATATCATTAAGGATATGCTAATATGCTATTGAGACGGGAGATGTATAGAACACTTTGTGGTTCATGAGGCATCCCTGTGGAAGAGCTGGAGAGTGAAAATCCAGAAAGAAGAGAAAGGGGAGAAAGTGGAGACAGATTGGGGGTGGACATCTATAGCACTTGAGTTTGGTTTATAAAGTTTAATAAGGCTATAGTGAGGTGAAGCTATCCACTGAGACCTTGCGGTGGGCGTGTTTGGATCCATGGAGTCCAAGTTTTAAGGAATCTCTCTTGGGTGTCTGAGAGAATGCTAGAAAGTATTTCATTTATTGGAAGAAATCAAGGCAGCGGTGGATTTCTGTGAAGGATATGAACTTCTGTTTCCAGGCTTTCACTATGGTTTGTTTGACCACCAACAGTACATGGGTGGCTAGTTTAACCAGTTGCTGACCGCAGATAGCCGAATGATGGCTACACTATGGCCGGCCAGTTCTGGGAGGGTGTCATATGACGTCCTCCCAGATGGCACTCTCCTGCATGCTCCCTGTGGTGCGCACCCGGCGATCTCCGTGGTCACTGTGTCCTATGGACACAGCTGATCACGTGATGTGGTAAAATGCCAATCACAGCGGCTTTTTACCATGTGATCAGCCTTGTCCATTGACAGGCTGATCACAGGGAAATGCAATTGCCGGTTCTCGGCTGCACTTTCCTCACGCTGTCAGAACGTGGGGAAAGTACTGCAGAGAACCGGCAGTTGTCAGAGCAGGGATCGGCACCCATCATCAGGGCACTGAGGATCAGTGCCCTGATGATCGGTCTCCAGCAGTGCCACCCACCTGTGCCCAGCAGTGCCGTCCACCAGTGCCCAGCAGTGCCGTCCATCAGTGCCCAGTGGTGCCACCCACCAGTGCCCAGCAGTGCCACTACCTGTGCCCATCAGTGCCACCCACCTGTGTCACCCAACTCTGCCCATCAGTGCTACCCACCTGTGCCCATCAGTGCCACCCACCTCTGCCCATCAGTGCCATCCACCTGTGCCCATCAGTGCCAACCATCAGTGCAGCCCAGAAGTGCTGCCAGTCAGTGCCCAGCAGTTGTTCCAGTCAGTGCCCAGAAGTTGCACCAGTCAGTTCCCAGAAGCGCCGCCAGTCAGTGCCCAGTAGTGCTGCCAGTCAGTGCCCAGCAGTGCCGCCAGTCAGTGCCGCCTATCAGTGCCCATCATCAGTGCCGCCTATCAATTCCACCTATCAGTGCCGCCCATCCATGCCACCTCATTAGTGCTGCCTATCAGTGCCCATCAGTGCTGCCTATCAGTGCAGCTTCATCAACGCACATCAGTAAAGGAGAAAACTTACCTGTTTGCAAAATTTTATAATAGAAACAAAGAAACTTTTTTTTTCAACTTTTTTGCTCTTTTTTTGTTTATAGCGCAAAAAGTAAAATGCACAGCGGCAAGTAAATACCACCAAAAGAAAGCTCTATTTGTGAGAAAAAAATGCAAAACATTTCATATGGGTACAATGTTGCATGACCACACAATTGCCATTCAAATGTAACCGTGCTGAAAGCTGAAAATTGGCCTGGTAAGGAAGGGGGTATAAGTGCCCGGTAGGCAAGTGGTTAAATTGGTGTTTGGACAAGCCCAGGGGTTTTAAATGTAAGAGAGTATAGCAAGGGTCTCTCGGGAAGGGACAAGTAAGTAATGATTGGAGTAGTTTGAGAACCTTTAACCAAAATCAGGAAAGCATAGGGTATGTCCACCATAAGTGCAGAATCTCTCCCGGAGCTTTACAGTCTCTGAAGCAAATATTGGGGGCTGATGGATTAAGAAATGCTAAACAGGATGGTACAAGGTACCAGCTTGTTACCTTTTTGAAAGCTGATTCCATAATGAGGACATTGATGGAGCATGAGGTCAGAATTAGATATATCTGTGACCAGCATGCACAAACTTTAGTGCTTTTGAGGTCTCTTTCCCATCTGGAAACATAATTGTTATTGTTGTGGTTCTGTAGATTAGTCAATTGTGAATAACGGTTAGAGATAAGTTTAGGAGAGAGAGGCGTCTGCTGGCAAATGTGTTCAAACAAGGATTGTGGTAGGGTCTTTATTGGTGAGGACCTAATTTACCCAATGTTTAATCTGTAGGGGGCTTGATATTTGTCCCTTATTTCTGCCAGGTGTAAACTGAAAGGCCCATGAGAAATGAATGGATACATTGGAGGTTGTGGGAAGTTCACCAATGGAATTTGTTATGGGACTCAAGGCCAGGTGGAAACAGAGGATTGTCCACACGTAAGAGTGGTAGATGAGGGGAGATTATGCCGCTGTTGTATTTTGTGGAATTCCATATATGTAGTGAGTGGGCCATTAGAGGACTGATAAATGTGGGTCTGGATTTCAGGGGGAGCCATAAGAGAGAGAGATCAGGTGGCAAGAGAGCGCTTATAAAGTTACCCATATGGGGGCTTGTTGTGCTGCATATAATGAGGTTAGAGGTGTGATTTGAGCCACCACATAGTACTTGGAGACATTAGGAACCCCCATGCTGGTGTGGGAGCATAATATATTTAGTGACCCGACATCTTTTTATTGGCCCAAATAAAGCGTAAAATGTGATTTTGAGAATATTTCAGGGCAAAAGAAGGGATTGGGACAGGGATGGTGCAGAATAGGTATAGAAGTTTGGGGAGGATAGTCATTTTTACTGTGTTTATTCTACCCATCTACTAGAGATGTTGGTGTGATCAGGTTGTAAATAGAGTTCTGAGAGAATGGAATATTGAGGTATAGTTGGCCTCATACAGAGTGTAGTAGGAATTTGTAAGGTTGATCCCTAGGTATCCTAGGTGCGCGGTGGGGCAAGTAAAGTTATAGATTTGATTTAGCAAATGTATGTCCTCTACGGGGAGGGAAACATTGAGGGCTGATGATTGTCTTCGTTTGCTATTAAACCAGGAGAGCCAATGTTGGAAAATCTGGTTAGAATGGAGAAGAGGGTAGGTAATGTGGTGTCTGGTTGGGTCAGAGTTAGAGATGAGCGAAGTATTCAAAAATTCGATTCGGCTGATTCGGCGAATTCGAGGAATAAATTCGATTCGATGCGAATATATTCGCTACGAATTTAACTTATAAAAGGGTGTTTCTAGGCTTCAGAGAGCCTTTATATTAGTGCAGAACACTGTACCTTTAATTTAAATGCCCTTGGAGTCTGCTGGGGAAGAGAAATAATACTGTCAGTCAGTATGACATGCAGATGAGTGCCGTCGATCTTAGAATCACCGCACACTTCACTCATTTGGGCAGTCACGGGGCCAAAACCAGAGTGTGGAGCCACAGTGTGGCGGTGGAGGCAGCAGCAATGGGAGGCCATACAGCACCCTATGACAAAAATGGAACCCACCAGCAGTGTGAGGAGACCTGAAAGTGGCACATGGCAGAGTGTGGCGATGGAGATAGCAGCAATGGGAGGCCGTACAGGGACCCATGACACACTCTGGACCTGGCAGCAGCATTAGGAGGCGGTACAGGGGCCCATGGCAGATTACGGGCCTGGCAGCAGCAATGGGAGGCCCGTAATCTGCCAGCACCCTATGACAAAATGGAACCCACCAGCAGTGTGAGGAGACCTGAAAGTGGCACATGGCAGAGTGTGGCGATGGAGACAGCAGCAATGGGAGGCCGTACAGGGACCCATGAGAGACTCTGGACCTGGCAGCAGCATGAGGAGGCGGTACAGGGGCCCATGGCAGATTACGGGCCTGGCAGCAGCAATGGGAGGCCCGTAATCTGCCAGCACCCTATGACAAAATGGAACCCACCAGCAGTGTGAGGAGACCTGAAAGTGGCACATTTTTGGGGCATGATTCATGGCGGATTTAGTCAATTGTGTCAGGAACTGGTGGTTTGAAATCCAGACTAATCCACGCCTGATTCATTTTCACAAACGTGAGTCTCTCCACACTTTGGGTGGACAGTCGCGTCCTCCGCGGAGTTACAATACCTCCTGCCGCACTAAACACGCGCTCCGATGAAACGCTACTGGCCGGGCATGACAGCCTTTCAAGGGCAAATTCAGCTAGTTGGGGCCAAAGGTCAAGTTTCGTTGCCCAGTAGTCAAGGGGATTGTCTACCTCGGTTTGCAGGGTGCTGTCCAAGTAGGCCCAAGCCTGTTGTTTGAGGTCCTGCTCCAGATCCACCTGATGCTGCTGCTGCTGCGGCTGGTTAGCAGTTTCCTCACTGCGCTGGTGAAGAAAGCTACTCATCATCGACTGCAGACTGTGGCAGCCGCTGCTGGTGGAGCTGCCACTGCTCCTACCACCCCACCCCTCCCCTGCTGCCATGGCAGCGGAACGCGAGCGCACAGGGCCCACAGTGTCTGAGGATGGACGTTGGCGCAGAGAGGCAGAGACCAACTGACTACATAGGTGGTTTTTATAGTACGTTATTTTGGCTTCCCTCTCAGCAGGTGTGAAAAAGGCCACCATTTTTGAACGGTAGCGAGGGTCCAACAAGGTGGACAGCCAAAAGTCATCCCTCTGTCTGATGGTTATTATTCGGCTGTCGCTACGCAAGCAACCGAGCATGCTATGGGCCATTTGTGCCAAGGAATGCGAGGGACTCCCTGCCTCCATCTCCACAGCATACTGCCACGGTGCGTCTGGGTCCTCTGTCTCCTCTTCCTCCTCTACCAGATGCTCCTGCTCCTCCACTCCTGTCCGCTGAGTGGAAAAACCACCCATTTCACTCAATAATTCCTGAGCACCAATGTCCTCCTCTACCTCCTCCTCTTCTTCCTGTCCTGCCCCCACAGGGGTCATGTGGTGTTGAGATCTGTGCGCCACGTCTACCGCACCCTGACCAGCCATTGTTAACAGCATTTGTTCCAGGACGTGCAACAGAGGAATGACGTCGTTCATCCCATAGTCCTGCCGACTCACGAATAGAGTGGCCTCCTCAAAGGGCCTCAGCAAGCGGCAGGTGTCACGCATGAGCTGCCAATGGCTGACATCTAAGTTACACAGGGGAGTACCTTTATCCGCTTGTAACATCAAGAAATCTGTGATGGCCTTTCGCTGTTCGTAAAGGCGGTCTAACATATGTAGGGTTGAATTCCACCTTGTTGCAAGTTGCAACGTCACAGCATGAGGAGTCGGTACGGGGGCCCATGGCAGATTACGGGCCTGGCAGCAGCAATGGGAGGCCCGTAATATGCCAGCACCCTATGACAAAATGGAACACACCAGCAGTGTGAGGAGACCTGAAAGTGGCACATGGCAGAGTGTGGCGATGGAGACAGCAGCAATGGGAGGCCGTACAGGGACCCATGAGAGACTCTGGACCTGGCAGCAGCATGAGGAGGCGGTACTGGGGCCCATGGCAGATTACGGGCCTGGCAGCAGCAATGGGAGGCCCGTAATCTGCCAGCACCCTATGACAAAATGGAACACACCAGCAGTGTGAGGAGACCTGAAGTGGCACATGGCAGAGTGTGGCGATGGAGACAGCAGCAATGGGAGGCAGTACAGGGACCCATGAGAGACTCTGGACCTGGCAGCAGCATGAGGAGGCGGTACTGGGGCCCATGGCAGATTACGGGCCTGGCAGCAGCAATGGGAGGCCCGTAATCTGCCAGCACCCTATGACAAAATGGAACACACCAGCAGTGTGAGGAGACCTGAAAGTGGCACATGGCAGAGTGTGGCGAAGGAGACAGCAGCAAAGGGAGGCCGTACAGGGACCCATGAGAGACTCTGGACCTGGCAGCAGCATGAGGAGGCAGTACAGGGGCCCATGGCAGATTACAGGCCTGGCAGCAGCAATGGGAGGCCCGTAATCTGCCAGCACCCTATGACAAAATGGAACACACCAGCAGTGTGAGGAGACCTGAAAGTGGCACATGGCAGAGTGTGGCGATGGAGACAGCAGCAATGGGAGGCCGTACAGGGACCCATGAGAGACTCTGGACCTGGCAGCAGCATGAGGAGTCGGTACGGGGGCCCATGGCAGATTACGGGCCTGGCAGCAGCAATGGGAGGCCCGTAATCTGCCAGCACCCTATGACAAAATGGAACACACCAGCAGTGTGAGGAGACCTGAAAGTGGCACATGGCAGAGTGTGGCGATGGAGACAGCAGCAATGGGAGGCCGTACAGGGACCCATGAGAGACTCTGGACCTGGCAGCAGCATGAGGAGGCGGTACAGGGGCCCATGGCAGATTACGGGCCTGGCAGCAGCAATGGGAGGCCCGTAATCTGCCAGCACCCTATGACAAAATGGAACACACCAGCAGTGTGAGGAGACCTGAAAGTGGCACATGGCAGAGTGTGGCGATGGAGACAGCAGCAATGGGAGGCCGTACAGGGACCCATGAGACACTCTGGACCTGGCAGCAGCATGAGGAGGCGGTACAGGGGCCCATGGCAGATTACAGGCCTGGCAGCAGCAATGGGAGGCCCGTAATCTGCCAGCACCCTATGACAAAATGGACAGCACCAGCAGTGTGAGGAGACCTGAAAGTGGCACATGGCAGAGTGTGGCGATGGAGACAGCAGCAATGGGAGGCCGTACAGGGACCCATGAGAGACTCTGGACCTGGCAGCAGCATGAGGAGGCGGTACAGGGGCCCATGGCAGATTACGGGCCTGGCAGCAGCAATGGGAGGCCCGTAATCTGCCAGCACCCTATGACAAAATGGAACCCACCAGCAGTGTGAGGAGACCTGAAAGTGGCACATGTTTGGGGCATGATTCATGGCGGATTTAGTCAATTGTGTCAGGAACTGTTGGTTTGAAATCCAGACTAATCCACGCCTGATTCATTTTCACAAACGTGAGTCTCTCCACACTTTGGGTGGACAGTCGTGTCCTCCGCGGAGTTACAATACCTCCTGCCGCACTAAACACGCGCTCCGATGAAACGCTACTGGCCGGGCATGACAGCCTTTCAAGGGCAAATTCAGCTAGTTGGGGCCAAAGGTCAAGTTTCGTTGCCCAGTAGTCAAGGGGATTGTCTACCTCGGTTTGCAGGGTGCTGTCCAAGTAGGCCCAAGCCTGTTGTTTGAGGTCCTGCTCCAGATCCACCTGATGCTGCTGCTGCTGCGGCTGGTTAGCAGTTTCCTCACTGCGCTGGTGAAGAAAGCTACTCATCATCGACTGCAGACTGAGGCAGCCGCTGCTGGTGGAGCTGCCACTGCTCCTACCACCCCACCCCTCCCCTGCTGCCATGGCAGCGGAACGCGAGCGCACAGGGCCCACAGTGTCTGAGGATGGACGTTGGCGCAGAGAGGCAGAGACCAACTGACTACATAGGTGGTTTTTATAGTACGTTATTTTGGCTTCCCTCTCAGCAGGTGTGAAAAAGGCCACCATTTTTGAACGGTAGCGAGGGTCCAACAAGGTGGACAGCCAAAAGTCATCCCTCTGTCTGATGGTTATTATTCGGCTGTCGCTACGCAAGCAACCGAGCATGCTATGGGCCATTTGTGCCAAGGAATGCGAGGGACTCCCTGCCTCCATCTCCACAGCATACTGCCACGGTGCGTCTGGGTCCTCTGTCTCCTCCTCCTCCTCTACCAGATGCTCCTGCTCCTCCACTCCTGTCCGCTGAGTGGAAAAACCACCCATTTCACTCAATAATTCCTGAGCACCAATGTCCTCCTCTACCTCCTCCTCTTCTTCCTGTCCTGCCCCCACAGGGGTCATGTGGTGTTGAGATCTGTGCGCCACGTCTACCGCACCCTGACCAGCCATTGTTAACAGCATTTGTTCCAGGACGTGCAACAGAGGAATGACGTCGTTCATCCCATAGTCCTGCCGACTCACGAATAGCGTGGCCTCCTCAAAGGGCCTCAGCAAGCGGCAGGTGTCACGCATGAGCTGCCAATGGCTGACATCTAAGTTACACAGGGGAGTACCTTTATCCGCTTGTAACATCAAGAAATCTGTGATGGCCTTTCGCTGTTCGTAAAGGCGGTCTAACATATGTAGGGTTGAATTCCACCTTGTTGCAAGTTGCAACGTCACAGCATGAGGAGTCGGTACGGGGGCCCATGGCAGATTACGGGCCTGGCAGCAGCAATGGGAGGCCCGTAATATGCCAGCACCCTATGACAAAATGGAACACACCAGCAGTGTGAGGAGACCTGAAAGTGGCACATGGCAGAGTGTGGCGATGGAGACAGCAGCAATGGGAGGCAGTACAGGGACCCATGAGAGACTCTGGACCTGGCAGCAGCATGAGGAGGCGGTACTGGGGCCCATGGCAGATTACGGGCCTGGCAGCAGCAATGGGAGGCCCGTAATCTGCCAGCACCCTATGACAAAATGGAACACACCAGCAGTGTGAGGAGACCTGAAGTGGCACATGGCAGAGTGTGGCGATGGAGACAGCAGCAATGGGAGGCAGTACAGGGACCCATGAGAGACTCTGGACCTGGCAGCAGCATGAGGAGGCGGTACTGGGGCCCATGGCAGATTACGGGCCTGGCAGCAGCAATGGGAGGCCCGTAATCTGCCAGCACCCTATGACAAAATGGAACACACCAGCAGTGTGAGGAGACCTGAAAGTGGCACATGGCAGAGTGTGGCGAAGGAGACAGCAGCAAAGGGAGGCTGTACAGGGACCCATGAGAGACTCTGGACCTGGCAGCAGCATGAGGAGGCAGTACAGGGGCCCATGGCAGATTACAGGCCTGGCAGCAGCAATGGGAGGCCCGTAATCTGCCAGCACCCTATGACAAAATGGAACACACCAGCAGTGTGAGGAGACCTGAAAGTGGCACATGGCAGAGTGTGGCGATGGAGACAGCAGCAATGGGAGGCCGTACAGGGACCCATGAGAGACTCTGGACCTGGCAGCAGCATGAGGAGTCGGTACGGGGGCCCATGGCAGATTACGGGCCTGGCAGCAGCAATGGGAGGCCCGTAATCTGCCAGCACCCTATGACAAAATGGAACACACCAGCAGTGTGAGGAGACCTGAAAGTGGCACATGGCAGAGTGTGGCGATGGAGACAGCAGCAATGGGAGGCCGTACAGGGACCCATGAGACACTCTGGACCTGGCAGCAGCATGAGGAGGCGGTACTGGGGCCCATGGCAGATTACGGGCCTGGCAGCAGCAATGGGAGGCCCGTAATCTGCCAGCACCCTATGACAAAATGGAACACACCAGCAGTGTGAGGAGACCTGAAAGTGGCACATGGCAGAGTGTGGCGAAGGAGACAGCAGCAAAGGGAGGCCGTACAGGGACCCATGAGAGACTCTGGACCTGGCAGCAGCATGAGGAGGCAGTACAGGGGCCCATGGCAGATTACAGGCCTGGCAGCAGCAATGGGAGGCCCGTAATCTGCCAGCACCCTATGACAAAATGGAACACACCAGCAGTGTGAGGAGACCTGAAAGTGGCACATGGCAGAGTGTGGCGATGGAGACAGCAGCAATGGGAGGCCGTACAGGAACCCATGAGAGACTCTGGACCTGGCAGCAGCATGAGGAGTCGGTACGGGGGCCCATGGCAGATTACGGGCCTGGCAGCAGCAATGGGAGGCCCGTAATCTGCCAGCACCCTATGACAAAATGGAACACACCAGCAGTGTGAGGAGACCTGAAAGTGGCACATGGCAGAGTGTGGCGATGGAGACAGCAGCAATGGGAGGCCGTACAGGGACCCATGAGACACTCTGGACCTGGCAGCAGCATGAGGAGGCGGTACAGGGGCCCATGGCAGATTACGGGCCTGGCAGCAGCAATGGGAGGCCCGTAATCTGCCAGCACCCTATGACAAAATGGAACACACCAGCAGTGTGAGGAGACCTGAAAGTGGCACATGGCAGAGTGTGGCGATGGAGACAGCAGCAATGGGAGGCCGTACAGGGACCCATGAGAGACTCTGGACCTGGCAGCAGCATGAGGAGGCGGTACAGGGGCCCATGGCAGATTACGGGCCTGGCAGCAGCAATGGGAGGCCCGTAATCTGCCAGCACCCTATGACAAAATGGAACACACCAGCAGTGTGAGGAGACCTGAAAGTGGCACATGGCAGAGTGTGGCGATGGAGACAGCAGCAATGGGAGGCCGTACAGGGACCCATGAGACACTCTGGACCTGGCAGCAGCATGAGGAGGCGGTACAGGGGCCCATGGCAGATTACAGGCCTGGCAGCAGCAATGGGAGGCCCGTAATCTGCCAGCACCATATGACAAAATGGAACACACCAGCAGTGTGAGGAGACCTGAAAGTGGCACATGGCAGAGTGTGGCGATGGAGACAGCAGCAATGGGAGGCCGTACAGGGACCCATGAGAGACTCTGGACCTGGCAGCAGCATGAGGAGGCGGTACAGGGGCCCATGGCAGATTACAGGCCTGGCAGCAGCAATGGGAGGCCCGTAATCTGCCAGCACCCTATGACAAAATGGACAGCACCAGCAGTGTGAGGAGACCTGAAAGTGGCACATGGCAGAGTGTGGCGATGGAGACAGCAGCAATGGGAGGCCGTACAGGGACCCATGAGAGACTCTGGACCTGGCAGCAGCATGAGGAGGCGGTACAGGGGCCCATGGCAGATTACAGGCCTGGCAGCAGCAATGGGAGGCCCGTAATCTGCCAGCACCCTATGACAAAATGGAACACACCAGCAGTGTGAGGAACCTGAAAGTGGCACATGGCAGAGTGTGGCGATGGAGACAGCAGCAATGGGAGGCCGTACAGGGACCCATGAGAGACTCTGGACCTGGCAGCAGCATGAGGAGGCGGTACAGGGGCCCATAGCAGATTACGGGCCTGGCAGCAGCAATGGGAGGCCCGTAATCTGCCAGCACCCTATGACAAAATGGAACACACCAGCAGTGTGAGGAGACCTGAAAGTGGCACATGGCAGAGTGTGGCGATGGAGACAGCAGCAATGGGAGGCCGTACAGGGACCCATGAGAGACTCTGGACCTGGCAGCAGCATGAGGAGGCGGTACAGGGGCCCATGGCAGATTACAGGCCTGGCAGCAGCAATGGGAGGCCCGTAATCTGCCAGCACCCTATGACAAAATGGAACACACCAGCAGTGTGAGGAACCTGAAAGTGGCACATGGCAGAGTGTGGCGATGGAGACAGCAGCAATGGGAGGCCGTACAGGGACCCATGAGAGACTCTGGACCTGGCAGCAGCATGAGGAGGCGGTACAGGGGCCCATAGCAGATTACGGGCCTGGCAGCAGCAATGGGAGGCCCGTAATCTGCCAGCACCCTATGACAAAATGGAACACACCAGCAGTGTGAGGAGACCTGAAAGTGGCACATGGCAGAGTGTGGCGATGGAGACAGCAGCAATGGGAGGCCGTACAGGGACCCATGAGAGACTCTGGACCTGGCAGCAGCATGAGGAGGCGGTACAGGGGCCCATGGCAGATTACGGGCCTGGCAGCAGCAATGGGAGGCCCGTAATCTGCAAGCACCCTATGACAAAATGGACAGCACCAGCAGTGTGAGGAGACCTGAAAGTGGCACATGGCAGAGTGTGGCGATGGAGACAGCAGCAATGGGAGGCCGTACAGGGACCCATGAGAGACTCTGGACCTGGCAGCAGCATGAGGAGGCGGTACAGTGCCCCATGGCAGATTACGGGTCTGGCAGCAGCAATGGGAGGCCCGTAATCTGCCAGCACCCTATGACAAAATGGAACACACCAGCAGTGTGAGGAGACCTGAAAGTGGCAAATGGCAGAGTGTGGCGATGGAGACAGCAGCAATCGGAGGCCGTACAGGGACCCATGAGAGACTCTGGACCTGGCAGCAGCATGAGGAGGCGGTACAGGGGCCCATGGCAGATTACGGGCCTGGCAGCAGCAATGGGAGGCCCGTAATCTGATAGCACCCTATGACAAAATGGAACCCACCAGCAGTGTGAGGAGACCTGAAAGTGGCACATGGCAGAGTGTGGCGATGGAGACAGCAGCAATGGGAGGCCGTACAGGGACCCATGAGACACTCTGGACCTGGCAGCAGCATGAGGAGGTGGTACAGGGGCCCATGGCAGATTACAGGCCTGGCAGCAGCAATGGGAGGCCCGTAATCTGCCAGCACCCTATGACAAAATGGAACACACCAGCAGTGTGAGGAGACCTGAAAGTGGCACATGGCAGAGTGTGGTGATGGAGACAGCAGCAATGGGAGGCCGTACAGGGACCCATGAGAGACTCTGGACCTGGCAGCAGCATGAGGAGGCGGTACAGGGGCCCATGGCAGATTACGGGCCTGGCAGCAGCAAAGGGAGGCCCGTAATCTGCCAGCACCCTATGACAAAATGGAACACACCAGCAGTGTGAGGAGACCTGAAAGTGGCACATGGCAGAGTGTGGCGATGGAGACAGCAGCAATGGGAGGCCGTACAGGGACCCATGAGACACTCTGGACCTGGCAGCAGCATGAGGAGGCGGTACAGGGGCCCATGGCAGATTACAGACCTGGCAGCAGCAATGGGAGGCCCGTAATCTGCCAGCACCCTATGACAAAATGGAACACACCAGCAGTGTGAGAAGACATGAAAGTGGCACATGGCAGAGTGTGGCGATGGAGACAGCAGCAATGGGAGGCCGTACAGGGACCCATGAGAGACTCTGGACCTGGCAGAAGCATGAGGAGGCGGTACAGGGGCCCATGGCAGATTACGGGCCTGGCAGCAGCAAAGGGAGGCCCGTAATCTGCCAGCACCCTATGACAAAATGGACAGCACCAGCAGTGTGAGGAGACCTGAAAGTGGCACATGGCAGAGTGTGGCGATGGAGACAGCAGCAATCGGAGGCCGTACAGGGACCCATGAGAGACTCTGGACCTGGCAGCAGCATGAGGAGGTGGTACAGGGGCCCATGGCAGATTACAGGCCTGGCAGCAGCAATGGGAGGCCCGTAATCTGCCAGCACCCTATGACAAAATGGAACACACCAGCAGTGTGAGGAGACCTGAAAGTGGCACATGGCAGAGTGTGGCGATGGAGACAGCAGCAATGGGAGGCCGTACAGGGACCCATGAGACACTCTGGACCTGGCAGCAGCATGAGGAGGCGGTACAGGGGCCCATGGCAGATTACGGGCCTGGCAGCAGCAATGGGAGGCCCGTAATCTGCCAGCACCCTATGACAAAATGGAACACACCAGCAGTGTGAGGAGACCTGAAAGTGGCACATGGCAGAGTGTGGCGATGGAGACAGCAGCAATGGGAGGCCGTACAGGGACCCATGAGAGACTCTGGACCTGGCAGCAGCATGAGGAGGCGGTACAGGGGCCCATGGCAGATTACGGGCCTGGCAGCAGCAATGGGAGGCCCGTAATCTGCCAGCACCCTATGACAAAATGGAACACACCAGCAGTGTGAGGAGACCTGAAAGTGGCACATGGCAGAGTGTGGCGATGGAGACAGCAGCAATGGGAGGCCGTACAGGGACCCATGAGACACTCTGGACCTGGCAGCAGCATGAGGAGGCGGTACAGGGGCCCATGGCAGATTACAGGCCTGGCAGCAGCAATGGGAGGCCCGTAATCTGCCAGCACCCTATGACAAAATGGACAGCACCAGCAGTGTGAGGAGACCTGAAAGTGGCACATGGCAGAGTGTGGCGATGGAGACAGCAGCAATGGGAGGCCGTACAGGGACCCATGAGAGACTCTGGACCTGGCAGCAGCATGAGGAGGCGGTACAGGGGCCCATGGCAGATTACGGGCCTGGCAGCAGCAATGGGAGGCCCGTAATCTGCCAGCACCCTATGACAAAATGGACAGCACCAGCAGTGTGAGGAGACCTGAAAGTGGCACATGGCAGAGTGTGGCGATGGAGACAGCAGCAATGGGAGGCCGTACAGGGACCCATGAGAGACTCTGGACCTGGCAGCAGCATGAGGAGGCGGTACAGGGGCCCATGGCAGATTACGGGCCTGGCAGCAGCAATGGGAGGCCCGTAATCTGCCAGCACCCTATGACAAAATGGAACCCACCAGCAGTGTGAGGAGACCTGAAAGTGGCACATGTTTGGGGCATGATTCATGGCAGATTTAGTCAGTTGTGTCAGGAACTGGTGGTTTGAAATCCAGACTAATCCACGCCTGATTCATTTTCACAAACGTGAGTCTCTCCACACTTTGGGTGGACAGTCGTGTCCTCCGCGGAGTTACAATACCTCCTGCCGCACTAAACACGCGCTCCGATGCCACGCTACTGGCCTGGCATGACAGCCTTTCAAGGGCAAATTCAGCTAGTTGGGGCCAAAGGTCAAGTTTTGTTTCCCAGTAGTCAAGGGGATTGTCTACCTCGGTTGGCAGGGTGCTGTCCAAGTAGGCCCAAGCCTGTTGTTTGAGGTCCTGCTCCAGGTCCACCTGATGCTGCTGCTGCTGTGGCTGGTTCGTAGTTTCCTCACTGCGCTGGTGAAGAAAGCTACTCATCATCGACTGCAGACTGAGGCAGCCGCTGCTGGTGGAGCTGCCACTGCTCCTACCACCCCACCCCTCCCCTGCTGCCATGGCAGCGGAACGCGAGTGCACAGGGCCCACAGTGTCTGAGGATGGACGTTGGCGCAGAAAGGCAGAGACCAACTGACTACATAGGTGGTTTTTATAGTACGTTATTTTGGCCTCCCTCTCAGCAGGTGTGAAAAAGGCCACCATTTTTGAACTGTAGCGAGGGTCCAACAAGGTGGACAGCCAAAAGTCATCCCTCTGTCTGATGGTTATTATTCGGCTGTCGCTACGCAAGCAACCGAGCATGCTATGGGCCATTTGTGCCAAGGAATGCGAGGGACTCCCTGCCTCCATCTCCACAGCATACTGCCACGGTGCGTCTGGGTCCTCTGTCTCCTCCTCCTCCTCCTCTACCAGATGCTCCTGCTCCTCCACTCCTGTCCGCTGAGTGGAAAAACCACCCATTTCACTCAATTATTCCTGAGCACAAATGTCCTCCTCTACCTCCTCCTCTTCTTCCTGTCCTGCCCCCACAGGGGTCATGTGGCGTTGAGATCTGTGCGCCACGTCTACCGCACCCTGACCAGCCATTGTTAACAGCATTTGTTCCAGGACGTGCAACAGAGGAATGACGTCGTTCATCCCATAGTCCTGCCGACTCACGAATAGCGTGGCCTCCTCAAAGGGCCTGAGCAAGCGGCAGGTGTCACGCATGAGCTGCCAATGGCTGACATCGAAGTTACACAGGGGAGTACCTTTATCCACTTGTAACATCAGGAAATCGGTGATGGCCTTTCGCTGTTCGTAAAGGCGGTCTAACATGTGTAGGGTTGAATTCCACCTTTTTGCAAAGTCGCAGATCAGGCGATGCTGTGGAATTCCGTTCTGCCGCTGCAGCTCAAGGAGGGTGTGCTTTGCGGTGTAGGAATGGCTGAAATGCATGCAAAGTTTACGTGACATTTTAAGGATGTCTTGCAGTGGGATGGTGGATTTTAGGAACTGCTTGACAACCAGATTGAACACGTGAGCCATGCATGGCGCATGGCACAACCTACCTTGACGCAGAGCAGACACCATGTTCTTTCCGTTGTCGGTCAACATGGTTCCGATTTTCAGTTTGCGCGGAGACAGCCATCTGTCGATTTCTCTGTTCATTACACTGAGAAGTTCCTCCCCTGTGTGACTACGTTCGCCAAGGCATACCAGGTGCAGCACAGCGTGACACCGTTTCGCCCTGCACATGTGATATGCCGGTCGGGTAATGGGACTTGGCACGGGGGTGGCGGCTGAGGACACGGCGGAAGAAGAGGTGGTAGAGGCGGACATGTTTTGTGGACCAAGGACGTGCAAACGTGGAGGCAAAAGCGGCGTGACCTGTCCAAGTTGCTGGTGCGGCTGTGCCGGCACCACGTTCACCCAGTGGGCCGTAAATGACATGTACTGTCCCTGACCGTAGTTACAGCTCCACACGTCGGCGCTGCCGTGCACTTTGGCAGAGACCGACATGCTCAAAGACTGGCCCACCATCTCTTCTACATGTGAATGCAAGGCTGGCACTGCCTTTTTGGCGAAGAAATGACGGCTTGACACTCTCCACCGCGGCGCAGCAAAATCCATCATTTCTCGGAAAGGTGCTGAGTCCACCACTTGGAAAGGGAGGGACTGCAGCACCAGCAACTTGGACAGGAGGACGTTCAGCTTTTGCACCGTCGGGTGCGTGCTCGCAAACTGTTGTCTCTTGGAAACGGATTCCAAGAAAGACTGCTGACGGAATCCGTGAAGAGGAGTAGCAGGAGAAGGAGCATCTGAACGAGCGGAAGATGCCAACAAGCGACAACTCCCCTCAGCAGAGGTGTTGGAGCCTTGACTGGCTGATAGAGGGCGATTGACGTCGGGTGACGGAGCAAGTAACGGAGCGGGTGATGGAGCGGGGGCTGGGGCAGGCAGAACCGCCGTATTTTTATCACGGTTTTCCCAGGCCACCAAATGGCGACGCTGCATATGCTGACGCAACGCTGTAGTCCCAACATGGGCCCCCTGGCCACGCTTGACTTTCTGGCCACATAGTCGACATACGGCTACGTTTACTTCCTCGGGCGGCTTGACAAAAAATTGCCACACCGCCGAGTAGGAAACTTTGCCCCCGATACTCCTCACTGGCTGACTGCTACTTCCTCCGTGCACACCGGCACCACTACTGGCCGTGGTGGTAGGCTGCAGTGGAGCTGGTGCTCTACTCCGTGGCCGTTTTCCTCCACTGACACTGCTGCGACCCTGCTGCCTCCTGGGGAACCCACCGACTGTTTTGCTCGCTGCCAAGCTGGCACCCTCTTCTCCTGATGATGCGGAAGCAATAGCCTGATGACGACGAGGCTGCCAAGTGCGATCAGCCTCATCATCATCAATTAGGGTCTCCGCCTCACTACTAGCCCCCTTGGCTGCGTGTGGGTCAGGAGACAGACCTGTCTCTAGACCAGCTACCGAGCCACTCTCCTCGCCACTACTTCTTCGCCTGGCTGCTGAAGAGGCGGATGTCTCCCCCCGTTCCTGACCGCCCTCTGTTAGCTCTTCCTCACTGTACAGTGGGGCTGAGCCCACAGCATGCGATACTTCGCTTGGTGAGGGAACACCAAAGGACAGGGGCAGGTAGAAGACACGTGATTTCAGTGGGCTTGCTCCCGGGCCATGCCAACTAACGGTTGTGTCTGACGTACCCACCGACCGTTGGCTGTAGGTGTCAGAGGTGACCTGGGAAGAGGAAGACGACCGAGTCAACCAATCGATGACGGCAGGGTTGTCGGTGGAGACACGACCGCTGGATGACACCGGGAGCACTGGCCTCTGGCTGCGACTAGTGCTGCCTCGACCCCTTCCTCTGCTGCCACGTCTGCTTGCTCCTAAAACATTGCCTCCTCTGCCACTCCTCTGCATGTTGTCTGACATACTCTTTAATTCAACGATTCTGTGTCCCTGAGTAACAATTCTGTGTCCCTGAGTAACAATTCTGTGTCTGTCCCTGAGTAACAATTCTGTGTCCCTGAGTAACAATTCTGTGTCCCTCAGTAACAATTCTGTGTCCCTCAGTAACAATTCTGTGTCTGTCCCTGAGTAACAATTCTGTGTCCCTGAGTAACAATTCTGTGTCCCTCAGTAACAATTCTGTGTCCCTGAGTAACAATTCTGTGTCCCTCAGTAACAATTCTGTGTCCCTCAGTAACAATTCTGTGTCTGTCCCTGAGTAACAATTCTGTGTCCCTGAGTAACTATTCTGTGTCCCTCAGTAACAATTCTGTGTCCCTCAGTAACAATTCTGTGTCTGTCCCTGAGTAACAATTCTGTGTCCCTGAGTAACAATTCTGTGTCCCTCAGTAACAATTCTGTGTCCCTCAGTAACAATTCTGTGTCTGTCCCTGAGTAACAATTCTGTGTCCCTGAGTAACAATTCTGTGTCCCTGAGTAACAATTCTGTGTCCCTCAGTAACATTTCTGTGTCTGTCCCTGAGTAACAATTCTGTGTCCCTCAGTAACAATTCTGTGTCTGTCCCTGAGTAACAATTCTGTGTCTGTCCCTGAGTAACAATTCTGTGTCCCTCAGTAACAATTCTGTGTCCCTCAGTAACAATTCTGTGTCCCTCAGTAACAATTCTGTGTCTGTCCCTGAGTAACAATTCTGTGTCTGTCCCTGAGTAACAATTCTGTGTCCCTCAGTAACAATTCTGTGTCCCTCAGTAACAATTCTGTGTCTGTCCCTGAGTAACAATTCTGTGTCCCTGAGTAACAATTCTGTGTCCCTCAGTAACAATTCTGTGTCCCTCAGTAACAATTCTGTGTCCCTCAGTAACAATTCTGTTTCTGTCCCTGAGTAACATTTCTGTGTCCCTCAGTAACAATTCTGTGTCCCTGAGTAACAATTCTGTGTCCCTCAGTAACAATTCTGTGTCTGTCCCTGAGTAACAATTCTGTGTCCCTGAGTAACAATTCTGTGTCCCTCAGTAACAATTCTGTGTCCCTGAGTAACAATTCTGTGTCTGTCCCTGAGTAACAATTCTGTGTCCCTCAGTAACAATTCTGTGTCCCTCAGTAACAATTCTGTGTCCCTCAGTAACAATTCTGTGTCTGTCCCTGAGTAACAATTCTGTGTCCCTCAGTAACAATTCTGTGTCCCTCAGTAACAATTCTGTGTCTGTCCCTGAGTAACAATTCTGTGTCCCTCAGTAACAATTCTGTGTCCCTCAGTAACAATTCTGTGTCTGTCCCTGAGTAACAATTCTGTGTCTGTCCCTGAGTAACAATTCTGTGTCTGTCTCTGAGTAACAATTCTGTGTCTGTCCCTGAGTAACAATTCTGTGTCCCTCAGTAACAATTCTGTGTCCCTCAGTAACAATTCTGTGTCTGTCCCTGAGTAACAATTCTGTGTCTGTCCCTGAGTAACAATTCTGTGTCCCTCAGTAACAATTCTGTGTCCCTCAGTAACAATTCTGTGTCTGTCCCTGAGTAACAATTCTGTGTCTGTCCCTGAGTAACAATTCTGTGTCTGTCCCTCAGTAACAATTCTGTGTCTGTCCCTGAGTAACAATTCTGTGTCTGTCCCTGAGTAACAATTCTGTGTCCCTCAGTAACAATTCTGTGTCCCTCAGTAACAATTCTGTGTCTGTCCCTGAGTAACAATTCTGTGTCTGTCCCTGAGTAACAATTCTGTGTCCCTCAGTAACAATTCTGTGTCCCTCAGTAACAATTCTGTGTCCCTCAGTAACAATTCTGTGTCTGTCCCTGAGTAACAATTCTGTGTCTGTCCCTGAGTAACAATTCTGTGTCTGTCCCTGAGTAACAATTCTGTGTCCCTGAGTAACAATTCTGTGTCCGTCAGTATCAATTCTGTGTCCCTCAGTAACAATTCTGTGTCTGTCCCTGAGTAACAATTCTGTGTCCCTAAGTAACGGTTCTGTGGCCCTAAGTAACAGTTCTGTGGCCCTAAGTAACGGTTCTGTGGCCCTAAGTAACGATTCTGTGTCCCTAAGTAACGGTTCTGTGTCCCTAAGTAACGATTCTGTGGCCCTAACTCTCTCCCTCAATACAGACAGGTCTGCCTCTCTTGAATGACTGGAGGCAAATGGAGAATTCTAAAATGGCCGCAATTTATAGCTCGACCATTACACAGTGCTGGCTGGCTGGCTGCTGATTGGCTAATGCGATCACATGTCATGAATGAATGCATTATGGGTCAGCGCGCCTTGTCTGCGCACCTTCCCAGAGATCCCCGCTCCGTCGCCGCACATGTCGCCGCCATTTTAGGAAAAATTTCGATTCGCGCATCCGAAGTCTGCTAATTTTCGGATTCGTCGCGAATCGAAATTTTCCTTATATTCGAAACGAATTCCACTTCGCCAAGTTCGATTCGCTCATCTCTAGTCAGAGTCATAAGCAAGTCATCTGCAAATGCGCTAACTTTGAAGGTTTGGTGAGAGAATGTGACTCTCCTTTGATGTCCAGGTTGGTTTTTATAAGATGTAATAAGAGTTCCAGGGCTAAAGAAAAAAAATAAAGAGGGCATTCATGGTGTGTTCCCCTATGAACAGGAAAGGGGGAAGATTGTCTGGAGAGATAACGGACCATGGCGGAGGGTCCACAGTAGAGGACCCCCAACCAGGATGTGAAGATAGGTGGGAAACCCCATTTTTCTAGAACATAGTAAATGTATTCCCAGGAAAGTGAGTCAAATACTTTGTGTACGTCTAAACTCAGAATCATGCCAGGAGATTTGAGCTGTTGTAGCAGATAGATAAGATGGAAAAACTTATGGGTATTGTCGAAGGGGGAAAAAAACCCTAGATCTTTGTGAACGAGATGGTGTGAGAAAGAGTTAATTCTAGTAGCGAGAATTTTGGCTATGATTTTGATGCTGACATTTAGCAATGTCTAAAGGTATGGGGGTCTTGAGGGTCCTTTCCAGGTTTCAGGATCATCACTATTTGGGCTGCCATGGATGATGGGTGGAGATCTGAATGGGAGCGTAAGTGGTTAAAAAATTTAGTCAAATTGGGGGCCAAGGAATCAGCAAATTTTTGCAGTATAGCACCAAAAAAACAGCAGGTCCAGGAGTTATTTGCGTCTTGAGTGTTTTGATTGCTGTGAGGACCTCTGAAACAGTGATATCAGCTTTTACATGAACATGGAGTGGATAGTTTAGGGAGGTGAATATCCTGGAAAAAGTCATCTGCCAACTCCTTGCGGAAAGGTTTGCGTGACTGATATAGCATGGACAGGGCTGTGGCGAAAGTGTCCACGATTTTGGAGGTGTTAGCTGTAGTGATTTTACTAGGCAAACGTAGTCTAATCGGGTTAGCATTAGGGTGTGGGCCTTAAGAAGGTTGGCTAACATTGGACCCGGTTTGATGGTGTGGGTGCAATATTTATGTCTTGATCACCTAAGTTGTTTTTCGGCATTATCGTAGAGGAGGAGATTTAGTTCCTTGCTGACTTCTAGTTTTTTACGCAGACAGGCAGAATGGGATTGTTTAAATTGGGATTCTAGCTGTGTTAAGTGCAAGGATAAGATTATCACTCTGGAATCCCTTTCCCACATTCTGCGCGAGGCAATTTGTATTAGCTTCCTTCTAAGTGTGGCTTTGTGGGCCTCCCACAAGATCGTGAGAGTTGAAGCTAAAGCCGTGTTGTCTTTAAAGTAATTGGAAATGGAATCTTGTATGGTCCCCAACACCTCATCGAAAGACAATATGGAATCGTTAAGACGCCAGAAGTAGTGTTGGGGGGTTGAAGCCAGTGATCTACATGTGAGTAGAAATGATGAGTGGTCAGACCATGATGTAGATAGTATCTTAACATTAAGAATATCTGGGAAAAAAGCTTGGGGGCTGAGAAAATGGTCTATTCGTGTATGGCAGTTATGGGGTGCCAAGTAATAGGTGAAATCTCGTGCTTGAGGGTTGAATTCTCTCCAAGCATCCACTAAAGTGTGTTCGGATAAAAGATCTACAAATCTCTTTCTTTGTGAGGTAGCTTCAGTGGAGTCCCAGTGAGGATTGGTTTGGGTGGATCGGTCTAGTAGCTTATTCAGCACTAAGTTACTGTCACCCATCATGATCAAGGTGCCTGTTTTGTGTGAAGAGATTACCCTCAGTAGGTGGGAGAAGAAGCAGGATTGATAAGCGTTTGAGGCATAGTAGTTGACTATGGTCACTTCAACATCTAGAATTGACCCCTGTAGTGTTAGGTATTGCTCTGTAGGGTCTGCAATTTCAAGAGAAGCTTTAAAATGGGTGTTTTTGTGAAATGCCATGAGGATGCCTCTCTGTTTTTCCTTGAAAATCACCTGGAACGCCTAAGGGTAATTTTTGTGAAAGTATTTAGGGCAGGAAGATGTGAAGAATCTGGTTTCTTGTAGCCCTATGATATGGGCTTGAAGTGGAGCATAGTAAGTAAAAGCACACTTACGTTTCTGAGGGGAGTTAAAACCCTGTACGTTGTGGGATACGATGACAAATTTGGAAGTAGCCATCATGGTGGGTAAAGAGTGGAGTAGCTAACGAACTCGAGAATGGTACATTTTGTTTCAAATGTGGTGAGTTCCAGCGTTTCGATGTCCTGAAGAAAGAAAAAAAAAGGACTGAGAGAGAGAGTACAACAAGGTAAGGTGTAGCAGGCTCAACCACAGGGGTGTCAAAAAGGATTGTCTAAGCAATCAAGGGCAGCAGTTACACAGACTGTCATAGTTGGGGGTCGCCAAAGGGTTGTTTTTTCTGATACAAAACTTTCCTGCTGTTGGCCAGTTTCTTTTTTTTTTCACATTCCAACTTTATTGAAAATTTTCAACCAGTATACAGTTTCACAAGTAGTATACAGTTTTACAAACATGAAAGGCAAATCACTTTGATGTAATCATAACAGATGACATAGATGAGCAGTGACTCTTTATGTTATGCATTCAGTCATACTGTATGAAACCACAAACAGAATTGTATATAAACACAATTATGCTGAATATTGTGACGTATGCGTAAAGAAAATATAGTAATTTCCATAGTATGGTAGTTCACCTTATTACTGCTTCGAAGGAAAGAATAAAGCACAGGTTGAGAACTTTTAAACTCTATCAGCCCTTCAGCCAAAGAGCTAAAAAAATCTCCACATTATGAAGAAAGGTATTAACAAGAGGAAATAAGAGAAAAAGAAAAAAAGAAAGAGGACAATCATTTTCAGATGCTTATCCCAATATCATAAAATGATCTTGTAATAATGTAATATTTACAGTGACCATGAATCCATAAGCAAACAAAGAGTATACTCAATAATTGCATGAGTAGATATACCATGTACCACTATGCAAAATGTAAGATAGACTCCTAGCCCCAAATTCCTGGTTCACCTACATAGCAGACGTTCATACGCATCCAAATATGTTAAAATGAACCAGGATGTCCAGGTATTATGAAATCTCTCCATGTTGTCTGTTAATACCAGGGCAAAACCACTAAATATAGGCATAGGTTCCAACATGTTGACCACAGTGCCATCATAACCAATGTTTACATTTAATTGGGGTTGTGTACCTATGCAAAAGTAATTTATAAGCTGTTTCTTGTGTTCTGGTACTAATAGAACATTTGTTTGCCAGTATACATGCTGTATGCCATTGTTTTTCTGAAATAGAGATTGCCAGAACCAATTCCCATTGTTCTTTAAATGTATTTGATATTTGGTCATAAGGTTCCTGCAGCCAGCTGTACGACATGATGGTGCCTTTTTTACATTCTGCCCCTTTTAAGCATAAATTTTCCATAGTTGTGAGATTTCTAGTAAAGTTGTTTTACAGAAGAGTGATCTATAAAGCTATGTAGCTGTCAATATGTCCAAAAAGGTAATGAGTGCACTTCACAATCTGTCCTAACTTTCCTTTATATTTTAAATGTTCCCTTTTGGAATAAATCCTTCACCAGCATCGACCTGACTCTTCTTTCCTGTTTAAAGAACAGATTGCCCAATCCTGGTAGTGATTTAGGGTTATTGGCTAAGGGGTTAATTGTTAGGTGTAGAGGAAATGTTGTGTAATCGGGTCACCTTATGAAAAAATTCCAGTGTAAGTCATGTGAGTGGGTGGGCTTTCACTTGTATTGGACAGGTTGTCCATGACAGTCAAGTTGAGAATGGTAATGCTCCACCTACCATATCTGATTCCAATCTGACCAAATCTTTAGAATTACCATGAAGGTACACATCTAGAATTCTAGTGGGATTAGTAGCCCAATAGTACTTTTTGTAGTCTGGAAGACCCATGAGTTGGCCAGTTTCAATCAAGCTCCATAAAAGAACTAGGAGTCCACAGATGATACAGCAGCATAGAACTTGCAAGCAATGGGACATTTTTGATAAGGAAGTATTGACCTAAAAAAAGAGTACATGTAGGTGTTTTACTAAAAGAATTAGGGCCTATAGGTCCCACAGTAGTGTAAAATTGGCCATTAGCCAGGCAAGTTTAAATAGCAAGGCTAAGCCCAAAATTACTAGAAACAAAAAAGCACAGGGGAGGGTATTAGTAAAAGAATTACGAGACGGAGGTCTGCGAATCTGCCCTCGAAGTCTCTTTGGTTCGCCAAAGTCAATGAACTCAGAAACAAGGAAGACCTCACAGCTACCCTGTATAACCAAGAGGAGAACTTTCATGATACATGGAGGCTGTGGCAATATTTTGTTTATTTCAATGCCTATTTGCAGGAGGTCTCGCAAGCCTGCTGAGTCCCCGGGGTCATCTATTGTGAGACCCCGGGCTAGAGAATTTGCTTTTCTGGATTCTTTACACTTCTTCTTGTCTTCTTTCAGTGCTTTCTAGGTCTCTGGAATCTACCCATTTCCTGAGCCCCCCTCTTTTTCTCCTATTTATGGCCCCCTGACTTTTCTCCTGTTATACTTGCCCTCTTCCTCTCCCCTTCTTTTTGCCCCCAACCCCTCATTATCTCTCCCCGCACCCCTTACTCAACTCTGAGATATATAATTTTCAGTTATCCTGACATTATACTCTGCCTATTAGGTTACATGCCCTTATTGGCTTACTTTGGCCTCTGGGGCCTTCTGGTGACCCCGGTATTATTTATTTACTTTTTTTTTTAAACATGGTTGCATTCCTGTGTTGAAGATCATATGTGTATATTGGAGGCTCCCTCCACTGTCTTGCTCTGAGACATCTATGTTTGCCTGCAGTTAAACAACCTTTTGTGATTATTGTTGCAAAGACTTCACTGTTTAGCCACCAATTTTGATATTTGACTACCTCTGTACCTATTATGCACTACTCTTGCATATGTTTGTGCAATGCAACTTTTTGTTTTATAAAAGAATTAAAAAAAAAAAAAGAATTAGGAGACCTCGGAAGATACTGTAGTAACAAAATAGCAAGGTTGAGTCCAAATTTATTAGAGACAAAAAGGATAGCTTAGAGTTAGTTTACTACACAGTGGAAAATACTTCAGAGGCTAAGGAAGTATAGAAATGGGCAGTAGCAGGACAATTTTAATCAGGGATAGTAGGCCTAACTGGTGTATGCCTCACTGTCTATGGGTACAGTATATGAGGGTACATTGAAAATGAATTATATAATTTGTGGTGATTTTAATGCACACTTAGTTTTTTCCTTCCAAATGATGCAATTACATGCTTTGAACAAAACCCAGAGTAAATAACAGATGGTCATTAAGATCAACTCTAAGTACCACAAAGTTAAAAAGGGCCCATTAACATTACATAAAAAAAGTAATGAAAAATGGAAAATGTCACAACTGACATAAAATCCTTACTTTTTTAAGGGAAGATTTCCAGGAAAGAGAAATGTTAACCTAACTTAAATACTCTATCAACATAAAATAAAAACCAATATATCCCAAATAAGAGTTATTAAAGGCTTTTAGAATAGTAATGAAAAAAATAAAAACAGTTTTTATTGCTTTACTGGCAGTAGTTGCCAGTAAAATGCTGTCACTACAGTTTCCCTCTGCTCTATGCAGAGATGACAGGATGAAAACAACTTGGCTTCCTTTTCTTTGCCTACAGAAGAAGAACTGTAAATTATGAGAAGGATGGGTGTTAAAGATGCCATGGATTCTGTTCATGGGTGGGATGACATTATGAATAATGGAAAATCGTGCAGGCATGCTATGCATCATTATGGCAGCCAGTGGTAACAAGCATGAGAGGGTGGCAGAGACATTGCTGCATGATAAGACAGTGTGTGAGCAGGGCCATAGATAAGGGGTACCACCAGTTGTCCTGTATGGGGCCCAGGTCAGCAGGGGGGCTCAGGCAGCTGGGTGATGTGATGTGGGCGGGGAGGGTGATCAGCATGGGGAGGGGCAATTACTGGAACCAATCACCTGTATGGCTATCTCCGCCACAGCTGAAAGCTAGCTTCTCCTTCTCTCCCTCCCACTGGCTTTCATCTGCTGCAGGTCAAACCATACAGGGAATCGGTTCCAGTAATTAACCGCCTGCCATACCCATTGCCTGCCCTATGCACCATACATTTCCCTCCTGCTGCTCAGACCCCCGTATGCCCCCACCCCCGCAGTGCTGCTACCTTCCCTCCTCTTCTTCCCACCAGCAGCTGCAAGCGCACAATAGGATCCTTCAGGATGGAGAGTGGGGGAAGGTCTGGTAAGTATGTCACATTTACCAGTCCCTTTCTTTTCTGAATAAACACAATGAGTGATTAGTTCAGATCACTTACTTTGTTCATTCATAAGTGAAGCATAGTAAACAGTGTTTTTTTTTTTGTTAGGGGGGGGAGGCCTGTAAGGTTGGCTTTATGGGGTCCCGTGGTTTCTAACCCCAGCCCCGTGTGTGAGCACTGTCACTTATAAGCAGATAGTGAAATAACTATAAGACTGTATGAATCCCAGAGCTATAATATATGTAAAGTAATTTTGTGATAATCTACAATTTAAGTTTACCTGCATGGGGATGTCTGAAATAAAAAGAAATGCAGGAAACTTGTATGTAGGTAACAGGGAATAGAATCTTGTGAAGTCAGCACATGTTGTTTATACAAATATTTACAGGAAGTGTTTTACAGTTTGGTATACCTGGCACAGTCTTTTAATATAAGAAACTTTAAATTGCTTTCAGCTGAAACTTCACAAGAAATGCCATGCAATCACATCTTTTGCTGCTAAAGTACATTTTTTTCTTCCTGATTTGTGGTAACTACCAGTTCACAGGCCTGTTTGCAAGGAAAGTATTTTTTGCTACAAACATTTTCTGTTGTTTTAGAAAGAAGCTATTACGAGCTGCTTTTGATGGAATTTCTCATTCTACATTTGAAAGAAAGGCATAGCCTCATTAGAAAAAAACTGATTTTTTTTCCTTTTATTTGAAGCCTTAACGTTTTTTTTTCAGGAATATCAACAGACATATGGTACAACATTAAAAAGGAAATTAAAAAAATGCAAACTGTCCTAATATTAGATTTTCAGATATAACAACATTCAGACAAATGCTTATTTTACAATATTTCAGTCTACAGCAGCCATGTATGTTAATACAGAAATGAGTATGACATATGGAATAAGGTATAATTGAATTTATACCCTTAGGTGTTGCCAGCAATTCTGTTTTGTTCTCTTAGAATAATTCCCATGAGATGCATTATAGAGACAAATAAGAAAGGCAATCCTATATTTTTTCACCAAAACATGCAGCTCATATTGGTATTTCTTGCTTCTGTGTTTCATTTTATGAAGGAGAGAACATGAGAACACAACCAACTATTTACATTTAAATAGGTCCGCAGAAGAGATCCGCAGTATCTTCTGTATTCATTGTGTGTTGTAATAGTTACTTGGATCAATTGCCAATATATTGAAATAGCTCTGGAAAAAAAATCTGTTCATGAGCAGAAGGTTTAGTCTGCATTCATGAGCCAATTAGAGACATTCTAAAACAATGATACAGGTAATGTTACAAATGATGTGAAACAAAAACAGTTTTTTTTATTTGGGTAATCTTATTATTGTACATTTTCTACAGTTTAAAAATATGTCCTTTCAATTTTTTATGCTGGATAATTACAGTGGTTCAATTAAATTCTAACAATTTTCTATTCCTAATGAATGGAACAGATGTAGCTACCTTTACTGTACCATATGACAGAAAAGAATGAGCCAGGATTTTGTGTAACATGGGGTATGTTTTCAATAATTTCCTAAAATATGGCAAACCAAATAGCTTTCTGGCTTAGGAGAGCAAGAACGGTGCTGTAGTTTTTGTGTAGAGTTTGTTATGACAGCTGTTTGGTTGGCAGAGCACAGCCTGCACTTTTTGATAACGCCAGGCAGTATTCAGGAAGCTTCAAATATATGGCATCATCATGCTCTGAGTTGCAAGATGATTAACAATATTGCTCTGAATTAGAACCTTTAGTCTGTAACTGCTGTAACATTTTTGTAAATGAACTTATGCTAACGAGATAATTGTACATCTGGTTAACTACATATATGCTACCTGAAAGTATTGCTGAGCAATTTATTTATATTTCTTCCGTATTCTATAACTGTGGACTAATTTATTGTAGGTTTGCTATGTTTTTGACCTACCACAATCCTGTGAGCTATCTATCTATCTATCTATCTATCTATCTATCTATCTATTTTTCTGTCTACCTAGAAATGTATTAACATTTTGTAGGGTCTGTAAATTAGCCTCTTAATTTTTGAATTTTTGTTACATTAATGTGAGTAAAATTCAAACTTACAACAACTTATAAAGCCATCCACTACTTAGCCCCTAGTTACAGTACATCACTAACCTGTTCTCAAAATACCAACCAAACGGTCCTTTTTGTTCCTCCCAAGACCTCCTGCTCTCTAGCTCCCTTGTCACCTCCTTCCATGCTCGCTTCCAGGATTTCTCCAGAGCCTCTCCCATCCTCTGGAACTCCCTTTCCCAATGTGTCTGATTATTTACTTCTCTGTCCACTTTTAGATGATCCCTGAAAACTCATCTCTTCAGAGACGCCTATTCTGCCAGCACCTAACAACTGTACATGTATTTTGTCTATCAGCCTATCCCCCACAGTTATTACCTTTTGTATCTCTCGACCCTCCGTCTTAGATTGTAAGCTCTAAGGAGAAGGGCCCTCTGAATCCTCCTGTATTCATTTGTATTGTAATTGTACTGTCTGCCCTTATGTTGTAAAGTGCTGTGTAAACTGTTGGCACTATATAAATCCTGAATAATAATAATAACGTGGTACTCTATTTGCCAAATTTCTTTAGGTGTTACCAGTGTTACCAAAAACACTAATGAATTCTAAAGTGCCTTCAAAGTATAACTGCACTTTTAAGGACAATCTAGTTTTTAAATACTTTGTATATAGTCTTTTTCAATAAATATGTTAGAAATGTTTTTTCTTCTGTTTAGTTCTAGGGCTGTCAGAGTATGTTGTTACATTGTATCCAAGTAAGACACAGTGGGAGTTATTTGCTAAAGCTGGAGATTTAAAAATCTGGTGCAAATCTGCATAGAAATCAATCAGTTTCCAGGTTTTATTTCCAAAGATTAACTGAACAAGCTGAAATTGGAAGCAATGCCATGCACAGCTACATCAGATATGGAGTGCACATGTTTTAGTAAATCTACCTCACTGTATGTTGTGCAGTTATATAGCGAGTCTTGTTTTCTTGGCAAGTGGGATGTGGGTTTCCTTCCACACACCCATATGGCTTGTGGCAATGCTCAGTTACCCAAAGCATTTGGCTTTGTCTTTCAGACATCCATTTGGAAATTATATTTATGGCCTTAAGTAATACACACAAGGATATAACTGCAGGTGCAATCCACTCTACATGGTTATTCATCTATGTATCTTAGTGGATAAATACTTTACAGTGGGTATACGAAAACAAGCTAGTTCATAAGCAGATGTGGAGGGGAGCTTGCACATCGAACTCACCTTAAGAGTGGGAATAGTCACTAGATACATAGATAGATAGTCAATAAATATATTGTAAATGAACATAAAGTGTAGGTTTTTATGAATGGATCACGCATGTATTAATGCAGTTTTGTGGTGGCAGATAGTGGATTTATTTTCTAATTTTAATATTTATTTATTAGAATTGAACAATGCAAGGTAATATGGAGGTTACATACAAATACAGACCAATATGTCTATAAAAAAAAAAGGTTTCTGAGGTAAAAATAGCAATGTACTTGGTACATAAAATAACAACTTCTCCATGAAAGAGAAGAATCAAAAGAGGAGGGGGATAGGAAGGATAGTAGTGGGAAGAGGGAAAGGAAAAGGGGAGCTGGAAGTAAGAGGTAAGAGTTGGGCAAAGAGATGAGAAGTGAAATGGGGGTATAAATGGGTGCTATTAACTCAATGAGGGGTTGCATTAACAGCGGAAGGGACCAACAAACTTTTGTAAACAGTTTTTAGCATTAGTATTATAGGATTACCCATAGGTATAAATCAAAATGTAGGATTGTGGCATGTATATACAGATCCCCGTCTGGCCCCTTCTTTTGTCTCTATGATTAATCACTTTCCATCTGCTGTATGGCTGATACACAGCCTCAAGACATCTCTCTAGTTCTGGAAGAGCATCCTTGGATGTCCTCCCATGTGTGCACCTTCTATGAACCCCAGGGGGTGCGCATCGGAGCAGACTGTGACCACTGTGTGCCTTGGACACAATGGATCACAGATCAGGGTAAAGGGCCAATCACAACTGCTCTTTGCTATGTGATCAGCTGTATCCAATCATAGCTGTCACAGTGTAAACAAACACTCCAGTTGCTAGTTATTGGCTCTCCTGTCCTCACACAGAGACAGCATGTGAGGAAAGCAAAGCCAATCTGTGCAGGATCACAGAGTATGTTTATATACTGTAATTTTTACACAGTATGTAAACACACAGTGCAGCCACATCAAAGCCTTGATCAGCCAAACCAGTCATCCACACAAGTACAGCCACATGAGATCCCTGATCATTCACGCTCATCATCTACATCAGTTCAGCCACACCAGTGCAGCCTAATCAGTGTCCTGATTATTCACTTCAGTGCAGCTTCCTCAGTGTTCTGATAAGCCATGTCAATATAGCCAAACCGGTGAAGCCTCACTGGTGCCCTAATCAGCCATGCCAGTGCAGCCATACCAATGCAGCCTCATCTGTGCACTGATCAGCGATGTCAGTGCAGCCACACCAATGAAGCCTCATCAGTGTCCTGATCAAGCATACCAGTGAAGGCATTGGCAGTGCCCTGATTCAGCCACAGCTTCCCCAGTGTCACTGTCACTGCAGTATGGTGTCACCAGAATCAGGCATGCCCAAGAGAAGTTTACACAAGCATAAAGGCATTTCAAATCCTCAGCATGACAGATGTGAGCAGCAGGGAGCTTTTGACGAAGCTAAGAAAAACATGTTTTTTTTTCCAAAATTTCTGTTTTTTTTTTATTTATATAGCCAAAATAAAAAACCCAATGGTGATTAAATACCACCAAAAGAATGCTCCATTTGTCTAAAAAAATTATAACAATTTAATTTGGGTACTGTGTTGCTTGCCTGAGTTATTTGGCATTCAAAGTGTGACAGCGCTGAAATCTGAAAAATGGCCTGGGCCGGAAAGGGGTGAAAATGTCTGGTATTGAAGTGGTTAAGCCCATTTTTGGGGGAAACAGGTTAGGGTAAAGCTGCATCCATAGCAGATGATCTAACGGCTAGCAAGTTTTTGGCAAAAAAGATTTTACAACAGTAACCATTCCAGAGTTCAGCCTGTCAGTCATTGGATTGCACTTTTACAGTTACACTTATTTAGTTAACCATTATATTCTACTCACATGACCTGATCCAAAAATGTGCAGAGGAGGTCATACAGCCATTTTTCAAATTCTGTCTGGCTTGTGCATATGTGCTGAACTCCTTATTGGTTCCCATGGAGAGCTCATACTCTGGACACAGAGGGGTTTATTTATTAAAGCTGGTGCTTTGCTCATAATCTGGAGCACCTTTGCATGGTAGCCAATCAGCTTCTAACTTCAGCTTGTTCAATTAAGCTTTAGCAATAAAACCTGTAAGCTGATTGGTTTCTATGCAGAAGTGCACATGGTTCTTAGTGAACCAGCTTTAGTAAATAAACCCCTGAAAGTCTAAGGCCAAGTTCACAGGTTACATCATGCAATAATATGGATTATGTTTAGGAAGCCACTGCACCCCACTACTGCCTAAACTGCACCTGACATTTTTCTTGAAATGAAACAAATGGCAATGTGTGGCAGATATGTTGGGGGGGCCTTTTAAAATATATTGCAATGGATCAGTTAATGCATAGTTCACTACCACAAGTTTGTGTATCAAATACTTACAGTATCTTCATGGAGTTCAATAGAGATTGCAATGCACATGTGTAGGTCTGGTGAAGATTTGTGGAGGCACCAAGGAGGCCACACAGCAGCTATCTTACTGAATTGCTGAACTGAACTGTATAAATTACTACTGTGTGAGTTCAAGCTTTATATATAGTCTAACTATATATACGCTGCTCAAAAAAATTTACGGAACACTTTGAAAACACATCAGATCTCAATGGGGAAAAATATAATGCTGGAAATCTATACTAATATGGACTGGGTAATGTCTTAGGAATATAAGGATATCAATCGTTTGATGGAAATGAAAATTATCAACCTATAGAGGACTCAAGTCAAAGACACCCCAAAAAATCAAAGTGAAAAAATGAAGCAGCAGGTTAGTCCATTTTGCTAAAATTTAATTGCAGTAACTCAAAATGGTACTCAGTAATTTGTATGGCTCCCACGTGCTTGCATGAATGTCTGACAGCATCGAGGCATGCTCCTAATGAGACGATGGATGGTTTCCTGGGGTATTTCCTCCCAGATCTGGACCTGGGCATCACTGAGCTCCTGGAAAATCTGAGGTGCAACCTGGTGGTGTCGGTTGGACCGAAACATGATATCCCAGAGGTGTTCTATTGTATTTAGGTCAGGCAAGCATGGGGGCCATTCAATGGTATCAATTCCTTCATCCTCTAGGAACTGCCTGCATACTCTTGCTACATGAGACCGGGCATTGTCATGCACCAGGAGGAATCCAGGACCCACTGCACCAGCATAGGGTCTGACAATGGGTCCAAGGATTTCAACCTGTTATCTAATGGCAGTCAGGGTGCCATTGTTTACCCTGTAGAGGTCTGTGCATCCCTCCATGGATATGCCTCCCCAGACCATCACTGACCCACCACCAAAATGGTCATGCTGAATGATGTTACAGGCAGCATAATGCTCTCCATCGCTTCTTCAGACCCTTTCATGTTTGTCACATGTGTTCAGGGTGAACCTGCTCTCATCTGTAAATAGCACAGGGTGCCAGTGGCAGACCTGCCAATTCTGGTGTTCAATGGCAAATGCCAGTTGAGCTCTCTGGTGCTGGGCAGTGAGCACCGGTCCCACTAGAGGATGTCAGGCCCTCAGGCCACCCTCATAAAGTCTTTTTCTGATTGTTCGGTCAGAGACATTCACACCAGTGGCCTGCTGAAGGTCATTTTGTAGGGCTCTGGCAGTGCTCATCCTGTTCCTCCTTGCACAAAGGAGCAGATGCCAGTCCTGCTGATGGATTACTCCTAGAGTAATTGCCTTTCTCCTGGAATCTCCTCCATGCTCTTGAGACTGTGCTGGGAGACACAGCAAACCTTCTGGCAATGGAACATGTTGATATGCCATCCTGGAGGAGCTAGACTGCCTGTGCAATCTCTGTAGGGTCCATGTATCGCCCCATGCTACCAGTAGTGACCCTAGCCAAATGCGAAACTAGTGAAAAACAGTCAGAAAAGATGAGTAAGGAAAAAAATGGCAGTAGTCTCAACCTGTAAAACCATGCCTGTTTTGGGGGTCACCTCATTGTTACCCATCTAGTGCACCTGCTGTTATTTAATTAACAACAAAGCAACTGAAACTGATTACCAACCCCCTCTGCTACTTAACTGACCAGATCAATATCCAAGGAGTTTAATTGACTTGATGCTGTACTCTGATTAAAAAGTGCTCCTTTAATTATTTTGAGCAGTGCATATATATATATATATATATATATCTATATATATATATATATATATATATATATCACACTAATCTAAGTCAGCATTCTCCTAATATGATTGCTCCCACAGACCCACAATAATTATTGGATACAACAGTACATGTACATCATATAATGCTTAAAAGTACACACTTCGCCATTATGAACATGTCAATATGTAGATTGAAAGTTGAAGCTGTACAAAAAAACCTAAACCATTCCAAGTAGAGATTAAATAATGTAGATTGATTGTCTAATTTTTAAAGCTTGCAGGCAGAAACTTGTCCTACTCACCAGTTTAACAATAATGAAGGAACCTATGACCTTTCAATACAGAGCTTATCCCTAAAGCATCAGATTCATTATTTTTGTCTACTGCTACACTTATCAAAGTGCATGAATTAACAACAAACTGTATTATCTTTTAGAAATGAGATTATTTTTATTTCTCCTCAATCTGCAGCAGACAGTGTAGATGTCAGTTGCAGTTGCTGGTGTTGATGTGATGACACTACACTGTAAGTCCTTGGAGATGTGCTCTGGATGTGGGGGTCATAATGTTTTGCATTTTAAGTCTTTCTTTCGTCAACTAGAATGACTCAGTCTGGGTAACCAAGGATATTTTGTGGGGAAGAGGTAGTTTGGGGATGTCTCTAGATTGAAAGTGAGTATTGCCGCCAGAGACTTATTTTTATCACTGCCTGGTGACATACAAGAATAGGTTGGAGTTGTGGTTTTAAAGTGTTACTAAACCCACAACAGTAAAATCAGTCTGTATATGCAGTAAACCATGCTTGGTATACTCAAATGGCTTGGCGTTTGCTACCCAATTTGATCTGAGGTATTCTCGGACTGGTGGCTTCCTCCCCAGTGCTCAGAAAATCTCCCTTTGTTTATCCAATCACTACTGATCTTCATGTACATTAGGTGCTGCTATTGAGTGCTATCATGGTAATTTGCTACCTCTTTTTTCATGTATTGCTTTATATAATTTTGTGTACACTGTTATGCTTTATCTGTATTTTCATTGTTAATTGGTTGTATATTTTTGATTCCACTGTAGGCATTGTTGCTTAGTTTTTCCACTTTCCCTGAAGAAGTGGGTCACATCCCATGAAACACGTCGGATCTTTTGATTGATTATCCAGTTTTGGATTAAATTTTATGGAAAAGCATTTTTGGTGTCTTATATTTTTGTTGACTCGTTATGTATGTGCCTGCATTGGCGTTTGACTTGCTTACCACTCTGTGTAACTTTTTTTTTATAATGTCATAATACAATTTGCTCTGTTTTATCCAATATTGTTTATGATTATGCAGCTTTATACCCATAATGGTATGGTACCTTAAACGCCCCACTAGTTTCTCCTACTAGGGTTTATTTTTTTATTTTTTTTGCTTGTTATACTCACTGTGGAACTGTGTTGATCCTGACTTCTCTGATCCTCCCCTTCTTCCAGTGTCCTCTTATCTCCTGAGAAGAGATATCATGTGGAGTCACTCTGCACATGCTCAGTTTGGTGTGTATTGCTAGAGAGTTTTTTTTTTCTTGGGAGAGTGAATGTGATCAGCACAGGGCCAATCCGCACTGTCCACACCGAGGGTCAGAGGTTCTGCATCCTCCTAGAACAGAAAACTCCTCCTACAAGCTTTAACCAGTGCTCAGCTGGATGCTGATATAAAGTCACAAGACTGCTCTCGCTGCTGATGAGAAAAGCTATTCTGCAATTTATATTTACTAAATTAATTGCATTTTCGTGTCCTGCGTACTGTGGGAGACCAGATATAGTGGATGCAGGGTCATGGGTTTAGTAACAATTTAACTGTTTACAACTGCCTCTGCCTGACAGATGCTTACCAGTTGAAAAACAATATCTGAGAGTTCGATGTAAAGATAAAGTATAAGTAACGCTTATTGCTAAGCTCCTGTTATTAGTCAACAACCCAGCATGTGTTTGCCTACACATTGCTTTAGTCAAGGGCCATTAATTCATCTAAGGCTTATATATGGTTGCCTCTAAATGAATGTTTGAACTAGGTCTTTAAACCTGCCAATAGGAGGAATTAAGCATGGAAGTCAAATTTATTTGCATCTTACTGTATATTCAACTCCCCCGACTTCCAAGCATTACATGTTTAGTGTAGCTGCTGCTTAAAGTTCCAAGGTGAAAAAGTGACTTGCCTCCTAAGTGTTACCTTTAGTTTATCTTATTTACTGTGCCAAATATATCCTATTGCTCTATTTATTGCTTTTGGGTGCTTTCATGATTGAAAAACACTTCCTTTTGCTTATGTATATAAGTAAATAAAAAGTAAATTGAGAATTTGATTTGCTGTGCAACTCATGTAATTTACCTCAATAAAAGTAAATTGCAAAATAAATTTGTATTAGAAAGTTTTGCTTGTAAAACAATTTTAAAAAGTACAGTTTCTAAATGGTGTCATATTAGTTAATAGAAAGAAGGGGGATGCATTTAAATGCAGAGATGCTCTACTACAGCTTAAGTGACAAGATTTCATTTTTAGGCATGGATTTCTCATCGTACTAAATGACTTTTTAGTTGGCCTGTAAATCTTACATATTGTCCTTTTCCCTGAAGAGGAAAAACGTACGTACTTTTGGCTCTGTCATTAAATTTTACAGCCCAGTGATAATAAAATACCCAAAAAGCTATTTCATAACCTTTTAGCAAGATGAATAGATGGATTCAGAATAGGAAAATGTATTTGGTCATGGAACTTCTCTAACATATGTCCCCACATAATTGGTGACAGATCTATTAGCTTCAATATGAAATGCACAAAACTGAGTTTTATGCAGTTATTCCATTTAAAGTTTATTTTTCTTAAAAAAAAAAAAAAGGACAAACAGAGGTTAAACTGCATGCCAAGCTTAGTGTTGGTAAATACGAGATAACAAATTGCAGTTAAAAGCGTAGGAACTCAGGAGACTAGCAGCATAGCGTAATGCAATATTTTTCTTAACACAGAGCTCTAGACAAAACTAATTTTTGCTTTAAGATAATAAATGGCAAGCACTGTGTATAGCAAAAAGCACCTAACACAAGAGACAATGACAATAACTATCACAGTAACATATGTGTGTAAAGTGCAGAGCTAAATCATATAATAAAACGTCCAAGAGTTTTGAAAAACACCAAATGAAGTTTACACATAGGTGCAAACAAAAACATAAATATCAGTGAAACAATAAATGAATAAAGTCCATACAGTGTAAAATATAGGTGCTAGTATAAATCACAATAAAAATTTGACAAAGTATAGTCCATATACAGTATGGGATTTATTTACTAAAGCTGGAGAGTCCAAAATCAGACTCCCTTCTGCATAGAAACCAATCAGCTTCTAACCTCAGCTTGTTCAATGAAGCTTTGGCAATGAAACCTGGAAGCTGATTGGTTTCTATGCAGAAGGGAGTCTGATTTTGGACTCTCCAGCTTTAGTAAATAAACCCCTATGTGTCAGTGGTACTGCAAGACACAAAACAGCAACGTGTCCAACTCCAAAACAGTGCCAGGGGATCCAGTGAACACTCCACCACCACTATGCACTCACCAGAATGCTACTGATATAGTAGCAATGATCGATGGCCAATCAGATACAGTGTTCACAATCTTTAGCCAAAGATCCTCCTAGAAGGAAAGCTTATTTTTCAATTTATTTTTACTACTATTACCAGCCACAACTTGCTCAGATTTCCCTGCTGTCAGTAATATTGTGTTATTTTAACTAGAGTTTGAAAAGCAGATAGGCTGAATAGCAGGTAATACGCCTCACAAACATTGTCTTGTCACCTTGTCCACCACCCAATCCCCTTCCCTTCCTGAGTAGGCCGCCACTTCTCTGACATGTTTAATAGCAAAAAATCAAAAATATAGTTTTTTTTCTCAAGATTGTCAGTCTTTTTTTGTTTATAGTGCAAAAAATAAAAAATGCACAGGCGATCAAATAACATCAAAGAAATCTCCATTTGTGGGAAAAAAGGACATAAATTTAATTTGGGTACAGTGTTGCATGACAGTTAAAGTAACACAGCTCCTTATCATGAGAAATGGCCTGGTCATGAAGCGGGGTAAATCCTCTGGAGGGCAAGTGGTTAAAATCAGTTTTGCCCATCTCAAAGACTAATAGGCAAGGGATTGTCAAAAATGGCATGGGGGAACAGGAGTAGGCTGGACACTGTCCTGGGGAATGCAAAGAATGCAATGTTTAAAGGCACAGTTATTTTAATAATTCTTAAAGTGAAACATTAAAAATGTCCAGTTCAACTAAATAACATGCTTGGGGGATGCCTTAAACCTGCCTGTGAAGTAGCATATTTGTATGATGTGTACAATGTGCTACAGAACAAGTGACATTTACAAAGAAAAAAATACCACCTGCAAATGGTGTGGGGTTCCCCCAAAATCCATATTAGGCCCTTAGGGTCTGGTATGGATTTTAAAGGGATACCGCAGGAAAAAACATAAGTGATGTGGGGTCCCCCCAAAATTCATACCAACCCTCATATGAGCATGAAGCCCCAAAGGCTATGAAAGATGAGTGTTTCCTTCATGAACCATACCAAACCACATGCTCTCATCATGTGAAAAATACCTTGCCATGGGGAACCCCCTGGCAAAGCATCTTGTACCCATGTTTATGAGTACAAGGGCCTCTTCCAGTGGCTGTGGGGGTCTGTGGGTGGGGACTTATCTGAATTTGGAAACCACCGCCACCTTTAAAAAATAAAGGGGGCCTCTAGATGCTGCCCCCTAAGTGCCACATTCACAAAAAATGCAAACAGTAAATAAATACATCACTAATTTTAACCACTTAAAGACCACCCATACATTGCTGAGGATGTTCTAACACAGGGGGCACTGCATGCCGAGCGGGCAAGCTGCACTCTCCCCATCATGACTGCTGCATGCACTTGACACAGCCAAATGCGGATCCCAGTAATCAGGACCCGATGATCATGTATTCGCTATGCAATCACAGTGTCACAATGTTAGCAAAGCTGTTATGAATCAATCTGATTTATAAAAGCTTTGCTGCCCTGCCTCGTGAGCTGTGATTGGCCAACAGCTCTCACATGGTACATAGGCCAATCACAGTACCCTGTACCATTACCATGTAATCAGCTGGAACCAATCACAGATTACTGTATTTTGAGCTGTCATGAACATAACCCGTTCATGACAGTTCAGAGCAAGCATTGCATTGCAGAAGGAATAATCTTTATTGCTCCTGCAATGCAAAGTGTAAAAAAAAAAAAATCCCTGATCACCCCCCAGAGTAGATTGTTACTATGGTATCATTGAACTACTCTGATGAATGCATTTTTTTTAAATAGTAAAAAAATATAAAATAATGTTAAAGAAAATTTTAAATATTGAGAACTTTTTTCATCTACTTGCTGCCCTTCCGCCCGCAATGTGAGCATCGGCTCTGGGCAAAGTGATATATCCTTACATCCTTTTCTATTTCTTGGTGTGAGTGTGCATGTGTGCGGCTCCCGCTGCCCCCCCCCCCCCTGTCGGTCCAGGGAGAGAAGAGAACACCACACTGTGAGTAAAAACACTACATTTTACACAAACGTTAGATTAGCACATTTAACCCTTTGATCACTCCTATTAACCCTTTGATCACCCTGTCACCAAGCCAGTGCCAATAGTGTCAGTATATAGAATTTTTCACTGATCACTGTATTACTGCCACTAGCAACATCAGATAGCCTCAGAGTCAGTTAGTGCCCCTGCCAGCCAGGGACACTTAGCATTGGATTGCCCACACACTATCACACTCATGCTATAGGTTTCTACTAGTATATTGTTTGTATGGATCAATATACCAATATACTGATCACAAACAGAACTATACTAGTGACTCCTTAGTATAATGTCCCCAAAAATGCAGTGTTAGCAGAATCAGCCCCATTCGCTGCCAGCACTAGCATTTAGACCTCTGCTGTTTTTCACTGAAGATTTGTATCAACTGATTGTGGGCCAAAGCAATTTATATGCACAACAATACATGGCCACCCACCCAACTTCAGCTTTTGCCAGACAATCCGCATGGAAAACTATCACACAATTTAAAAAATTTTTTTCAATCAAACCGTAGTAGAATACATTTTGGACTACATTTATAACTAAATTTGAGTTTATTGTGTATTTTTTATAACAGAAAATAGAAAATGTTGAGGTTTTGTTTCAAAATGTTTGGTCTTTTTTTGTTTATATCATAAAAAATAAAAAACCCAGTGGTGATCAAATACCACCACAAACAGCTCTATTTGCATGAAAAAAGGACATAAATTTAATTTGGGTACATCGTTGCATAACCATGCAATTACCAGCTGAAATAGCGCAGTACAGAATAGCAAAAAATGGCTTGGTCATGAAGGGGGGTAAATCTTCTGGAACTGAAGTGGTTAAAAGGTATTTTAACCACCAGCTGCCAAGGCCAATGCTGACATTACTTCTATACAAAATCAGCATTTTTTTGCCAGAAAATTACTTAGAACCAGGGGCGGACTGACCATTTGGAAACTCGGGCACTGCCCGAGGGCCTGGGGTCAGTAGGGGGCCACATGAGATGCCCCTGGTACCTTTTTCATAGGCTCTTTTGAGTTTGGGCAAGGACACAGGGGCCCCATGATCTCCTATTGCCCGGGGGCCCCATGAGTTGTCAGTCCACCCCTGCTTAGAACATCCCCCCCACGCACACACACACAGTGTTAAACACTATATATTTTAAGCAGCCTTGGAAACTAAAATGGTGACTTTTGAAATTTTAATGCATCACACAATATTTGGCCAGCCATTTTTAAAATTCAAATTTTTGGGAAAAATTATACTTTAATGAATTTTAGTGCACACAAACACAATATAATACAGATTTTTTGCAAAACATATAAAATGATATTACGCTGAGTAAATAGATACCTAACATGCCATATGTTAAAATTGATCTTTGGGACATGTCCTGCATGGCATGTGAGAGGATGGAAGTCTGACTAGCTCCGCCGGTAATCCTGCAAATTATCCTAATGGCACCACTTACAGGCTTCAGTCCTGTTCCCGGACTGCACAGGTCGATTCCTCTACTTGTGGGCTTTCTACTGGTACCTATTCTTTCTGCCTCTGGACTGGCTAAATGGGGAACGAGCACTTGGTTGATGCCGGATCCAGCCAGACAAGATGGCGCCCTCCTGCCCCACACCACCAAAAAGACACAGCAAGAGGCTATAAAGAAACTCTTTGCACCCACAACCACTAAGCGGCCAGCACATAAAATCCCTGCTGCGGCTCCTAGATCCCCTGGGAGGGATACCAGTGACCCGGGACTGGCACATGCTGGGATGGCTGATGTGGATGGCTCTGTGCGAGGCTACAATATGAATACTGCTATTGCCCCTGGCATGGCGCTGGCTGCCTCACAGACCATCCCCCGGGGGCCCACACTGAGAGAGAGCCTTATACCAGTCACGGCATGTAAATCCTCCATCTCAGATCTTACAGGGGAGTTTAAGGAGCTAAAAGTAGAATTGTCGTTAGTACAAGATATGCACATCTGTGTCGGAGGGGAGAGTGAGCACATTAGAAGATGAGTGGCAGCCATTTCAGAGAGATGTACGATATGCTCAGTCTGTCTTGTCCAATAATGCCGCCAGGTTGGAGAATTTAGAGAACTGACTGTGTAGGAATTATGTAAGGATGGTGGAAATCCATGAAAGGGCTGAAGGCAAGAACCCAGTTGCGTTAATTGAAGCCTGGTCTACATCTACCTTTGGGACAGATGCCTTTTCACCCATGTTTGCAGTGGAATGGGCTCACAGGGTTCCTGTGCACCCACCGCCCCCTGGCGCATCCCCAAGAGTCTTTCTATTTTGTTTACTCAACTATAGAGATAGAGAACCTATCCTGTCAAAAGCCAGAGCCATTGTTAAAATCTCTGTGGACAGCATGCAAGTCTAGCTGTCCCCAGCCTGTCAGCTAAAGTTCAGCGGAAAAGAGCAAAGCTCCTCAGTGTCGAACAGCATCTCTGCAAACTTTTGGATAAATCTAAACTTGGAGCTGTATTTGATGATCTTAGACGACTAAAACTTGCCATAGTTTGTCTCCAGGAGATGCATTTAAGGCCTGATAGTGTGCACCTGCTCCGCACTCATCAGTTTACAGTCCAAATTCATTCTACTTATGCAACATTTTCCAGAGGTGTAAGTGTCCTCATCTCTGCTGCAGCCCAGTTTACATGTATTCAGGAGCAGGTTGACACTAAGGGCAGACATGTGTTACTGTTTTGCAGGTTAAATGCTTTTTGTGTATATAGACTGATTATCAGAGAGATCTCGATTAAACGTAAATTGAAGGAATGGGAAGACGCTATTAGGCTAGATGTTCAAAATAAGTAAGCAGCCATGATTGCTGATCCAAACCCATAAAAATTGGTTGGAGGCTCAAAAACTATATAATTCTGGGTATTAAATTCAGCAGATAAGAAATTAATAAGATGTTATTTCCTACAACAGAAATCTTTTGAGGAGGGAGAGAACACAGGACATCTGTTGCCTATGGTGGCTATAGCTCAACAAGATACAACCAACATAGGTAGTATTAGTGATCCCGTTGTCAGGGTCTACACTTCCCAGGAAGATACTACTACTATATACCATCAATTCTATGCCACCTTGTATTCATCCCAGTATACAGCCACCCCTCTGGCCTTAGATGGCTTTTTGGACAGATGCTCTTTCCTATAACTGTCTCAGGCAGACCAGGACGTCTTAAACTCAACTATTAAGATAGAGTTACTCGAGGCCTTTTCTACGGTGCCCAATAATACATCTCCAGGGTCATATGGTCTGCCTTCTGAAATCTATGGCAAATACTGGGGAAATACTGTTACCTACCCTTTTAAAGATTTTTTTATGAGTTAGCCAAATTAGGTTATCTACCCCCCTCCATGAATGAAGCCATCATAATAGTGCTACTTAAACCTGGAAAGGATAAACAACTCCCAGACTCATATCGTCCCATATCGCTTTTAAATATAGATGCAAAGCTTTTAGCCCGTATCCTGGCTTCCAGATTGGCCAAAGTTATTGGTAAACTAATACATACTGATCAATCAGGTTTTATCCCTAATACAGCCAAGGCTAATAATATCCACAATGAGACTTGATAAAGCACATGTTGTTTCCTCCTACTAAAGCTGCGGCTCCAGCGAGAGTTCCCCCCTCCATCTCTCCACATCATGGTGACATCACCCGGGATGCTAGGACGTCAGATACACATGGTCCCTGCATTGACAGGCATTCTGCTCTCCACTGCTTCCCTCTGAGCGGATGGGCCGTTCATCTTGGAACCTGGCTTCTTAAAGCCACAGGCTGGTTATCTATTTTTTACCATATGAATTATTAAAGGCACACCTCCATAAAAGGTGTATAATGTTTACCACAAAACTACACAGCGCCTGGCTCCTATTCATACTTTCCACAAACCGATGTGTTTTTACTATGGCAGCAGTGAGATTTTTCCCCACTAATCACAGTTGACATATACTATTCACTTATTTCCTTTGGGACACATCTGTGCGCTTTTATCCATACGGTTCTAATAATATCCACCGCCTCTTTGCCAACATATAAATGCCAGTAGACAAACCTGGAGGCAGAGCCATCCTCTCGCTGTATGTAGCAAAAGATTTTTGCAGTGTGTGATCCTACCTCTGGGCAGTATTGTGTAAATTTGGGCTGGGGGATTGATTTATCAACTGGGTATGTACCTTATATGCAGCCCCCATGGCTAGACTGTGTATTAATAATGATCTTTCTGAATCTTTTTGGCTGTGGAGGGGGATGAAGCAAGGGTGCCCGTTGTCACCCCTGTTGTTCGCCCTTGCAGTAGAATCACTGGTCATACTGGTTTGCCATTTCCTGGATGTTATAGGGTTCATTAGAGGGCCACTAGAGGAAAAAAATCTCCCTATACGCCGACGATACACTTTTATATCTTGTAGATACAACAAGTTCCCTACAAGCGGACATGTCCCTCACTGAAGACTTTGGGGTATATTGTGGATATAAAATATATTGGAACAAGTCAGCTCTTATGCTATTAGAACCTATAGTCCACCCCCTGCCCTCGCGATCCACTCAAATTCAGATAGTCACCTCCTTTAAATATTTGAGGGTGATGGTTACTCCTGATCCATGGCAATACCTGCAATTGAACCTCCTCCCCTTGTTGCAAAAGCATGCATTAAAATGTACCAGCTCTCTGTAGTGGGGAGAGTAAATGTAATCAAAATGGTATGGGCTCCACAATTATTACATATTTTTCATAATACTCCTGTGTGGATTCCCAAAAAATGGTTCCAGCTTATAGAAACCCAATTTTGAGCTCTGATTGGGAAAAAACAACAAGTCAGGATTAGATTATCTACTTTACAGTTTGATAAGGATTGAGCGGGTTTGGCAGTCCCATGCACTAGAATGTGTTTTTTTTTCAGCTCAGTTCCAACAACTTACTGAATGGGATATACTAGGCAGCAGGAATCCAGTTGTCAAGCTGATAACCTCCTCACATCCTGATTTAACACCTCTCACCCACTTGGAAATGGCCCTCTCGTCTTTCCCAAACGGGGGGCTGATATCTCGTATTTATCTTGCTTTGCTGACCACTATACAGGATCTCACTAATTTACACTGTAGATGACATTGGGTACAAGATCTGGGTGACATTTCGGGTGATACTTGGAGTGGAGCCTTAAAATCGATACCTATTATCTCCCTCTCGTCCTCTCATAAACTCTCACAATTGTTCATCCTTCACAGGGTTTATACAACTCCAGTTAAGTTGTTTCGGTGGGGAAGACGAGACTCCCCAGACTGTCCTAAATGTAATGTGCTTAGGGGGGACTTTATTCATATGATTTGGCATTGCCAAAAACTGACTTAGATACTGTGATGATGTCCTGTAAATAATTTCCTAGGCAACTCAACAGACAGTTCCACAAGATCCACTGGTATTCTTACTGAGATCCTTGGATGCTGAGCTTTATGAACATGGGGTCTATATTATGATCATAAAACTTTTGTATCTTGTGAGAAAGCTAATTGCTGGCTGCTGATTGGCATCTAATCCCCTGACTATACAGCAATGCGTGGATTATGTCAACTCTTTACTATTGAGGGAACGCCTTACGTATCAGCACCGCATTGCTCATCATAAATTCCTTACTATCTGGCAGGGCTTGTTCCATCACAATTAGTTTTGGATAGGCTATATCAAGTGTAAAGAGCTTTCATAATGCATGTTTTAAGAATTAATGGCTTATAACTAAATCTTTTTTCATTAGTCAGAAGACGGTATCTAGCTGGAGGCTATTGGAAGATGTCCTGTTTTATCCTTTTACAAAGATTGTACACTGACTGTTAATACTGCTATGATATTTTGCATTGTACCTATGTAATTTATACTTGTACAACATCTTGCTGAATCTTTCCAATAAAACTGTTTGGATTAAAAAATAATGCTCTTTACCAGTGAAATAGTGATAAACAGTACATAAAATTATCCATAGATGAAACTGTAAAAGCCTATACAGACTACATGTTTAAAGTTACATAGGAGGTCTGATGCTAGACATTTTGCTTTCACTCTGGTGATACCTCAGTGGGGGAGATTTACTAAAGCTTGTTCACTCAGAATCTGGTGGACCTGTGCATTTTAGCCAATCAGCTTCTAACCTCAGCTTGTTCAATTAAGCTTTGGCAATAAAACCTTACATACATATATTGCACATTCACATCAGTCCCTAACCCTCAAGGAGCATACAATCTAAGGTCCCTAACTTACATTTAAACATACACGTACTAGGGTCAATTTAGACAGGAGCCAATTAACCTACCAGCTTATCTTTGGAGTGTGGGAGGAAACCGGAGTTACCCGGAGGAAACCCACACAGGCACAGGGAGAACATGCAAACTCCAGGCAGGTGGTTCCATGGTTGGGATTCAAACCAATGACCCTAGTACTGCCAGGCACAAGCGCTGACTATTTAGCCACTGTGCTGCCCACGTACATGCAAAACCAACGTAAATGTACGGATTTGTTCAAGAGCATAGGGGGATGTAGGTGCTTTAAAATATTTTTTTTATTTTATTATTTATTTTATTCAAATGTTTTTACACTGTTCCTTTATTTTTTTATCAACGTTATTGCTATCAAAAGAGATGGACAACATCCCTTGTGATAGCATTGCCTGTGACAGGTCCTCTTTATGGAGAGATCTAGAGTATATTAGATCCCAGATCTTTCCTTTTCCCTCCAAAGTAGCCTCTAAAACTGAGATTGGTTTCATTAGCTGCTTCACTAGCTGGTAATGGCCCGTAAAATAAAACATTTATTTGAAGAAATATATTGTGTGTCCATCAAATATTATCACAAACATCAAAGGATTTCCCAGCATACTTACCAACCAGCCTGCAAAAAACCAAATTGACCCTGTGTAGCAGTTTGCATTAAAACCAGAGGGTTTTGTTTGCACACATTTGCAAATACACTGCTCAAATAAAGTAAAGGGACACTTTTTAATCAGAGCATAGCATCAAGTCAATTAAACTCTTGGGATATTGATCTGGTCAGGTAAGTAGCAGAGAGGTTTGTTAATCAGTTTCAGCTGCTTTGGTGCTAATGAAATTAAAAACAGGTGCACTAGATGGGCAACAATTACACAACCCCCAAAACAGGAATGGTTTTACAGGTGGAGGCCATTGACATTTTTTCCTACTCATCTTTTCTGACTGTTTTTCAATAGTTTTTCATTTGTCTAAGGTCAATGTCACTACTGGTAGCATGAGGTGATACTAGGACCCTACAGAGGTTGCACAGGCAGTCTAGCTCCTCCAGGATGGCACGTCAATACGTGCCATTGCCAGAAGGTTTGCTGTGTCTCCCAGCACAGTCTCAAGAGCATGGAGGAGATTCCAGGAGACAGGTAGTTACTTGAGGAGAGCTGGACAGGGCTGTAGAAGGTCCTTAACCCATCAGCAGGACAGGTATCTACTCCTTTGTGCAAATAGGAGCCGGAGGAGCACTTCCAGAGCCCTACAAAATTACTTCTAGCAGACCACTGGTGTGAATGTCTCTGACTAAACAATCAGAAACAGACTTCATGAGGGTGACCTGAGGGCCCAACATCCTCTAGTGGGCCCTGTGCTCACTGCCCGGCACCATAGAGCTTGATTTGCATTTGCCATTGAACACCAGAATTGGTAGGACCAACACTGGCGCCCTGTGCTTTCACAGATGAGAGCAGGTTCACCCTGAGCACATGTGACAGACGTGAAAGGGTCTGGAGAAGCTGTGGAGAATGTTATGCTGCCTATAATATCATTCAGCATGACCGTTTTGGTGGTGGGTCAGTGATGGTGTGGGGAGGCATATCCATGGAGGGATGTACATACCTCTACAGGCTAGACAATGGCACCCTGACTACCATTAGGTATAGGGATGGAATCCTTGGACCCATTGTCAGACCCTACGCTACTGCAGTGGGTCCTGGGTTCCTCCTGGTGCATGACAATACCTGGTCTCATGTGGCGAGAGTATACAGCTAGTTCTTGGAGGATGAAGGAATTGATACCATTAAATGGCCCCCACGTTCGCATGACCTAAATCCAATAGAACATAGGATATCATGTTCTGGTCCATCCAAAGCTGCCAGGTTGCACCTCAGACTGTCCAGGAGCTCAGTGATGCTCTGGTCCAGATCTGGGAGGAAGTACCCCAGGACACCATCCGTCGTCTCACTAGGAGCGTGCCCCAACATTGTCAGGCATGCATACAAGCACATGGGGGGCCATACAAACTACTGAGTACCATTTTGAGTTGCTGCAATTACATTTCAGCAAAATGGACTAGCCTAAAAATAAGAAAAATTAATAATAGCGCCTATGGTCAAAATTATATAACTTACTAATAATGTACCAGCTGCAAAAAATCACCATATATAAAGTGTACCAATAAATAAATAATTTGCGCTAGTAAATGTGTATAAAAAGAAATCATCAAATCATAAGTCCAGAAAAAAATATATATATGCCAATACCACAAAAAAAAAAATTAAAAAAACTTTTAAGTGCAAAAAACTTTTGTGCAAAAAAAAGTGTCTAAATATGAAAAATTTTCACCAAAAAACCTTGATAATATAATGGCAGATCATCCATAAATATATCTTCAGAAACGGAAACTCTGCAACACATCGATCCTCATCGATCGAAATAACAGGATGAAAAACTTTGTAGTTAATCGAAAATCCACTTCTCCAATAGATAAAGGACCACCTTCAAACGTATCCATGGGGGGAAATGCCAAGCACTCGAGAGAAACAGAAAGACTTCATGGTGCAATATTATAAAAACCAATTCCTTTATTAGGTACTCATTGCACTTACTCAAGAGGTGTCCCAGCCGACACCAGCATCAACAGCATAACAGCAATCACATAAACGAGCCTGGCTACTCAGCACATGCGCAGTAGCTGGCAGCCAAAAACGTAATGACGTCACATCAATCAAGCTCCGCCCTACGCGTTTCGTCATCAACGTCCTCACGTGAGGACCTCATTGGTCCACAGAACTTGTTTCCAAAATACATCAGGCTTGTCTATATATTCATTTGCAAAGTTCAAACGATGATTTTTGTGGTGAGGATGTAGAAGAGGTTTTCTTCTGATGGCTCTTCCATGAAGACCATATTTGTACAAGTGTCTCTTTATAGTGGAATAATGTACCACAACTCCAGTGTCTGCCAGATCTTTCTGGAGGAATCGTGCAGTCAAACGTGGGTTTTGAATTGTTTTTCTCACAATCCTGCAAGCTGTTCTGTCTGATATTTTTCTTGGTCTTCCAGATCTTGCTTTAACTTCCACTGTTCCTGATTACTGCCATTACTTAATTACATTCTGAACAGAGGATATTGACATCTGAAAACGCTTTGCTATCTTCTTATAGCCTTCTCCGGCTTTGTGAGCATCAACTATTTTCAGTTTCAGTTTTCTAGACAACTGCTTAGAAGAACCCATGGTGCTGATTGTTGGGGCAAGGTCAGATGAGTCTGAGCATTTAAAACCTTTGAGATTGACATAACCTGGTCTTCCCAGACGATGATTGAGAACAATCCATGACACTGGCAGGTCTCAGCTTTGCATAGGGGGCAGTGCATGCTATAAATTCTGCAGGGTGCCCAAACTTTTGCAGACGCCATTTTTTTGTTTTCTATTATTTTGAAAGTGTAAATGATGGAAATAAAATCTAACTTTTGTTCACATATTATAAGAATGTCTAATCTGTAATTTGATGCCTTTTGGAGATTTTTCCATCTTTCCTTGGCTTCTTTATGCACATTAATACAAATTTTTAGCTGGGGTTCCCAAACTTTCGATCCCCACTGTAGATATCCCGCATGCTATTTTTCCTCATTGAGATTTGATGTGTTTTCAAAGTGTTCCTTTAATTTCTTTGAGCAGTGTACATGAGTAAGTCATAGTATAGCATCAAGTGTCCCCTGTATGCTACGGTCCAAACTCTAAAATTTCCAGAGCCTCCAGTGTGATACTGTATATCAATGGTTAGGTTAAGGGCAGGTGTGCCTGCAGGGAGCCCATCTCTCCTTAAAGGCACAAGGATGCACGTGACACCCAGGCAGCAAAATGAAAGCAAAGGCATCCAGTGTGTCCCTGCACCCAATTCAACCAACTGTACAAAAAAATGGCAACCATCCCAACCTATTGGAAGACAGTACATATAACTCCCTTTAATTCCCTTTAATGCAGCAACAAGAAAATGTGTATCCAAAAAAATGTCAAAAAAGATTTTTAAACATCAGTAAAAAACAGATGTATTGCAGGTTCCATCTAAAACAATAGCTGGATTAAAAACACAACTCTGGTCTTGTCTAGATTGTCATATGCATATTATGCCATGTGCCATTGCACTGCATTGTACAGCATCATCCAAATACAAGGCATTTGTACATACAAAAGGAACAATATCAAAAATTTACAATCCCAACCTATAACCAGCCTTAGCAGCAAGGTGGAGGTTGGCACAGCTGGCTGAACTGGGTGCAGGGACACACTAGATGCCTTTGCTGTAATGCGTTACGTGCGTTCCTGTGCCTCTAAGGAGGGGTGGGATCCCTCCAGGCACACTTACCCTTACCCTCTCTATTGATATATGTGCTTCCACTGTGGAGGCTCTGGACATTTTAGAGTTAAGACTGCAGTATACAGAGCCCCCTTGAGGTGTGACTGCGGCTTACGTTTGTATTTGCAAATAAGTGCAAACAAAACCCTCTGTTTTTAAGGCAAATAGTTAGACAAGGCCAATTTGTTTGTTTTGCAAGATGTCTGCTAAGTGTGATGGGACATCCTTTCTTTGTGATGTAAATTGCCCTTTCATGAGCACCTTGCTGCTAAGGCTGATTATACTGTAGACTGGGATGGTTGCCAATTTTTGTCCATCAGATATTATGAAATTCAATGATGCAGGTTCTCATAAATCAGGGTGAACGATGTCTGTTGAAGTAAAAACACATTGACCAGGGTTACCAACCCCTCATGTCTTTTTTTTTTCTGATAACACGTGGAAAATGTACTGATGGAGCATATTTTGTACTGACAAGCTGAACCATGACAGAAACTCCTATTAGAAAGTAAGGGAATTGATATTTAAAGAATATGAACAATATGTAAATATTAAAACCACCCATACCAAATAATCTTCCTAGCTTTACAATGAAAAAGTCAAAACATTGTCACACTTGAGCATGATTAGAATTATGAAAGACCTGGGGAACCCTAGGATGAAGCAGAATAATTATTGTAAATTGTGATCAGGTTGTGCCTAACAGTGGAATTGATTTAAAGAAGGATGATTAAACAGAACCTAGTCTAGTTGCATGTATACACTGCACACCTATGCCATAGTCCTTGATACCAAGAAAATTTCCTAATCATTGTGTCACAAGTAATGGTCACATAGATACGAATACATTTCTGGACAAAGGATCATTTAAAAATAATAAAAATTTTCATTTACATGTGTTTTAGTGCGCACAACAAGATATCACTTTATCTAATTGAGCCTACTTTAGAGGAACTTCATTAAAAGCTGCAACTGTTCAGACAATAAACACTTTGATCAGGATTATATAATGTACTATGTTATGTATATGTGTAGGGGTCAGGAGCATTTAATGTAAAACACAGAAGTAAAGGCATATTTGTTGCGCAATAGCATGAGCAGAAGTATCTGTGAAGCATCAAGGATAAGTAGTAAAATGGAAACTCACTTTAAAAAAATCCATGAGATAACATGTAATTTATGGGTGAGCAAAATCACACACACACACACACATATATATAAATATAGATATATATACGTTATTTTGCAGTGCCAGGTAGGAAGCGCACGTGGGTGCATCGTTGAATTGTAATGGTCAGTTAAAATAACACAGCGCCATATCACAAAAAATGGGCTGGCTAGGAAGGGGGGTAAATCCTCTGGAGGGCAAGTGGTTAAGCAACCACAGCAAGATGTTAAGTAGTAAATGATTAAAACATGGCCACATCCATAGCCTCTGTACAACCAAAAAGCACAGCACATGATGTGAGAATGGCTTTCAGGGAACACATAAACACCACTGGGGTCCTGTGGAGAAGAAAGGCAGAGGAACTGCCATTATTCTAGGGATGTGAAGATCACTCCAGACCAACATCCAGCAACAAGTGTAAAACCACAAAAAGTATGGCTGCTCCGTGTATACAAGAACCCAGAAATTCTGTTATCAACAGAGCCACAAACTGGAAGTTATGGTGCCACTGTACCCACTAGCTGTGACAGAGGAGGAGTGGACCAGGGACGCTCTAACACCAATGGGATGACACGTTTCCAAGCTCCTGGCTTCTTTTTTTTATTTCTGTTTATTACCCCACGGGGAAAATTGACTCTCTCTCTATTTCTCCTGGTGACAACTGCCATCAGGAGTGAAAGGAATATACAAAATTTTGAGTTGTCACCAATACGGAAATAGAGGGGTAAATCTCCAAATTTAAAAAATTTAAAAAATGTGTTCTGAAAGGGGAGTTTGGAGAGATATCCTCTCAATTCAAGTTTTGTGTGTGGGACACGGAGTAAAAGATCTACTTTTTAAAAGTAATAAATAGTAATTTACTGTATATAGTTTATTGATTCATGTAATACAATTTAGACAAAAATTAAAGTATGAAAAAAGCTCCAATTAAAAATTGAACACAGATGTAAAAAAAAACCTTAGCAATTCCCTACTGTATACAAAATACAAAAAAAAGTTTTGGTTTTAGATATACTTTAAGATAGTCAATATATTACCACTGACACTTCATTGAGAAAGTAGAAACCCAAATGAATATAAATGTCTAACTTATCACATTTTAGTTTCACTAACTGCAACTCTATAAACATACTCTTTTACCTAGTGCATGGGATTCTAGTACAAGATGAAGCTATAGATGTGCTGCCCTGAGCAATTTATGCTTATTCTATCTTTCTCCTATGAGACAGTTCTGTTCTACAGTCTTGCATTACTTATGTCATAACAAGGGAAACAAAATCATAATTAATACCATAATAATTCATCAACCTGAAAATAATAGCCAACACAAAATGACAGTAATTGCCATAATAGAATAACACCGTAATGGATAATCAGATAATCAGTACCAACATATTACATGTTTAATTTTTTTCTTAACAAGAAATATATAGAAATAGCATAGACATTTCTAATATCTAAGAATGAAAATTTGGGAGTGGTTGAAATACAAAAATATTTCCAATGTAGGGGAAGTGAGCTGAATAGTTTATTTAAACTGAGAAAAAAATTATACTATTGAGTAAACTTTGTTACTAGCCCGCACAAGCCAAATGCAAGTTAAGGGAAGTATTCCCAAACAGGTGTTCACATTAAAAGCAAAAAATATAAACAACAAAATAAAAACCAGGGATTTTCTTTAGTGATACACTAAAGGATGAAATAATAGTCATTATCTCTATCCATTCAGATTGCTACTAGAAGTATAACATTGCAGGATCACTAAACATAAAGCAGAAATGAAGCCAAACTGAATAAACACTGTGATATTCCCAGTGACACATATACATGTTCCACTTCAAAGAAAGAAGTCAAAGGTTTTGCTTAAAATAAAAATGATTAGGATACAATGTGCATTATAATCAATTAATTACAAAATAGGGGTATACTAAAAATACAGTAAATAATCAGTTCAATCATTTGCTACCCAGTCGCTGCACATTCTCTTTTTTCATAGTTGCTATAGTCATCACATTATTATTATTATAGAGTATTTATATAGCGCCAAAGGGTTTGCTCAGCGCTGTACATTAGAATGGGGGACAAGACATGAGACAATACAGTAGCAAAACAATACACAATACATGAGGGTTAGAGGGCGCTGCCCTTCCGAGCTTACAGTCTAGGAGGGAGGGGATGGTGGTAGAGGAGGAGATGGCTGTGGGGGATGGAATGGAGTGAGGAGTGGAGGGGATCGGCTGTTAGGTGAGGGTGGGGTAGGCTTGGGATTTTCTTTTCATTTAATTTTTGCTAATAACAGTAAACAGGATAAGTAGGTAGGACAAGGATAGCAATACAAACTCACCTGTGCTGATCACTATGGGGGGCATTTACTAAAACTTGTGCACTCAGAAGCTGGTGCAGCTGTGCATGGTAGCCAATAGACTTCTAACTTCAGCTTGTTCAATTAAGATTTGGCAAAAAAAAACTAGAAGTTGATTTGTTTCCATGCAGGGCTGCACCAGATTTGGCACTCTCCAGTTTTAGTAAATATCCCCTATGTGTTGTGGGAATGTGCAGCAATGCACATTACATACATTATTGTCTTGCTGTGTAACTCATTTTGAATAGCATCCTAATGCACTAAGGCAACACACATGAGCTGCAAAGCGCTGCACTGCAAAGCTTCACAGTGTGTTGCAACAACAAAAAAACTGTGGCACATCAAAATTTGGAGATGTTTAGGTGTGTCAGAACCTCATAGATTTAAATGGACCTGTGAGGGAACACCTGTCACACTGATTGGATGATTTCATCAGAGAACCCCTTCGTTGCTGCTGGGACCCAGGAACAAGGCATTATAGCCGGGCATTGAACCCTAGACTAGACAAGACTAGCTTGATACAAACTGGAACTACTTTATTGAACAGGAACACAGGTTTTTATATACTTCAAAAAGAGGGGCAGTCCCCACATGAACAATAAATCAAATATTACACTTTGTGATAAATATCCCACACCTATTAAGTAAGAGCTTGATCACATTATCCTTAACAGTGTAAATGGTAAACAGTACAGCCAACAGCTAACACTGATCTAATTAACGGTAAGCTAATCAACAGCCAGGCACTCCGACAATGCTTTGATTAATCAGGGAGCCCACCCCAGACTGAAGGGCAACAAGCCCAACCCTGAATACACACAGTCCATTGCATAGGTCTATCAGGTGTTTGCTTTCACTTGCATAATCTGTCCATCATAAAACAAAACTCATATGATATTGCAACAGTTTGAAAAAGTGGAATTCTTTTATCTTCATAGATTTCTTGAGGGAGATTGTTGATAAATATTTCTGTCCCAAGTTGAGGAGCATCACCAACTTAGTCCGCAGGAGGGCCACCATATTTTCTCTGTCCATTGACCTGTACAAAATTAATATTACACCTTTCCATCCACAAGGGAAATGTTATTGTCTTGCAGAGAACTAATCCAAGCCTTGCTCTCAGCATTCATCACATTATTATTACAGGTACTTATATAGCGCCATCAATTTACACAGCGCTTTACATACATATATTGTACATTCACATCATGAGCCTTAATCAGTGGGTAGAAGCCTAGCCCCTAGTCCCCTGCAAAAGTCCATGTCCCAGTTGGGTCTGTCACAGGGCCACCTTAGTGCAATGCATTTTAATGCATGACAGAACACTGCTACTGCCCTTGCTTTAATACACTGGAAAAATGTGCAAATTTGTTGAAAAAAAAATATATACACACACATATATATATATATATATTATTATAAAGTATTTATACAGTTGCAAGAAAAAGTATGTGAACCCCTTGGGATTACGTGGAGGTTTGCATGAATTGGGCATAAAATGTGCTCTGAACGTCATCTAAGTCACAACAATAGAAGAACACAGTCTGCTGAACATAATACTACACAAACATTAGATGTTGCCATGATTTAATTGCACATAACATGTAAACATTCACAGTGCAGGGAGGAAAAAGTATGTGAACCTTTGGACTTAATAACTGGTTGACCCTCCTTTGGTAGCAATAACCTCAACCAAACGTTTCCTGTAGTTGCAGATCAGACCTGCACAACGATCTGGAGTCATTTTGGACCACTCTTCTTCACAAAACTGTTTCAGTGTAGCAATATTCTTGGGATGTCTGGTGTGAATCGCTCTCTTAAGGTCATGCCACAGCATTTCAATCGGGTTGAGGTCAGGACTCTGACTGGGCCACTCCAGAAGGCGTATTCTGTGCTGTTGCAGCCATTGTTTTGTTGAATTACTTGTATGCTTTGGGTCATTGTCCTGTTGCATCACCCATCCTCTGCGGAGCTTCAGTTGGCGGAAAGATGGTCGTACGTTTTCCTGCAAAATGTCTTGATAAACTCTGGAATTCATTTTCCCATCAATGACAACAATCCGTCCAGGCCCTGAGGCAGCAAAGCAGCCCCAAACCAAGATGCTCCCTCCGCCATGTTTTACAGTGGGGATGAGGTTTTGATGTTGGTGTGCTGTGCCTTTTTTTCTCCACACATAGTGTTGTGTGTTCTTCCCAAACAACTCAATCTTGGTTTCATCTGTCCACAGTATATTTTGCCAGTAGTGCTGTGGAACATCCAGGTGCTCTTTTGCAAACTTCAAACGTGCTGCAATATTCTTTTTGGACAGCAATGGCTTCCTCTGTGGTGTCCTCCCATGTACTCCATTCTTGTTTAATGTTTTCCTTATTGTAGATGTGTCAACAAAAATGTTAGCATGTGCCAGAGATTTCTGTAGCTCTTTAGCTGACACTCTGGGATTCTTCTTTACCTCATGCAGCATTCTGCGCTGTGCTCTTGCAGTCATTTTTACAGGACGACCACGCCTAGGGAGAGTAGCAACAGTGCTAAACTTTCTGCATTTGTAGACAGTCTGTCTTATCGTGGACACATGAACATCAAGACTTTTGGAGATACTTTTGTAACCCTTTCCAGCTTCATGCAAGTCAACAATTCTTGATCGTAGGTCTTCTGAGAGCTCTTTTCTGCGAGGCATGGTTCACATCAGACAGTGCTTCTTGAAACCAGTAAACCCAAAACAGGTGTGTGTTTTTTAAGGGCAGGACAGCTGTCAGCAACACATCCAATATCATCACACTGATTGGAGTCAAGGTTGGCTCACTCCTGGCTCCAATTAGCTCTGGGAGAAGTCATTAAGCTAGGGCCTCACATACTTTTTCCTCCCTGCACTGTGAATGTTTACATGTTATGTGCAATAAACCATGGCAACATCTAATGTTTGTGTAGTATTATGTTCAGCAGACTGTGTTCTTCTATTGTTGTGACTTAGATGACGTTCAGAGCACATTTTATGCCCAATTCATGCAAAACTCCACGTAATCCCAAGGGGTTCACATACTTTTTCTTGCAACTGTATAGCGACAAAGGGTTTGCTCAGCACTGTACAATAGCAAGGGGGACAGGACACGAGACAAGACAGAAACAATACAATACACAAGGGATTTGAGGGCCCTGCTCTTTCGAGCTTACAATCTAGGAATATATATATATATATATATATATATATATATATATATAGTGCTCAAAAAAATTAAAGGAGCACTTCTTAATCAGAGTATATCATCAAGTCAATTAAACTCCTGGGATAATGATCTGGTCAGCTAAGTAGCAGAGGGGGTTGTTAATCAATTTCATCTGCTTTGGTGTTAATTAAATTAACAACAGGTGCACTAAATGGGCAATAATGAGGCAACCCCCAAAACAGGAATGGTTTTACAGGAGGAGGCCACTGACATTTCTTGTCATTTTGTACTTCTGCCATATAGGGGTGCGCGTGCCGGAGGGGGAAATCTTCAGCTGTAAACTGTCACAGCACAAAATTATCTGCACGCACCTGCAGATCGTCAGTCAGGGAGGAAAAACATAGCTATGGCTATGTTTACATCACTTCCCCTAGTAAAAGCACCACCTAGTGTACACCAAGCACATAGCTAGGCCCACACTTAACCCTTTGATCACCCAAGATGTTAACCCCTTCCCAGCCAGTGTCATTAGTACAGTGAAATTGAAAACTGAAATCTTGGGGAGTTGGCCCAAAAGGCATTAATGGCCTGCAGTCAAAACTTGGCCTTCATGGGGTGCACTTGCCTTGCTGCCCTCACAAGACTGGGGGGGTCAGGGAACACTGCAGTAACAATAAACAAACAGAGGGCACACTAGCCTAGTGCATTATCCTTTAAAAATGTATTTAATGTAAAAAGGTAAGTATTATAATCTCAAAGTCATAAAAGGTATAAATACATCTCATGAGTACAGTGCAAACAATCCGTAAAACATTAAGGTGTACAGATAAAATTGAACATCTAGAGGTTGACGCGTTTTGAGGACTTAACTCCCTCCTCAGAGCCTATGTATTTGTACCTTTTATGACTTTGTGAGTATAATACTTACCTTTTTACATTAAATACATTTTTCAAGGATAATGCACTAGGCCAGTGTGCTCTGTGTTTGTTTATCATTATTAGTACAGTGTCAGTACATATTTTTAGCACTGATCACTGTATTAGTGTCACTGGTTCCCACAAAGTGTCAGTGTAAAAATGTCTGCTGCAACATTGCAGTCCTTTCATAAGTCGCTGATCACCGCCATTACAAGTATAAAAAAAATTAAAAACTTCCAGTATATGTACCATAGTTTGTAGAAACTATAACTTTTGTGCAAACTAATCCTTATACATTTATTGGGATTTTTTTTTTACCAAAAATATGTAGCAGAATACATCTTGGTCTAACTTTATGAAGAAATTAGATTGTTTTAATTTTTTTATTGGACATGTTCCATAGCAGAACATAAAAAATATTGTTTTTTTTTTCAATATTGTTTTAATATTGTTAAAACAAGCAGGGCAAAAGAGAGACAATGGGGTAGATTTACTAAAACTGTCAAAGCTTAATTGAACAAGCTGAAGTTAAAAGCTGATTGGCTACTATGCACAGCTGCACAAGATTCTGAGTGCACCAGTTTTAGTAAATCTACCCCATTGTCTCTCTTTTGCCCTGCTTGTTTTAACCAATTGAACAAGAAAGACTTTGGACTCCTACAAATTTTTCATTTGGCACTCTCTTTGAGCTATTTCATTAGGATTATACAGTAAAGTTGGCCACAAATGAATTTAAAAAGGAAATTGTGACAGCGTCTATATGAGCGGTCTGCAGAAGGAAAGGCCAAGAGGGGTACTTAGTATTATTGTTTTGTTTTTTTTTAATCCATTGATGGAAGCTACACTCAAGCCTTACTTTTTTCTTCCAACACTTGTAGTAAATTGTCTCCTGTGTTGAAATTGATTACTCTCAATTACCTGCAAACATGCATTTTAGCCAGTCTCACACAGCCATTAGCTTTCTCTGCCATCATTCGTTTTGTTTCCAAGCATTATGTGAAAGAAAACACCCCCAGCATGCATTTAGATGTGCACACCTCATCAATCAATCAATCAGCAGACTGTCAACTAAATCTGTCACAACAAAAGGAAATCTTACCGGCGGGATTTTTGAGGCACAGCCTACACAGAATTATAATATAAAAATATAAATGTGTTATTACATAATTATAATAGATTAAAATTCATCTGATAAAATATAGTACAGCTACCCCCACTTCACAATCATAATATAATACAAAAAGAGATGCTTGGTGGATAAAACCACTTCTATTTACATTTTTGGACACACATCAATAGTTCTATAGCTCAATGAATTTCCTGGATGATACGTCACTTCCTCAGGAGCAGGCAGTAGGGGAAAAACAATTGTTTCTCTGAAGTTCTCCAAGGGAGATGGCATACAGGTATATACAGCCCAAGAGATCCAAGGATGGTACCCCACAATATAGGGCAAAAGTGTAACCCACCAAATAACTATGTACCACCCCTAGTGACACTACAGGTAAGTGCACCCCTATGGCACCTCTTCAATCAATAGTATAAGCTGTGTTAAAAGACTGGCACCACTGTTGAGCAAATTGATGAATTGAATTGAACTGATGATTTGGGAAGTCTTTAAACTTTATGGAATTCATGATGATGTTGTATTTGACAGAGGAGTACAGTTTCCTTCAAAATTCTGGGAAAAGTGTTTGTTCAGCTTTGGGTCAATGGTTAGAATGATGGGACCAAACAAACTCTGGAGTGGTGCATTCAATGCGTTGGCAGTTATCTACAGGATGAATGGGTGGACAATCTTCCTACGGTAGATTATAACAACTCTAAACATAGATCCACGTCACAAAGTCCTTTTATCTTAAACACCAGGTACCATCCAGTTTTTATTCCTGATCTCCCTTTTTAAACCCTAATTCCTGCTGTTACCAACAGATTATCTACTTTACAGGAAATTCAGGAGAATTAGGTTCATACTTTGAAGGAATATTACAAAAAGGCCACAACCAGACATTGCAGATCACTCCCTACTTTTCATGTGGGTGACAAAGTTTGGTTATCTACCAAGAGTTTAAATGTTCATGTTCCATCTGCTAGGGTGGGTCAAATATTTGCAGAGCCTTTTCAGATGTCTGCTCAAATTAGACCGGTCACTTTTTTGCTTAAAACTTTGTGACAGCATGAGGATTCACCCAGTTTTTCACTCAAACCATTTTGTGAAAATCCTTTTTCTAAGGTAATTCTCCCACCCCTTCCACCCAAGAAGAATTTGTGGTTGAAAGAATTCTTGATTCCAGGAATTTTAGGAAGAAATTGCAATATTTGTTTCAATAAAAAGGATATGGGTCAAAAGATAATTTTTGTGATTAACTAGAGAATTAGATCAGAGGTTTTCTCACAAACCTGTCCCTAAGACATCCAGAGGCCATCTTGGAAGGAGGGGACTACTGTCAGGACCTGCGTATGAACCTGTAACCTCTGCTGTGTCTGGAGAAGGCGTCTCACTGTTGTGTTGGGTGGTGGTATCTCACTGTGCCAGCAGGGATGCTGGAGAGCTCTCTACCTGATTCCTTAGACAACCTTGCCTTGTGTCTTATTTCTATTGAACCTTGAACCCTTTGCTACTCTCCTGTATTTCCTGATTTAAGCCATGTCTCTTCTCTTCCTGTTTGCCAGAATATTGCACTATCTTCACTACCACTCATTACTAAACCTTGATTTGCTCACCGACTATACTATCATTTGATCCCATCCAGCTACTACTTGTTACTGAATTGTTACTTTGACTCTTCTGCTTGATCCCTACCTGCTATATCTGCTACCAGACCCTGGCTTCCTCACCTCCTGGTGGGGTGATCCTGAGGACTGTGACCTAATACTAACATACAGAAAAACCTATCTCCACCATCAGGACCTATGGTGAATACCAGTTAGTGCTTAGATCCCATGCCTCAGGTGAACCTGCACGATCCGATAGGAGATCTGCTTGTATATTTTCAGCTTACTACCTGTGAACCTCTCTACTACTATAGCTACCAGTCTCTGAGCCTGACCCCAGATTGTGACAACCTGATTACATTCAGTGTCTGATTACAGCCAGTACCTAATTACAGTAAGCACCAACATACAGCCAGTGCCTAATTACAAACAATGCCTGGTTACAGCCAATTCCTGGTTACAATCACCACCATATTAAAGCCAAAGCCTGATTACAGCCAGTGCCAGATTACAGGCAGTACTATATTGCAACCAGCACCTGATTACAGTTAGTACCTAATTACAGTCAGCACTATTGTATAGCTAGCACCCGATTATAGCCAGTACTATATTACAACAAGCACCTAATTAAAGCCCAGCATTTGCTTACAGCCAGTGTATGATTACAATCAGTGGAGGTGTTGCCAGTTTTTCTGATCACAGTGTCAGTGCTTCCAGTTTGCTAATCACAACCAGCTCTACTGTTTTCAGTGTTGTTGATTGCAGCGTTTTCACACTGGGGCATCTGCTTTTCAAAATGTGGTCATTTTGTGGGTGTTTTTATTGTTCTACCACTTCAGAGCCTCCAAAAAGTGCTAGGTATTAAAACAATTACATGGATATTTTATGCCCTTTCAAAAGCCTGAAGATGGTTTCCTCATACTCAAGAGGAATAGCAGAATGTGTTTTGGGGTGTAACAGTCACCACGTGTGAGAAGAAAAAACAATCAAATCTCATTTATTTTTTAAATTTTCCCCAAAAATTTGAATTTTTTTTTAAATCATTCATCATCATAAGTTTTTAAATTTCAATTCTATATCCCATGGTTTGTAGATGCTATAACTTTGACTAAATAATATTCCTTTTTTTTCACAAAAGAAATATAGCAGAACAAATGGTCTAAATTTATGGAGGAAGACTATTTGATATGTTTTAAAACAAATTAAAAATGTCAACATATGCTGCACACTCATTTAATGACCTACAAAAATTGTGCCACATACGTTATATCAACTGCAGAAATTTGAAAAGGAGAAAGTGTGCATATAATGTTTTAAGTCACTAATAATTTTGAAATACCTGTTATTGCCCTTGATGTGGGAATTGTAATCTTTCCTATGGGTATTATCTCCTTTCCCTGATCCTGCTACAGACCCTGAAATAGAGGCAGTGTTTATCATCTCCCTGGTATGGTGAATATAGATTGATTAATTTCATGTTACTTGATTTGTGTTATTGGAAAAAAAATGTTCTGTGATATGATATGATATGATACAAACTATGCGCTCTTATTTTTTAGCATATACTTCATAAAGTTTCTGAAAAACATGTCAAGCCTAACCCCTTATCTTCCATTGTTTACCTTTATAATAATGAAATTAAGCTATTAATGTATACATGCTAATAAAGGCATAACTCAACCCTCTTGAGAATGCCAAAAACAAAAAAAAGTAACATAATTTATTAAAAACATAGATTAGAATAGGTATATATCTTACTCATATATAAAGAAGTGTTTAAGCACTATACTACGGGCATCACAATAAGGCTACTGTGCACCACTGGTACATAACAGGGCATGCTGTTTAAGCACTTTTTACAATGTGAGTGAGATACTTTCCTATTTTATTCATTGATAAATAATAATAATAATTAGCAGTCTTCTATATGAAGTCTTTTTGTTTTTGGCCAAATCACATTCCATATGTACTGTATAATAACCCATAAAAATGTGCCAACTAATAGTATAACCTGATGGGAATAAAGAAACCGTGCTAGTAACAATAAATTCATATATTATCCTTAAAAAATGTTCAACCCAATTAATCAGTATTCTATAGATAGATATCCATGCTCAGTCATTCCTTTATGCCCATACACTGCACCACTGTGGCACAAGATTTATATTGTGCTCCACCAACTGTGCAGATTGGCTGCTCACCTTCATATGAGACCCATACTTGGACATATACGCTTAAATTGTCAGACTACCATGGGCTACAACTGCTCTCTTTCCACTCGTGGATCTCTTCAGTGGGTATTAGTAATCTCACATTCAAATCTTTATCTACTTTATCTACTTTATTTACTCATGTGGGTTTAGATATCACATTATTCTTTAGGCAGCACACTGGTATTTATTCCACATTATAGTTGCACATGTATAGTTATTTGTTCATATATATATATATAAATGTATATATATATATATATATATATATATATAAATTTTACTTTATTTTTTGTGAGTCACTTGGCTTGTAATAAGTGCACTAAACTTGTATAATACAAGGGTTATAACTGAATAACTGGGTTGTACTGGAAGGCAAATGTACACCTTCAGTTGAAAGATATGGTCCTCATTTTTATTTGGATCTATCACAGGAGGGCAGTCCATCTGATGATGATTTACTAAAGGAGTAGAGGCTTTTCACCTAGAAAACTAAATGTTCATTTTTGAAAATGTGTACTCCATTTGCAAAGTGAATATAAGTACATAAGGTGAATTGTAAACCTGCATTCACTTTCAAGGCTCAATGGTTTTGTTTTTTTTTTTTGTTTGTTTTTTACTTGGCACACGATTTGGTATTCAAACTGAACACAGCTTCAACTTATTAACTAACATTAACTATGAATAGGAAACACACACCAAGTGAATATTCTCTTTGTTGTTAGGTGAACAGCTTCCATTCCTTAAAGTGTTAGTAAACCCACAACAGTAAAATTAGTATATATGTGCAGAAAAGCATGCTTGTTATACTCACTGTGGAACCTAAGGGGTTAATATTCTTCATTTGTGTAAAATTGCCGTTTGATCCTGTTTTCTCTGCCCCTCCTCTTGTTCAAATGTCCACCTGATAAGACAGACTGAACCCGTAGTCACATGCACATGCTCAGTTTAGTGTGTATTGCTAGAGAGATTTTTTTCCTTGGGAGAGTGCATGTGATCAGCACAGGGCCAATCAGCACAGTCCAGACAGAGGGTCAAGGGTTTTGCATCCTCCTAGATCAAAAAGAAAACTCCTCCTACAAGCTTTAACCAGTGCTCTGCTGAAGTCACAAGACTGCTCTATCTGCTGATGAGAAAAGGTATTTAGCAGTTTATAGTTACTAAAATAATTTCATTTTCATGTTCTGTGTAATGTGGGAGACCAGATATAGTGAATGCAGGGTCCTGGGTTTAGTAACACTTTAAGTAAATGAGTTATTCTGTTTTCCTGTGGATCTGAATTTTCTTCTGTCCTGTAGAATTTAAATCAATACAATAATTTTTCTACTAAGCTAAAAAGAGCTAGGTGCACATGGAAGGACTTTCCACACAGAAAACAAAACAAAATGTATTTTCCAGCACACTCCCTATCTAGCCAGCAACAAAATAAACATATTACACTGTCTAACAATTTAAATGAAAAACAGAGGTTTTAACAATGCATAAATTAAGGCCAGGTATGCCTGGAGGGAGCCCATTCCTCTCTTACTAGTAATTTGCATAATCCTCAATCCCATGTAGCTCATAGGCACAGTTTGGAGCTGTTCCATTTCTGTGTCCTAATCTGTTAGCTTTGGTAACTTGTCCATTCAGAATTAAAATAGCTTGTAGCAACTAAGTCTCCTTTGAGTGTATTTATAGAAACATTTGCCTAGCTATTCATCCATCAAAAATGCTAGTAGAGTCATTTAATGCAAATGGGACAAAACTGAATGTTCTTAAATTGATTCTTCTAAAGGTTGATTGGTGTTCATTAAAAAAAAAAGTGTGGTTTGGGAAAATACCATATTATGGCTACTAGATGAAGCTGAAAATCATAGGAAATATAATTATCATCCACATCTAGTGACCATAAAGCCATATTTTACTGAACCACTCTGTTTGAATGAATGACATTTGACCTAGAGAGAATATAGCCTAGTACTATGTAATATTGCGCCCATTCATACAGAGGAATTGCACATTCAGTTTTGCATGATGATTGGCTCTGTAATTTTTTACAAATACACCCATTTGTGTGAGCATTGTCTGTGATTTCACCCTTTCTTCCTTCGATGAGCTGATGGAGAATCACTTGGCACTTCTTATGGGATCTCTATCAGTCTCAGCCTTACTAAATAATTTCTTGTAATGCATTACCTTTTTTTTTTAGCAGATTTCTGGGTCTTTTTTGCTTTCTCCTTAGGAGTAAGATTAGGATTGGCCACTTATATTAATAACAACATTTGCCATACCAAGTTTTTTGTGATCATAATGCGTAGAAGGACCAATAATATGGGGTTTGTTATGTGCCAGCCCTCTAAGTAGGGGTGGGTTCCCAGAAGTCATTGATTGGCCTGTGTTGGAGCAGTTTTGGGAGAGCTGGCAATTTGTGAAGGGATTGTTAGAAGCTATACAGTATTATACTGTGTTACATTCTGTGGATTTTGTTGTCATTGTGGTGGGCTATACAGTATATCCTTGTGTCTTCTCCTGTATTTACAGTTTAAAGGCCTAACATTTCTACGTAGAACCACATTTTTGTGTTTGTCAGCAACAACTGTAATTGTTTTTTAGCTGCTGGGCCTACACTTCTTTTCTTTTTTTTTCCTCTTTTTTTCTCTACTCTTGCCTTTTCATTTTTCTTTCCATCCATTTTTACAAAAAATGGATTATGGTTAATTTTTTAAAAATTTTTGGAGGGATATTTTGATAGGCTCTTTATTTTTATTTCTAGGTTGGCAGCGTACACATGATACTGACATGAAACAGGCAAAGTTGCAACATATCACTGCATACTTGTGCAGTAAAGTAGTGTGCACCAAGGCACTGCATATTTATTCCCTCTATGGTCATAGCTGCTTAGGCAATTTACATTAATAAAAATGTCATGTAGGCCTAAAGTAAGAAGCACAGGTTCTGTATATGAATGTAATAGGTTATGCTGCCGGAACAAACTATGGTTTTGCTGCATTAACTAGATGCAAACATGTCTGTGTTTTCTATCTCAAAGTGGCCATGCTATACAGCCACAGCACACCCAGGAGGTAGTAAAGTGTCTAACAAAGCCTTCTTTTTCTTTCTCTTCCAAGCATAAAGCAGCCAACGTCTGCTAATATGCCCTTTTCTTCCTCTTCTTCTGCTTATCTTCCCATAGCACCACAAAGGGATAGGGATACCGGTATGCAGGTATCCAGCAATAGCAGGGATGACCAGATCAATAAGCTAAACTTTAAGATAGAAGGAAACCAAGTATGATTAAGTAAAGTGTACTAATACAAACAACACCTATCCAACATTAACAGACCATAAAAAAAGCAAAAGTGAAAAATAAACATGATAGTGAAGCAAAAAACCAAATCAACACCCTGACTTTAATACTCTATATACAAATGGAGGGAAGCCCCAAAAGCAGAGCATGAGCATGATTGGGAACAGGGGAGCAGAGATGAGATAACGGGATACAGGGCACTGGATGCAAGGTACAGAGTACTGGATGCAAGACACAGTATCAAACAGGGAAGTCGCTCACAGGCAGAACACTGTGGCACAGGTACAAATTAGGGAAGGATTAAATAGTTTCCTAGCTGCTGGGAGACACCTGCTGGTAGCCACTAGAGCTCTGCCCTTCTGTCCCTGTGAGATCACCCTGCATACATCATCCTCACCCAGGCAAGGATGAAGGAAGTTAAATAGGTTCAAATAAAAAATATTATTGTTTAAAAAAAAATTACCCAAACTGTGTGAGAGAGAAAGACATACTTATGGCTCAAGGTCCGCTCTTTCTAAAGACAATTAAAACAAACAGTGAAGTTAAAAAGTTATAAACTGTTAATTACTGATGTCATGATTGATTTTACTGATGGAAAAAGAAAAAATAATCTTTATGTTAGACACATACATTACTAGGAATTCAGAAATCTTACATGCTTCTGTACTGTAGATAATGTGGCCACATGCATGCAAAGTGGGAAGATCGGCCTGGCTGTATACTATTACTACTATACTATTCACAGTACTACCCATAGTTTCCCTCTAGATATGCAGCACCCAGTGTAAGTATCCAAGCAAAGCTGTCACAGTCACAATATATAAAACATATGTATATTATACTAGATATTGCAGATTAACACAGTTTAGCAACTCGTTGTTTAGCTGTTTACCATATATCTACTGTTTTTCTTTCTTTTTTTCTTTTAATCAACGTTTGTTAGGCCTCCAGTTTCCTAGAACCATGCAAATGACTATGCACCTTGATTTGCTATGCTATTGTAATGGATCTGTTTTTTTTTTTTTTTATAATTTAAATATTTATTGATTTTCATTTTAAATACAATTCATCATCATAATATACAAACATATACATATATCTATACATTATATTATCCAAAGTTTCCACTTTATTTACTCTATTCCAACTTCCCCCCCCCCCCTTCTCCACCCCCACCCTAATCCCATCTTCCTACTTTTCCTTTTCTCTGCATCATTTTATCTCAGCAAGTACAATTTTCCTATTATTTTCTTTAATCTTTCCTATATTTCATATATAACTTAGCTTTTTCCCAGTTCTCCCATTTCCTATTATAGGTCTCCATCCTATCTTCCTGGGCATAACACAACCTTTCCATCTTTTTAATCTGCTCAACTCCTTCAATCCAGTCTTCTTCCTTCGGCGCCTCTATTTGCCTCCAGAACCTGGGTATCAGAGCTTTTGCAGCATTTATGTAGCACCATATCCCTGATTTTTTATATTTATTAACTGATATATCTATGTTATGCAAAATACACACTTCTGGGTCTAGGCCAATGTCTATTTCTGTTATTTTTCTTATCAAATGGGTTATTGTCTTCCAGAATGCCTGAATTTTTGGGCACCCCCACCATATGTGATATGTTGTGCCTATTTCACCACATCCCCTCCAACACCACGGTGAACTCTCTACACACATCTTATTTTCTACGTTTGGTGTAATGTGCCATCTTGTCAAACACTTATAGTTCATCTCTACTTCTCTCATAGAAATGTTTTCGTGGGTTAATCTATAGATTCTCCTCTGCTTCTCCTCATCTATCACGCTTCCCATATCATTTTCCCATTTTGTTATATATGTTGGCTTTGTGTTTGTATCTAATTCAGTGAGTATTTTATATACCTTGGCAATCCCGTGCTTCCCATCACCTTGTACTCCCAAAACCTTTTCAATTGTTCCAATTGTCTCTTGTCCTTAAAGGTTTTGGCAGACTTCCAACAAAACTCCTCAATTGAAAATATCTCCACTCGTCTAATTTAGTAAAAATCTCACCCTCTTTTTTTTTCAATTCCCCGAATGATCCTATTTTATCCCCCACCAAAATATCTCTTACTTGGACCTCTTCCTTTTTAAACCACCTACCACCTATTTCTTCTCTACCAGGGGGGAAAAACTCCGTGTTTTTTAGTGAAATCAGTGTTGAATTAAAAGTCCATTTCAAACTTTTGTGTAAATTATCCCAAATTTTTAAAACATTCAAAGTGTATGTATTTACATTATCGTTTAAACCCCTATACTGTGTTGGTACCCATATCACCTTACCCAAATTTGTTCCACTGAGTTCATTCTCTATTCTCACCCAACTTTTTTTATAGTTATATGTCCAATCTATAGTTCTTGCCAATATTACAGCTTTGTAATATCTTTTAAAGTCTGGGAGCCCTAAACCACCTCTTTCTTTCCTCCTACTCAACAACTCATATGACAATCTTGGTTTTTTATTCCTCCATATGTATTTTGTTATCAGTTTCTTAATTACCTTAAAAAAGATCTCTGGGAGTTTAATTGGTATCATTTGATATCTATACATGATTTTTGGTACTATTATCATTTTTACCAGGTTAATACGGCCTATCCATGTCGGAATTCCCTCCTGCAATATCTTTAATTCCTCTCTAATCTCGTTAATCAATGAAATATAGTTTAAATTATATAGATGTTTATATGAAGCTGTGAGTTTTACTCCTAAGTATTTTATATCTCTATCTTTCCATTTAAAGGGAAATTCCTTTTGTATTTTTTCATTTTTTAAAATGTTTATATTTAGAATCTCCGTTTTTGTTGGATTAATCTTTAAATTTGACAATTCTCCATATTCCTTTAATAGCTTCATTAAGTTTGGAAGTGTTATCCTGGGGTTTCCTACGTAAAACAACAAGTCGTCAGCAAAAGCGGCGACTTTGTGTTCTGTGTCCCCTATCTGGATTCCCTTTATATCTCTATTCAGCCTTATCGTTGACAGCAGTGGTTCTAATGATATAACATACAACAGTGGGGACAGTGGACATCCCTGTCTTGTACTGTTTGACATCTCGATGGGTTCTGACCTCTCCCCATTCACCACAACAACTGCAGAGGGGTATCTGTACAACTTTCCTATCCACTCTCTCATCCTGGGCCCAATTCCCATGACTTCCAGCATATCCATCATAAATCTCCAGTTCACTCTATCAAACGCTTTTTCAGCGTCTATAGAGAGTAGCACCACCGGTTCTTTTCCCTTTTTACTTTTTTGGATCAACATCAATGATCGTAACCCATTATCTCTACCCTCCCTCCCGGGAACAAAGCCCACCTGGTCCTCATGTATCCATTCCGGCATTAGCTCTTTCAATCTATTTGCCAAGACCTTTGCATATAGCTTAGTGTCAGTGTTTAATAATGAAATAGGTCTATAGCTCGAATACTGTGTAGCATCTTTTCCCTCTTTTTGAATAAGCACCATTTGAGCTTGTAGCGATTCTTTTCTTACTTCCATCTCTCCACCTAATGCATTCATATAATTTCTACGTTTTGGTACTAAAATTTCACTATATTTTTTATAATATCTCACGGTATACCCATCTGGTCCTGGACTTTTCCCAGACACTGTACCCTTCAAGGCTAATTTTATTTCATCTTGTGAGATATCTGCATCAAGGGAGTTCAATTGGACTTCGCTTAATTTTAATAACCCAGCCATCTCTAGATATTTCTTTCTCTTTAGATTCTTCACACTTTCTATATTTTCTGTTTCTCGCAGGGGACTTATGTTATACAGATCTCTATAGTATTCCATAAAAACTTTGGTGATTTCTCTATTTGAGTGTTTCAGGTTCCCCTTAACATCTTTTATTTTTTCTATATAATTTCTATTTTTCTTTTTCCTCAGGGCCCTCATCAAATATTTTCCCGGTCTTTCTCCCCATCTATATCTCTCACTCAAGACTCTATTATATACTTTTCTCTTCTCCTCTTCCATTACATCTTCTAATTCTTCTTTCTTTTTTTTTAACTTCAGCTCTATTTCTTTTATTATTTCTTTTATTATTCTATTCTTATGTTGTTGTTCTAATATACTTATTTCTTCTAAGAGCCCACTCATTTTCTCTCTTCTTTCTTTTTTCTTTCTTGCCCCAATCGCTATCAATATTCCTCTTATATATGCCTTATGAGATTCCCACACTGTAGCTATAGACACATCACCTGTCTCGTTCTCCTTGAAATACCGTTCAATCTCTTCCCCTACTTTCTGGGCTATTTCCTTTTCTACTAATAATGTCTCATTCAATTTCCATCCCAGCCCTCCTGTTTTCTCCTTCCCCCATTCCAATTTCATTGTAACTGGGGCGTGATCCGATAAAGAGATTGTCTCTATTTCAACTTGAACTAGGTGGTCAATTAATTGATGTTCTATAAATATGTGGTCTAATCTTGAGTACCTCTTATGCATGTTTGAAAAAAAAGGTATAATCTCTATCTTGCATATGTGTAATTCTCCAGGCATCTACCAATTGACTTATATGTAGTTCTTTTTTCAAGAGTTTCAGGGCCCTACTTCCTTCTCTCTGTACATGGGAGGTAGCGTCCTTTTGTGGTTCCATACAAAAATTAAAATCCCCTGCGAGGATCAGGCGTCCTTTTTTAAAGTCCATCAACTTCCTCAGCACTTTTTTCAGGTATATCTCCGGGCTTTTATTAGGACAGTAAATATTGGCCAGTGTACATTCGATCTCCTGTAACTTTCCCTTTAAGAACAAGAATCTCCCCTCTGGGTCTGTCATTCTATCTTCCAGCTCAAACCTAGTATTCTTTGCCATACCTATTGCAACACCCTTCACTCTCTTAACCGGGGAGTCTGCATAATACCATGTTGGGTGATTTCTAGACCCCAGCCTAATGTTCGATTCTATCTCAAAATGTGTCTCCTGTAGAAATACTACTGAGGCTGCTCTATGGTGTAGTTCTTTAAACAATCTAAATCTTTTCCCAGGGGAGTTCAACCCATTTACATTATATGTTATAAACTGAATCTCTTCCATCTTCCATAAATCATCTCTTCCCCTCCTTCTCCCTTCTTACTTGCTTTTATATCTTTTTTTATTTTGCAGGAAAAATACCCCCCCCCTCCCCACCAACCCACCCCCCCAACCTTCCACCTCCCCCCCTCCCCTTCCCCTCCCCCCTCTTTTTAGGCCTATCATTTGCCTATTGATCATTTATGGAAATAAATTCCACTTTTGATCTAATCCTTGGGCTAAAAACTCTGGGTATGGACGTCTTTCCCCTTGTCTGACATCCCTATAGCTCCCCTAGTCCCTCTTGGGTTCATCTCCAGTACAATAAGACATGGGCGATAGGGTGAGGGCAGGCCAATGTAGAGGAAGAAAAAAAAAAAAAAAAAAAAGCCTTATTTTTCCTCCACCACCTCTCCCCCCCCACCCCCGGTCTCTTCCCCCCCACAAGTTGCCAGTCCTCTTTTCTCTTCATTCTAATTTCCCATTGGACTTCTTCCCAGCCTGGGATCTCCATTCTTTGTATTTTTAAGCTGTCACAAAAATATTTCAAGTCTTCTGGAAACCTGAGGTACGCCGTAACCCCGTTTTTCCATCCTATTAAACATTCGGGAGTCCCCCATCTATATTGCACATTATGTTCTTTCAACCTTTCCAATAGGGGTCTCAAAGATCTCCTTCTCCACAGGGTCTCTGGGGCCAAGTCCGCATATATCTGTATGTCTCCTCCTTCATACTTAATAACTGATTTTCCCTTGATCTTCTTCCAAATTTTTTCTTTATCTCGAAACTCATAAAATTTAACTATAATGTCTCTCTGCCTTTCTTTCCCCAGGTATCTCTGGATGTTTCCTTTTCTAAAAATTCCTTCTATTTTAGTCCTTTCCATTTCGGTGCTGTCTGTTATAGTATTTAATATTTTACAGACCACTTCTTGCAGGTTTTCTCCCTTTGAGTTCTCTGGGACCCCTCGTATCATAACATTTCTCCTCCTGTCTCTGTTTTCTTGTATCTCAGCTTTATATATCAGTTTTTCTTGGGCTTTCCCTATGTTAATTATCACTTTTTCTAGCTCAGAGATAGCCTGGGTCTGATTTTTAACTTTCTCCTCCGTTTCCTCCACTCTCACCAACAGGTGTCCCAGATCACTTCGGATATTTACCATTTCTTGTTTTATTGTTTTCTCCAGTTCTTTAAACATTTCTGCCATTTCTTTTTTATTAGGTATTTGTAGGTCTTTTTCCGTCTCTATATTTCCTAATGATTGCTGATTGCTGGTGTCCAGGCCTAATGATACTCTTGGGCTATTTTCCATGCTGAAATCTGCTTCTCCTCTTTCAATCCTATTCTGGGATCTTTCTGGGGTTACGTTCCCTTGGGAGGTATATTTTTTAATTGTACCAGTCTGGGACCCTTTAGGCCCACTTCCTTTTACACTTTTATTTTTCATTTTCTCTATAGCTTTTATTCTTTGTTCCTCTTTTATAAATTCATGGGTTTGGAGGGGAGAGAATCAAAGTTCTTATATACAAGTCTCTGCACTGTCCCCCGGCTGGTCTTTTTTGGGCTGTTCTTTCCACATATCTTTTTCCCCCTTTTTTGCAGTCACCGGGGGTCCCCCCTTTCTCATTACCCCCTGCTTCCCTTTAGGGGACCATGTAATACATCACAATTAGTGTATAGTAGGTTTCAACTTTAGTCACTCACCCTCCTCGTGTGTTTCTTCCTGTGACCGCGCTGAATGCTCTCACTTTCAGGTCGCCTAGGGTCTTTGTTCACGGAGGGGGGGGGGACCCTCCAGGATCTCTTTGGATCTTCCGTTGACCAGGGCTTCAGTGGGTATCCTCTTGCCTTGCTTTATGTCTGGGGGTCTCGGGGGAATAGGGGGAGGATGAGTCGGTCTCCGGCCAACAGGTCCGCTCTGCTCTCCCACCGCAGAACGCCGGCCGGCCGGCTTCCTGATCTCCCAGGAGTGCTTTGCGGCCGGTCACGTGGTCACGCCGGCTTCCCAGCGTCCGGGCACCCTCTCCCCGCTAGTCTCCAGCCGCTCTCCGCTTCTCCTCCCACAAGCTTCTACCTCTCGTCCCGGGGAGCCGTCGGGCCAGGGTAAGAGCCAAGCCGCAAGGCTTTTCACATTTCTCGGGAGGTACACAGGGGACCTGGGGAGGTCAGACCACGGAGCTCCGTCCGAGAGCTCCTACATAGAGCTCTCCTCTGCTGCCATACTCAGGCTCCACCCCGCATCACTATCTGCAATCAGCCTTGGATTAAGCAGATCAAGTTTCAGAGCCAAAGGGCTCCCAAGTTGGTTAAACGGGAGAATTCTTCAACTTCCGTAATGGATCTGTTTATCTGATTTCAACACAGACTTACATTCGTAGTTACTGTCTGATCTCCCCACTACTGGATGTTGAGCCTTGGTCATTGTATAAATGCTTACTTAGCTAACTCTATGGATACAAATGCAATAAAATGTTTTTAAAAAAAACTTAACTCCTTCAAATAATATGCTCAAGGAATGCTTAAAACCTGTCTCTGAGGTGATGCACCTGTACCGAGTACTGAAGCAAAACATTTACATAGAGAAAAAAGCTTTTGAGATTGCTAGTAAATGACAACTTGTAGCCTGCTTTGTTCTTTTTTAAATCACTACTAAACCCTCCTATCCTTTACAGCCAAGGAAGCTGCCATCTTAGCCTCTGTTTGATCTGCATCTGCCATGATGCTGCACACGTGATCAGTTTTGACACCAGTCATTTAATGGTTTGACAGTTTTGTTGACAACACAAGCAATTGCGACAGTTAGCATTTCTAGCATTTCGGAAATGTAACTGCTTTTTATAACTGAAATCGATGGGTTTAGTTTAAAGATGAGCTTAGTGCTGTCTGAACGTTAGTTTAGGGCAAGCAACATCGATGAGCTTTCATCTAGCAATGGTTGCTAAGGAAGCAGTGGATGTTTACAACCACCACATCCTTACCAACTACTGACATCACCTGACACGTTCACTTACATGGCCAGGAATCCTAGGCCATGCAAGCAAATGGGCAGGGAGTGAAGCAGGTTACATCACTGACTAAATACTGACACATGGCCATACTTGTGCAATGATGTCACCACTATCCCATCTGTCAATGATTGTTAAGGAATCAGCAGCTGCTTGCACCCTCTGCATCTTTACCAATGACTGATGTCACTCGGTCCATTCACTTAGATGACCATATTTGGGCAATCATGTCACCATTATCCCCACCCGTTCCATTATATAGATGGTGACAGCTAGGGGAGCTATCATTTGGCTAGTGTTACAGCTGGATATTGGTCGTGTGCAAACGGTTGGGGTTTTTTTGGCAAGGTGGTAGCTGCAGACATTGTGATTGACAATGTATTTACAATGAGTGACTTTTTGGGGATTTTTGTTGGGCAAAGGTCCTAGTCCTCATCAACATGAAAGGGTGGACCCATATTTAGGGCCTGCTATGGTTCAGGAGGGTGGGTGCACTTTTAGATGAACTTCACACATTTGTTGTGTTTTTTTATATGTAGATTCCCCTTTAAAATCCATTCCAGACTCAAATGGTCTAATATGGATTTTCCTGGGGAACTTCACTTTCTTTTTCATTTCTTTTTTGCATGAGATGCCTCCTCAAACTCAAAGGATCTAGCACAGGGTTTCTCAACCAGGGTTTCATGAAACCCTGGGGTTCCTCCAGAGGTTGCTAGGGGTTCCTTGAGCAATCAGCAATTTTTGCCTCTCAGGTAAGCTCCCACTGACACCATTGATCTTTTTAGCAATTTGTAAGTGGGTAATTCTTCCCAAGAAGCATCCTTACCTCTGACTATCCCTAATGTATCATGAATTGTAGATAAAGTAATTTTTAGCAGGGGTTTACTGAGACAGGAAAGTTATGTCGAGGGTTCCTCTGCATTGAAAAGGTTGAGAAAGGCTGGCCTAGCATGCATTGTGGGAGAACTCTACACAATTAAATTGCTTGCAAAGAAAACTTCAATGCATGCTTCTTAGAAAAAGCACACAAACCTCTCCAAATTTCCCCACAATACCTAACAGACTCTTATGATTCTACTATGTATAACGGGGGACCTTTGGTGTCTGTGTGCTATTTTTTATTTTAAAAAAGAAAGCAGAAGGGAGATCTCATTTGCTGGTAGTTTAAACTCTTTTTCCTTTCATAAATGTCATTGCTAAGAATCATTGCTCCTGGCCATATGGAATTTTTTGTTGTTTGTTTTTACACTGGTTCATGTTCCTTGGGGTAGTAATCATTCCCATGCTATTTTAACATTGCCTATTAGCCCAGAAAATGTACATTTTTAATTCCACAGGCTAGTCCTCCATTGATTTTAATAGGGGTCGGGTTCTGCATCTGAATTTCTTTGAAGTTTGATGAAATTCTGCTTTAAGGAACCCAGGGCAGTTTGGCACATCACTATTCTCTTTGTATGCATAGCAGTTGTGGATTCCTTTAAATATCTATACCAGACCCTTTTCTCCGACAAAGGTGTAATATGGTTTGAATTTGGACTCCCTCCAAAAATAACGCATAGCCCCCCCTTCCAGACTCTTATCTTGTCTGTGTCAAGGTCCTACCTTTTCCCTGAGGTTATGTTACTGAGGAGCGTTCCTGGGTTCCTTCCGCGGATGTCCATGCTCCTGCCCTCCTCCGTGCTTTTCATACCCGCTTTCCTCAGAAACCTTTTGTTGAGCAGCGGAGGGGAAGGGGCCCTTGAGGAGGAGGTACTTTCAAGATCCTACCTTTTCCCTGAGGTTATGTTACTCCATGTGCTGGCTTCCATCTTGGATTCTGCTGTGCATGGTGGGAATCCTTTTATGCCTTCAGGTCTCTGAGGTCCATCCCCCAGAGGGGCGTGGCTGATGACATATAAGCCTGTGGCCCGCACATGCTCTTTGCACTTGTGTCTTGTGTCTTTGTGTTGCTATTACTCTGTTCTGACTCTCGTGACTCTCCTGGTATCTGATTCGGCTTTTGACTTGACTATTCTTTGTATTCTCCTTTGATCTGACCCTCTGTTGCTGAACCCGGCTCGTGACCTGTGATTCTCGTCTGCTGTCCTGTACTGTTTTGTCCTGTTGTTATTGACCCCGGCCTGTTTGACTACTCTTTTGTCTCTTCCACCAGCTACACGCCATTGGCGGCGGCCATTACCGCAGCTGAGGTGTCTCGGGGGCCGCGACCTGGTTCCTGGCTGCGTCAAGTCCATCCCCACCATCAGGGGCCCTGGTGAAGGGCAGCCTGGGACTTAGACTCCGCGCCCTGAGGGACTTCGGTCTGTGGGTGGTGGTTGTCGTCAGCCAGTGCGTTACATTGTTAGGCCTGCCTGTCCGTTCTTCGGCTCCTGCCCTGACATTACACAAGTGCCATGAACCCTGACGGTGCAGGCACGCCTTCGCTCCCAACGCTAGTCGCCAGACTCGATCAACAGGATAACCTGTTGGATCAGTTCGCTCAGGCGTTGCAAACTCTGTTTGCACGCACTGCACACCTTGCTCCTGGTGCTATTAGGCCGGTAGTCACTCCGGAGGTCTCTCCCGCTGCTTCTCCGCCTATTGCATCCACCACCTCGGCGGCTACATCAGCAGCACCCAGAGGTATGACTGGTTCTGCCCCTCTTCCACAGCGCTTTGGGGGTGAGCCGAGTCAGTGTCGTGGGTTCCTCAACCAGGTGGGTATTTATTTTGAATTAATACCCCACGCCTTTCCGTCTGAGAGGTCAAAGGTTGGGTTCCTAATTTCACTACTCTCAGACAAGGCCTTGGCCTGGGCAAATCCCTTATGAGAGAGGAACGACCCGGTGATTCAAGATTTTTCCGGTTTTGTCGATGCCTTCCGTAGGGTATTCGACGTACCGGCTTGTTCCGCCTCGGCGGCCAAGCTGCTCATGACCATGCATCAGGGTTCACGGACCGTGGCCGAGTACGCCATAGAGTTTCGTATCCTGGCGGCAGAGGTCGGTTGGAACAATGAGGCTCTGGTGGCTGCGTTTTCCCATGGTCTTTCTGACACATTGAAGGACGAGATTGCAGCTAAGGAACTGCCTGTGGTGTTGGAGGAGCTCATCTCTTTCCTGATCCTGATTGACACCAGGCTCAGGGAGAGGCCTTCACTCAAGGAACGCCTGTGGAGGCCTTCCAATCGACTGGCACCTGCGTTTTCTGTCCCACCCGTTCCTCCCACTCCTCCCATGCCTCCTGGGGATAGATTGTCTGGTGGTGAGCCCATGCAGCTGGGGTTTGCTCGCCTTTCCGAGGGAGAGCGGGCCGCTCGGCGTCGGGAGGGTCGCTGCCTGTACTGTGGTCTTGGTGGGCACTTTCGGCAGTCCTGTCCGGTCCGTCCGGGAAACGCTCGCACCTGAGATCCTGTCGGGGACAGATCTTGGGTGGAGTCTCCTCGTCCCCGGCGTTCCGCAGAGATAAGCCACTGATCACCGTTGTCCTCTCTTGGGCGGAGGGCTCGATGACGGCCCAGGCGTTGGTAGATTCTGGGGCCGGCGGGTTGTTTATGGACAGCTCGTTTGCTGCCCAGCACTCCATTCCCCTGCAGGCTCGAGTTACCCCATTGGTTCTCGAAGCGATAGATGGCAGGCCCCTGCAACCACCGCAGGTTACCCACGAGACTATGCCAGTTGAAGTAGCTATTGGGGCTGTTCACAGGGAGTTGGCCTGTTTCCAGGTGATTTCTTCTCCGCACTATTCGGTGGTTTTGGGGTATCCCTGGCTCCAGATGCACAATCCAACCTTCAATTGGCAAACAGCCGAGATTCTCTCGTGGTCTCCACAGTGTGGGGCCGGGTGCATCCGTGGGCCGGTTAAGGTGTTGTGTGCCTCCTCGGACTCTGCGTTGCCCACTGATTATGGGGAGTACCAGGACGTGTTTGATAAGGTACGCGCTGGTGCCTTACCTGCTCATCGTCCTTACGACTGCACCATATCCTTGCAACCCGGTGCCACTCCTCCGCGTGGCAGGGTGTATCCTCTCTCGGTTGCGGAGAATAAGGACATGGAGGAGTACGTTGCGGATGCGCTTTCCCGGGGGCACATTCGTAAGTCTACTTCCCCAGCAGGAGCGGGCTTTTTCTTTGTAAAGAAGAAGGGTGGTGAATTGAGGCCTTGCATTGATTATAGGGGTCTTAATCGAATCACCACTAAGAATGCCTACCCGATTCCCTTGATTACTGAGTTGTTCGACCGCCTTAAGGGGGCAACAGTCTTTACCAAACTTGACCTTAGGGCGGCGTACAACCTCATACGGATCAAACAGGGGGATGTGTGGAAGACCGCGTTTAACACCAGAACCGGTCACTACGAATACCTGGTGATGCCCTTCGGGTTGTGTAACGCGCCCGCAGTTTTTCAGGAATTCATAAATGATGTCCTTCGTGACTTGTTGCAGCAGTGCGTGGTAGTTTACTTGGATGACATCCTGGTTTACTCTGCCTCCATGGAGTCCTATATCCAGGATGTCAAGCAGGTGCTGCAACGATTACGTGAGAACGAACTTTTTTGCAAACTTGAGAAGTGCGAATTCCATCGATCCCAAGTTGCCTTTTTAGGCTACATCATTTCTGCGGAGGGATTCTCCATGGACCCTCAGAAGGTTTCGGCGGTTCTGCAGTGGCCTCGTCCCAATGGTCTTCGGCCCATTCAGCGCTTTTTGGGTTTTGCCAACTACTATCGGAAGTTCATCAGGAACTTCTCCACGCTGGCAAAGCCTCTCTCAGACCTAACCAAGAAGGGCAGTAATCCTCACGAGTGGCCATCCGAGGCCATCGTAGCTTTCGAGGCTCTGAAATCCGCCTTCGCATCGGCTCCGATCCTGTCTCATCCCAATCCTGGATTGCCCTTCGTCCTTGAGGTTGATGCATCCGAGACGGGAGTAGGCGCTCTCCTGTCTCAACGTCGGTCGCCCGATGGACCCCTACTTCCCTCTGGGTTCTACTCCAGGAAGCTTTCCTCTGCAGAGTGCAACTACCAGATTGGAGATAGGGAGTTGTTGGCAATCATTCTGGCTCTCAAGGAATGGAGGCACCTGCTCGAGGGCTCCACAGTTCCGGTCCTCATTCTTACCGATCATAAGAACCTGACTTATCTTTCGGAGGCCAAAAGATTGACACCCTGCCAGGCCAGATGGGCTCTGTTCTTGTCACGCTTCAACTATGTGGTTTCATATTTGCCTGGTTCCAAGAATGTCAGGGCTTATGCGTTATCACGGCAATACTCTGAGTTGTCCAGGGAAGACTCTGAGCCAATCTCAGTTATTCCTCCAGATCAGATCCTGGCTGCCATTTGCACCAGTCTGACCTCTCCTCTTGGGGAGCAGATTTTGGCGGCTCAATCTGATGCTCCTCCCGGGAAGCCGGAGGTTAGATGTTTTGTACCCGAGGGATTGCGCACCCGCCTGCTGCGTACCTACCATAACGCCAAAACTGCCGGGCATCCGGGGAAGAACCAACTGTGTTGGGTCGTCTCTCGCTTATTCTGGTGGCCAACCCTCCGTGCCGACATTGCCTCTTATGTAGCGGCATGTTCGATCTGTGCCCAGAATAAGTCTCCACGGCATCTCCCTTTGGGTCTTCTGCAACCCATTCCCAATGGGGAGCGTCCTTGGTCACACCTAGGTATGGACTTTATTGTAGACCTCCCGGTGTCTCGGGGTCATACGGTCATCCTCATGACCGTCGATCGGTTTTCCAAGATGTGCCATTGCATTCCACTCAGGAAATTACCAACAGCGCAAGAACTGGCCACGGTCTTTTCCAGGGAGATTTTTCGCCTGCATGGGTTGCCTAAGGTGATTGTCTCGGACCGCGGGAGTCAGTTCGTGTCCAGATTCTGGCGCGCCTTCTGCTCCCAGTTGGGTATTAGTCTCTCCTTTTCCTCAGCCTACCACCCAAAGTCCAATGGGGCTGCGGAGTGTTCCAATCAGGCCTTAGAACAATTCCTTCGGTGTTATATTTCAGACCAGCAGGACGATTTTGCCGATCTCCTGCCTTGGGCAGAGTTTGCCAGGAACTCGGCAGTCAACTCCTCCTCCGGGATGTCTCCCTTCATGGCCAACTATGGGTTCCAACCCGCGGTATTACCTGAGAGATTCTCACCACAGGACATTCCGGCTGTGGAGAACCATCTTGCTGCCCTGCGTTCTTCATGGGGGCAGATCCAGAGGGCCTTGAGGGACTCAGCTCAGCACCAGAAGTTCCAGGCTGATCGCAGACGGTTGCCCGCTCCTTCATACCAGGTCGGCGATCGGGTGTGGTTGTCTACTCGCAACCTCAATCTTCGGGTGCCCACACCCAAACTAGCTCCCCGTTTTGTCGGTCCTTTCCGCATTCTCCGCAAAGTGAATCCGGTGGCCTATGCCCTTGCCCTTCCGTCTGGGATGCGGATCTCCAATATCTTTCATGTTTCCCTGTTGAAACCTCTGATCTGCAATCGCTTCACTACCTCTCTGCCTCGGCCCCGTCCTGTCTGGGTTGACGGTCATGAGGAGTATGAGGTGAGCCGGATCCTGGACTCTCGATTGGTGCGCGGTCGATTACAGTTCCTGGTTCATTGGCGCGGTTATGGTCCTGAGGAGCGTTCCTGGGTTCCTTCCGCGGATGTCCATGCTCCTGCCCTCCTCCGCGCTTTTCATACCCGCTTTCCTCAGAAACCTTTTGTTGAGCAGCGGAGGGGAAGGGGCCCTTGAGGAGGAGGTACTTTCAAGATCCTACCTTTTCCCTGAGGTTATGTTACTTTGTATGCATAGCAGTTGTGGATTCCTTTAAATATCTATACCAGACCCTTTTCTCCGACAAAGGTGTAATATGGTTTGAATTTGGACTCCCTCCAAAAATAACGCATAGCCCCCCCTTCCAGACTCTTATCTTGTCTGTGTCAAGGTCCTACCTTTTCCCTGAGGTTATGTTACTGAGGAGCGTTCCTGGGTTCCTTCCGCGGATGTCCATGCTCCTGCCCTCCTCCGTGCTTTTCATACCCGCTTTCCTCAGAAACCTTTTGTTGAGCAGCGGAGGGGAAGGGGCCCTTGAGGAGGAGGTACTTTCAAGATCCTACCTTTTCCCTGAGGTTATGTTACTCCATGTGCTGGCTTCCATCTTGGATTCTGCTGTGCATGGTGGGAATCCTTTTATGCCTTCAGGTCTCTGAGGTCCATCCCCCAGAGGGGCGTGGCTGATGACATATAAGCCTGTGGCCCGCACATGCTCTTTGCACTTGTGTCTTGTGTCTTTGTGTTGCTATTACTCTGTTCTGACTCTCGTGACTCTCCTGGTATCTGATTCAGCTTGTGACTTGACTATTCTTTGTATTCTCCTTTGATCTGACCCTCTGTTGCTGAACCCGGCTCGTGACCTGTGATTCTCGTCTGCTGTCCTGTACTGTTTTGTCCTGTTGTTATTGACCCTGGCCTGTCTGACTACTCTTTTGTCTCTTCCACCAGCTACACGCCATTGGCGGCGGCCATTACCGCAGCTGAGGTGTCTCGGGGGCCGCGACCTGGTTCCTGGCTGCGTCAAGTCCATCCCCACCATCAGGGGCCCTGGTGAAGGGCAGCCTGGGACTTAGACTCCGCGCCCTGAGGGACCCTGTGGGTGGTTGTTGTCGTCAGCCAGTGCGTTACATTGTTAGGCCTGCCTTTCCGTTCCTCGGCTCCTGCCCTGACAGTCTAGCAAAGAAAGGAAGAAGCAGTAAGCATGCTCCCTTCCGAACCATAACAGGCAACATTCTTTCAACACTAAGAGGGTGCATTGTCATGGGATGACCCCTCGCAAAGCTTTTTTTCCACATTGATGTGGACAATGCCTCATCCCCACATCCCTGGCCCGATAGGTGTCGGTATCTGTGGGGGTACATATCGGAATCTTGAATCCCTCTTTAAAATAAGAGGGCTCGCAGACATATATTTCCCTCCATATGAATAAGGGTTACTTAGTACCCTTGGTTACTCATTTACAAAAAAGTAAATAAACATATGAAGCCATTTTGAAAAAAAAAAAAATAATATTAAATATGTCCCACAATGTCAAAAACTAATGTACCATGATGTCCAAAAAAAAAAAATGCCCCACAATTTCCAAAAATAATGCCCCATGAAGTAGATGTCTCATGACAATCTTCTCCTTCATAACTTCTCATCATGAATGACTGCAAATTCTATGGTTGCTAGCAGGGGAGGACTGACCATTTGGGAACTCGGGCACTGCCCAAGGGCCCGGGGTCAGTAGGGGGCCCCATGAGATGCGCCTGATACCGTTCATAGGATTTTTTGGGTGTGGTTTGAGTGTGGGCGAGGACACAGGGTCCCCATTATCTCTTATTGCCCGGGGGCCCCATGAGTTGTCACTCTGCCCCTGGTTGCTAGAACCTTGGTGGCTGCCAGCATTCTCGCATTCACTATCTCACTGTGCATGACAGCATGGCTTCAGTTGTTGCTAGGATGCCTGTGATTCTTGTAACCACTATCCTGCTGTCTGCTGGCTTGTTTAAAAGTGTAAAACATCCCCAAATGATGTCAGTGACAAATATGTCCGGGCCACACAGCATCATTGATTGTAAGGATGCAAGAAACCATTAGCTTCTTAGCAACCAATGATGCTGAGCACCCATATTTGATCAATTTCATCAGCTAGCATCCCCCAGGAATGTATAATTGGACTTCTAGCAACCATAAGTTCTGAGTGGTTTGCTCTAGTGGTTGGGCAAACAGGCTACTTAGCTCACCTGTTTGCCAAAGCACAAACAAAAAGTTCATCCCTACCTATTAACCTTGAAAATGGGCAGAACCTAACATCAATATTTGTCCCCCTATATACTTCAATGGGATTCTCTGCTAATTTTGGATTTTGCAGATTTCAAACATATTAATCGAACTCATGCAGATTGGCCTATCCCTACTCCTCCTAATATGCCTTATATATTTTGTTAAGAGTTGTCAATATTTTTACTAGATTATTTAAAGGCATCATGTTTTTAGCATTTTCATGGATTCTCATGGATTTTAACTTTAGAATTGTCTTGAATATCTTCTTTTGTTGCTTTTTTTACACTCATAGCCATGCAGGCTGCTAATAGACCCTCTATAATTGTATCTTTAGGTTATTCATTCCTTTTTCATATTTTAACTTGTGCCTCAAATAACCTTTGGACAAATAGCCAAAGAATATCTTAAAATTTTGTGTTATGTGCAAATTCACTATTTTTATGCTTAAAAATGCAAACTGCTATGAACCTCTTCAAACTAGATACAGAAACTATTTTGAACAGATGTTATACATAATTCACCCCCTATCACTCATGAAACTTTCAGTAAAGGTTTACCAATGATTTAAGTGGAAAAAAACAGAAAGAGGGGAAAAATGAAATGTGTACCAAAAGAAGGAGAGTATTGATACTATTGTTGAATGTTTATGTAGCCCTACCCCTGCAGGAGCTGCTTGTTTGTTGCCCCAGTTTCCCTTTTCTTCGCCCCACAGCCAGGAAGTGTAGTTCTGCAGCCAAATACACTCGCACACACTTCAGCTCGTTGTCTTCAATCACAAATCTAGGGGATGTTTTGTTATGGAGTTTATTGTAGAAGTGGAGATAGGGATCTGGAATGTAGAAGAATACTCCAAATCAGAACTATTCACATTGAGGACATCTAGCTGATCTCTTAGTTGAACACTGTAAAAGTCTTGACTGCCTGTAGATAGCAGACTTCCCTTTGATATGTATAGCAGCAAGTAGTTTAGGAGTGAGCAAAGTCCCTTTAGCAATAGTAGTAGTTACAGGGCTGAGCTCCTCAACTAAGCCAGTTACGACAGACTGCAGCAGCCCAAAGGTAAGGTAGCTAGGTAAAGTCCTTTGCAGTAGTAGCACTTGGACAGTCTTGTCAGAACACTAGCCAATGTTCTCTTTTTCTGGACCCACGCTCAGTAGCAAACCCCAGGGGAGGTAGCAAGCATACAGTGTCCTCAAAATCCTCAATGTCAGTACTCACAAGGTCCAAGGATAGAGTGGAAGTCCTCCTTCCAATCTGCCAAGCAAAACTCTCCAGTGATACCAGACAGAGACTTGGCAGACAACTCTCCTCAGTCAGCTCCTGCAAAATCAGGGTCTCTCTCTAGCTTCAGGCCCTCAGGTCGACCCACCTAAGGCCACATGCCAGATGAGGCAGCCTGCCTCCAGTCTGGCTGATGCATTCACTCCTGGGAAAAACACTGAACTCGTGCTCTCAGAACATAAATACCACTCCCAGCATGCAAAGGGACTGCCTTCCCCTGCAATTGGCCAGGGCTGTATCCATATTTATGCTGTTCATTTGAATAGCCCCTTACCATGTTCTATAAGGCTCTCATAGCTTCCTGAAGGCAGTCAGAACTCAGACAAACTCCAACAGCACCAGAGCAGCATGGGCAGACCTAACTAATCAATCACAGCACTCTGTTAAGCAGAATACCACACTTAATTTACTTGACAGCCTCTCTGGTAAGCAGAGAAACACCGCTATGCTTAACTTAACTATAGACATCCTAGCACCTGACTAGGAGGGTGCTACACTTATTTAAAATCTTACTAAGGTTTCCCTATTGTCAAGAAAGACTAGAAAAAGTAACACCAGGTTTCAATTTAAACCGATCAATAAACTAAAGAGAATAATCAGTTAAACAGTTAAACTAAATTGCCAGGTTGTTTTATTATGTACAACATTTGAAAAATCATCAACTGAAGCTTCCCTATCAGAAACACCTACCATGTATAATAAATAAGTAAAAACATTGTCATACCACCCTGAACCTCACATACATCACACCTAAGTCACACCTGTACCTACCAGGGGCGGACTGACCATTTGGAAATTCGGGCACTGCCCGAGGGCCCGGGGTCAGTAGGGGGCCCCATGAGATGCCCCTGGTACCTTTTTCATAGGCTTTTTTGAGTTTTGGCAAGGACACAGGGGCCCCATGATCCCCTATTGCCCGGGGGCCCTATGAATTGTCAGTCCGCCCCTGGTACCTATACACAAACTTAGTTTGCATGCATCATTTTTTGTGTATAATAAAGAAACCTGGCCAACTATGGCGGAGGTGGAGAGCTCGCGGTAGGAGCTCCCGCCTGGATCCCCTCCGACCGATCCTCTGTTGTCTCATGAATCCCCCTGAAGGTATGGTGCCCTAGAAACCAGAGACCTACCTTGGTCTGGTGGGCTCCTTTGGCCGAGTGGCGGCCCACGGGAGGAAGAGCGGGGTAACGGAGACCAGCAGAGAGCGGCGGGGAAGCTGACTGTGGTTGCCGGGAAACAGGGAGGTGCGGCCGGGACATGTGACCGACCGCAGTGCATCCCTGGGAGGAGAGGAAGCTGGAGACGGAAAGCCATGGTTGGAGCCCTGTGGGGGTGAATGGAGAAGGACTCCCTTCCAAACAAGGAAGGGAGGGAAAGCCCTGGAAACTCCTGGAGGGTCCCCCTGCGAGCAAGAGAGCCAATTCATCGGAGGAGCTCTGGATAAATCCCATGAGAGGCGCAGGGAGGGTGAGTGACTCCGGCTGTGTCCTCAAAATAAAAAAAAAAAACTGTGATGATAAAAAACTGTGATGATATGGGAGGAATTGTGTTAAGCTGAAGGAAAGCAGAGAATGAGAGAACAGAGGGGACCCCCAGAGAATATAAAGAAGAGAAGAATATATGGTGCTGGCAAAGAAATACACAGAAAGTTAACAGACAGGCCTGGGATTTCCAGTTTTGTATCACATAGATTTTTTTTTTTTTTTTGTGAAACATGAATTCATGAGCAAATAATAAAAGGTCCAGGAGCAATGAAGAACAAAAGTGTAAAAGGAATTGGGCCTAAAGGGACCCAAACGGGTACAATTAAAAGGTACATATCCCTGGAAAACGGGACCCCGCAAAGGCCCCAGAGCAGAAATGACAAAGGAGATTTAGACTTTAGTATTCAAAGTAGCCCCAAACAAGTAATGGATTTGGACAGTAGTAATCAACAAATATCAGAGACAGAAAAAGACCTACAAATCCCAAATAAAAAAGAGATGTTTTAAGAAATGTTTAAAGAACTGGAGAGAACAATAAAGCAAGAAATGGTAAAAATTCGGAGTGATCTGGGCCAGCTGTTGTTAAGAGTGGAGGAAACGGAGCAGAAAGTTACAAATCAGACCCAGATCATATCCAAACTAGAAAACAAGATAATTAATATGGAAAAAGTTCAGGAAAAATTGCGGTATAAGGCGGAAATCCAAGAGAATAGAGACAGAAGGAGAAATATAAGGATAAGAGGGGTACCGGAAAGCCTAAAAGGAGAACTAATGGAAGAGGTGGTTGGCAAATTACTGAACTATATAATGGGAAACTCTGATATGGAAAGGATCAATATAGAAGGAATCTCCAGAAATGGGAAAATCCAGGGGAACCATGAGAAGAATAGGCCGAGAGACATACTGGTTAAATTTATGGATCTGCAGCAAAGGGAAAGAATTTGGAGGAAAACTAAAGGAAAACCAGTAATAAAATACAGAGAAATGGACATTCAAATATATGCAGACTTGTCATCGGAGACTCTCTGGAGGAGGAGAGCTCTGAGGCCTTTGCTGGAGCAGATGAGAAAACAGAAGGTGCAATATAGATGGGGGGTTCCGGAGTGTTTAATAGGATGGAAAAACGGAACAACAGCCCATTTGAGGTTCCCAGAGGACTTGAGAAACTTTTGTGATAGACTGGAAATGCAGAGAATTTAAATTAATGAATGGAAAGAAGAACATGGGGGAATTGGACTAAGGAGAGGGGATGAGTGGAGACTGGTGGAGGGGGGGGGAGGTAGGGCGGAGGGGGGAGTGGAGGGGAGAGAGGGTGGTTGTTTGTTTTTTTTTGTTTTTTTCCTCTCTCTGCCCCTCCGTGTCCCTAATCTGCCTCTTGTTTCCTCCTTCACTCCTCTAGTTTTGCTATAACTCTCCCCCTTCTTGTTAAGAAGTACAAGTAGAAAGGGGTCAATGGGGAGATCTGGACGGAGGGGAGGCTAGCCATGGGAGGAGTGTAGCCCTAAGGACCAAATCAAAGTTGGATGTTAGTTCCACAAATGATGAATAGGCAAAGTGAAGGCCTAAAAAGAGGGGGGAGGGGGGGATGGTGGTGAGGTTGGGGGGGAGGGGATGGAGGGGGGGGAGAGGGGAGGGATGGTGGGAGAAGAGGGAGAGTGGGAGGGAGGGGGGAGGGGACGGGATTTGGGTGGGAGGGAGGCAGGGGAGGAGGTATTGGGACAATACTCTGCATGACAGAAGGGATAAAGAGGAAGAGGCAATCTGGAAGAGAGTTGGAGTTAATTGGGAATGATGGAAGAAATACAGTTTATAACCTATAATGTGAACGGGCTGAGTTGTCCAGGGAAGAGATTTAGGATGTTTAATGAGTTACATCATAGGGCTACGTCAGTGGTATTTTTACAGGAGACGCACTTTGAGATAGAGGCAAACGTGAAATTGAAATCCAAACACTACCCAACATGGTACTATGCAGATTCTCCAATTAAAAGAGCAAAAGGGGTTGCAATAGGTTTGGCAAAGAATATGAGATTTGAGCTGGAGGATAGAAGAACCGACCCGGAGGGGAGGTTTTTATTCTTAAAAGGTAGACTTCAGGGGATTGACTGTACTTTAGCCAATATATACTGCCCTAATAAAAACCCGGAGATGTACAGTTGTGACCAAAATTATTCAACCCCCAATGCTGTAAAGGGGTTTAGGGACTATAGTGTACATTTGGAATTGTATTCAGAATCAAATCCTACAAGGACGTTGTAACTACCCAAATGCAACTAAAATGACATCAATTGTTTATGTAATACAGTAGTAAATGGTTCTTATGTGGTTTCTTCATTGCCACAATTATTCAACCCCTTAAAGACTACCACTCTGAAGAACAGAGGTTCATACAGGTGCTTTCCATCAGGTATTGAAAACACCTGTGGATGTCACCGAGCAGCAATCAAGCATAATAAGCACCAATTAGGCAGCTTTAAAATGACTGTGATACTCAGCTCCTTCTAGACATTTACTGGTGTGGTTACAAACATGGTGAAGGCAAGAGAATGGTCCAGGAAGACAAGAGAAGAGGTGATTTCTCTTCACAGGAAGGGCAATGGCTATAAGAAGATTGCAAAGATGTTAAACATACCAAGAGACACCTTAGGAAGCATCATTCGCAAATTCAAGGCAAAGGGCACTGTTGAAACGCTACCTGGTCGTGGCAGAAAGAAGATGCTGACTTCGACTGCTGTGCGCTACCTGAAGCGTAGAGTGGAGAGAAGTCCCCGTGTGACTGCTGAGGAACTGAGAAAAGATTTGTCAGATGTGGGTACAGAAGTTTCAGCCCAGACAATAAGACGCACACTGCGTAATGAAGGCCTCCGTGCCAGAACTCCCAGGCGTACCCCCTTGCTGTCTCCAAAGAATAAGAAGAGTCGACTGCAGTATGCCAAAAGCCATGTGGACAAACCACAAAAGTTGTGGGATAGTGTTCTGTGGACTGATGAAACAAAATTAGAACTGTTTGGGCCCATGGATCAACGCTATGTTTGGAGGAGGAAGAACAAGGCCTATGATGAAAAGAACACCTTGCCTACTGTGAAGCATGGTGGAGGGTCAATCATGCTTTGGGGCTGTTTTGCTTCTGCAGGTACAGGGAAGCTTCAGCGTGTGCAAGGTACCATGAATTCTCTTCAGTACCAGGAGATATTGGATGGAAACGTGATGCAGTCCGTCACACACCTGAGGCTTGGGAGACGTTGGACCTTTCAACAGGACAATGATCCCAAGCATACCTCCAAGTCCACTAGAGCATGGTTGCAGAGGAAAGGCTGGAACATTTTGGAGTGGCCATCGCAGTCACCAGACTTAAATCCGATTGAGAACCTCTGGTGGGACTTAAAGAAAGCAGTTGCAGTGCGCAAGCCTAAGAATGTGACTGAACTGGAGGCCTTTGCCCATGAAGAATGGGCGAAGATACCCGTAGATCGCTGCAAGACACTTGTGTCAAGCTATGCTTCACGTTTAAAAGCTGTTATAACTGTAAAAGGATGCTGTACTAAGTACTAAGATTGAATGTCACTTGGGGGTTGAATAAAACTGATAATGCTGTGAGCACAGAAAAGACATTTGTGGTTATTTCATTATAACTGTTATGTTATATTTGTCTGACCTACAAGTGCCTCTTTAATGTAAATGTAAGCAAGATGACTGAATGATCAAAAGCAATGTCAAACTGGCCAAAACACTCAATTTCAGTGGGGGTTGAATAATTTTGGTCACAACTGTATATGAAGGGTCTGTTGAAAAAATTAATGGAATTTTAAAAAGGGCGCTTGATAGTAGCTAGAGACCTAAATTTCTGTATGGACCCACAAAAGGATAATACCTCTTCCGTGCAAAGAGAGGGGGGTAGGTCTCTGAGAGCTTTGAAAAAAGTGATGCATGAATATCAACTAGTGGACACCTGGAGAATAATGCATATGAAAGACAGAGACTATACCTTCTTCTCTAATGCACATGAGATATACTCGAGATTAGATTACATCTTAATAGACCATCAACTTATAGATCATCTGGTTAAAATTGACATAGAGGCAAGGACGTTCTCGGATCATGCTCCGGTCGTAATGAAAATGGGATGGGGAAGAAGGTGGACGGGAGGATTAGGGTGGAGGTTAAATGAGGTTCTTCTTCTGGATGAGGATTTAGTTCAGAAAATCGAGAAAGAGATTAAGGTATACTTTAAGGAGAACGAAACGGAGGAAGTATCGATAGCTACAGTATGGGAAAGCCACAAGGTATTCATAAGAGGAATCTTGATAGCGGCAGGAGCAAGGAAGAAAAAAGAAAGAAGAGAGGGGGTCAGTTGGCTTTTAAAAGAAATATTGGACTTGGAGCAGATCCATAAGAAGAAAATAACAAAAGATACGAGACAGAAGTTATTGGATAAAAAAGATGAGCTAGAGAGATTGATGGATGAGGAGAAGAGAAGAGTATACAACAGGGTTCTGAATGAGAGATATAGATGGGGAGACAGACCAGGAAGATATCTAATGAGAGCTTTGAATAAAAAGAAAAATAGGAATTATATAGAAAAGATAAAAAGTCCAAAGGGGGAGTGGGTCCACTCAAATAAAGAGATTATTAAAGTGTTTACGGAGTATTACAAAAAGTTATATAATATTAGTCCCCAAGGCCCGCTAAAAGAAGCTCAAGAGAGAATTAATGAAAAAAAGATGATATACTTAAAAAATGCGGGATTACCAAAACTAAGTGAAGCACAGTTGAACTCCCTAGACGCAGAAATTTCCCAGGAAGAAATTAAAATAGCATTAAGAAGCACAGGGGGGGGGGGGGGAAAGCCCAGGCCCGGATGGCTATACAGTTAAGTACTATAAGAAATTTAGTGAAGTACTGTTACCCAAGCTGGAGAAATATATGAATGCTCTGGGAGGTGGGATGGAAGTGAGGAGAGAATCCCTACAGGCCCATGTAGTACTTATTCACAAAGAGGGAAAAGATCCATCTCAGTGCTCCAGCTATAGACCTATCTCATTATTGAACACAGATACTAAACTGTATGCAAAGGTGTTAGCAAACAGGTTGAGGGATCTGATGCCTGATTGGATCCATGGAGACCAGGTGGGCTTTGTACCGGGGAGAGAAGGTAGAGATAACGGCTTGAGAACCCTGATGCTTATTCAGAAAAGTAGAAAAGGGAAAGCCCCGGTGGTGCTCTTGTCAATTGATGCAGAGAAGGCATTTGATAGAGTGGACTGGGGCTTTATGATGGACAACTTAAAAGTGCTGGGGATAGGCGATAGAATGCGAGAGTGGATAAGTAAACTATATAGGGAGCCTACTGCAATCATTACGGTAAATGGGGAGAGATCAGAACCCATTGGAATGTCTAATGGTACAAGACAGGGCTGTCCACTGTCCCCTCTGCTATATGTATTATCACTTGAACCTCTGTTGTCAATAATAAGAAACAGTGGATCGGTAAAGGGAATTCAGATAGAATCCATAGAACATAGAGTAGCAGCCTTTGCGGACGACTTATTGTTCTATGTGGGGAATCCCCGAATAACCCTCCCAAATATAATGAAGATTCTGAAGGAGTACGGTGAACTATCAAATTTAAAAATTAACCCAACGAAAACAGAGATCTTGAATATTAATATAACAAAGGATGAAAAAGAAAAACTACAAAAAGAATTCCCCTTTATATGGAGAGAAAAAGAGATAAAATATCTAGGAATAAAACTCACTGCCTCATCTAAGCATTTGTATAGATTAAACTATATCTCTTTGATAAATGAGATTAGGGAAGATTTAAAAAGACTAGAAGGAGGAAATCCATCCTGGATAGGACGTATAAACCTAGTCAAAATGGTAATTATGCCTAAAATACTGTATAGATTTCAAATGGTACCAATTAAAATTCCAGAAGCCTTCTTTAAGATAATGAAAAAAATGTTAACAAGATACATATGGAAGAATAAAAAACCTAGAATAGCATATGAAACATTGAGTAGGACTAAAGAGAAAGGGGGATTGGGTCTACCAGATGTCAAGAGATACTATAAAGCAGTGGTTTTAGCAAGAATATATGACTGGACATTTAACCATAAGGGGAAAAGTTGGGTAACAATTGAAAATGATCTCAGTGGCATTAGATTGAGTCAGATGATATGGGTCCCACCACAGTTCAGGGGAAGTAAAGAAAGCACAAGTATCTACACTTTAAATGTCTTTAGGGTATGGGACAATTTACACAAAAATTGAAATGGGAATTTAATTCTATATTAATGCCTCTCACAAATACTGAGTACTTTCCCCCGGGAAAGAATAAGATATCAGGGAGATGGTTTAGAAAGGAGGATACCCAACTGAGAGATGTTTTGGTGGATGGGGAATTGAGATCACTTAAAGATTTAATAGAGAAGAAGGGAGATATTTTTATTAGAATAGATGAGTGGAAATATCATCAATTGAAATGTTTTATTGGAAATCTACCGAAACCCCTGAGACTAAAACAGGAGTGGAATATGTTTGAAAGGTTGTTAGAGACACGAAGGGATGGGAAACACGGTATTTCAAAAGTGTATAGAATACTCACAGAATTAGACACAAACACAAAGTTAACTTTTATAACAAAATGGGAAAGGGATATGGGTGTTGGGTTTGATGAAGATAGACAGAAAAAGATGTTTAGATTGATACACGATAATGTTAGTATGAGAGAGGTTGAGGTTAATTATAAGTGTGCGACACGATGGCACATCACACCGAGTGTAGAGCACAAAATGAATGGGGAAAATTCAAATATGTGTTGGAGAGGATGTGGAGAGATAGGCACGGTGTTTCACATATGGTGGGAATGTCCGAAAATCCAGGCTTTTTGGAAGATAATAGTCAAATTGATTGAAGAAATAACTGAAATTGACATAGGGTTAGACCCAACGACGTGCCTCCTACACAATGTGGAGACATCAGTAAATAAATATAAAGATTCAGGTATATGGTACTTCTTGAATGCGGCGAAAGGGTTGATACCCAAGTTTTGGCGGAGACCTGAGGTACCGAAGGAGGAGGACTGAATTAATAGAGTAAACCAGATAGGTAGAATGGAAAGATCATACCATATGCAGGAAGATAGGATGAGAGTTTATTTTAGGGGATGGGAAAAGTGGGAAAGAGCGGGACTGAAAGAGAAATATAGGATAATATGATTGGAATGCGCTAAAATATATCAAAATTAATATCACAAATACGTGTATAAAAGTCCCAGCATTTTAAATGCAAAAAAATCTCCAGTGAAAATAATCCATAAAATTCGTGTATATAAGTGTATAGAAAAATTGTCCAACACCCCAAACAGAAAATTTTCTTCTTTAAACATATAAATCCACCGTGCTTTATCCACCACCAAATGAATGGAATAAACTCACCAGAGCTCAATGCTGATTAGATTATAAATCAGCACAAGCGCGTTTGCTCTTGGAGTGATGAGTAAGTAGATCATGAAGCAGCGCTCTATAGTATAGACACTTCCAGACAGCAGGAATAATACTCTGCAGTGACTTTGAGGTATAGCCAAGACTCCTTATAAAACGATCATCCTCCAAATGTATAGTAATATCACTCAAAAATAAAGAAAAGGCATGATGGTGCAGCAAGTAAGAACCATTAAAACTTTTATTACAATTGCATCCTACTCACAAAATGAAGTGTCCACCTGACACTGGTATAACAAGCGATCAGATATACGGAATGAACGAGCCCCGTTCACTGCGGACGCCTCGCCGACAGCTCCAGGGAACGTCCTGACGTCATCCAATAGGCTCCGCCCTACGCGTTTCGTCACTCTGACGTCCTCACGGAGCGGCCAAAAAAAAATTTTCTGTTTGGGGTGTTGGACAATTTTTCTATACACTTATATACACGAATTTTATGGATTATTTTCACTGGAGATTTTTTTGCATTTAAAATGCTGGGACTTTTATACACGTATTTGTGATATTAATTTTGATATATTTTAGCGCATTCCAATTGTTGATTTTCTATATTTCACCAATATTTTGGGTTAGAGGTTTGCTGCTGGGGAGGATTGATATTGTTGATTGGCGCTTTCTTCATATTTTATTGATTTATCACGTGGTTTGGCAAGTGATCTAAGAGTAGCAGCCATGGATATTTTTGGGTATATGGAAAAAAGACAAGTAGACTTATTAGAAGTATTTAATCTTACTAATTTAAATAATGGAGTTAATTTAGAAGAAAAATTTAAGAATCTCAAACACTTATTGGAAAAACAAATTAGGATATGGTGGGATGTTAACACTTTAGAATTATATTTGAAGGATAAGATTACACCAAGGAGATTGAGATGGGATATTCCAGCCAATGATGGTTTGGATGATAAAGATTTAATGGAGGAGTGGTTTTGGTTCTTTAATCATTGTGAGAGTAAATTGTTGGAATTGATTATTAAAAGGCGACAACTAAAATTGAAAAAATTGGAAATTAAGATTAAAGACCTAAAAGAAATTTTGGTGCCATTTATGGACACCACTGAATATAAAGAAAGATCAAAAAACATTCAAGAATATATCATGAAAGTTGATAAAGACACTAAAAATAAAAATGTTAAAAAATATAATAGAGACACAGATGATTACAAAAACAATAAGGTATACAAATGACAGGACAATTTAAATATTGAGGAATGTGATTCTAAACAATCTACACCTGAAAAGACTCCTGTTAATACAACAAAATTACCTAGAAATATGGAAACCCCCAACCCCCCTCAGAAAAAACTAAATGTTCAATTTCAAGAACAAAATAAAGAACAAATAAATATGCTTGAGAGGAATAATCCCATTCAGAGGCCCTATTTTGAAGGGCGGGGGAGGTTTAATAGAGGGAATTTTGGATATAGAAGACCAGGTGGCCAGAGAGGTAATTGGTTTGGCAGAGGGGGGTTTCAGGGGAACTTTTACACCAGAGGGGGTTTTCAGGATCCCAACAGGAATTGGGATTCAGGGATGAGATATTATGGACCCAGTTACAGAGGTTGGAAGGAACCAGGCATAGATGGAGCAAGAAAAGATTTGGGAGGTACAGAGGAAAAAGAGGAGGCAAGCGAAAAGAAAAGGAAAAGAGACAAATAGGAAATGGCATTTTTAATCTGAGCGATGTGGTTTTAACAGAAAATGAAGTAAAAGTATTGGATTTAGGTCTAAAATATATACCTAATGTGAAGGTAAATAAATTTGATGTGTTTATAAACATTCAAAAATTTGTGAGAAAAATAAATATTAAAAAATTTTTTGAGTTGAATAATAACAAAGGAAATAATAATATGTCAACCAGTGTATATCAACATAGCACCTTAAGGAATGCTTCGACATTCAATCCAAAAAATATAGGTAATGAATTTTTAGAGGTTTTCAAGAAGATGGTTGAGACGGATATTAAAAACATGGATCTAAAAAAGAAAAAATATATCCCTAAAGAAATTACACAAGGAATTAAAGATTTAGAAAAAAGGAAAGACATTGTGATTAGAGGAGCAGATAAGGGTGGCAGTATTGTGATCTTGAACAAAAAAGACTATGAATTGGAGATGAGTAGACTTTTGAATATGAAAGATACCTATAAGATTTTAACATCAAATCCTACCAAAGGGTTAAAAAAGTGTTTAAAGCAGTTGATTAAGGAAGGAAGAAGATCAGGTGTTTTGAATGAAAAAGAAGCAAAATACCTTTATATCAAGCATCCTAAAACTCCAGTGATATATTATTTACCTAAACTACATAAAGACAAACAGAAGCCACCTGGGAGACCCATTGTGAGTGGTATTAATTCGATCTTTTCCCGTATTGGGGAATATATAGATTCCTTTTTGCAGATAATAGTGAGGAATAATCGTGCTTTTTTGAGAGACAGCAGTGAGCTTATCAATATATTGAAAACTATAGATGGGGCTGATGATTGTTTTTTGGTGACCATTGATGTGGAGGCTTTGTATACTAGTATTAAGCAAGAGGATGGAATTGAAGCAGTGAGATGGGCTTTGAAACAGAAATCTAGGATTAAAACCATTCACAGAAGATTTATTATTAATTTGTTACAGTTTGCTATGATGAATAATTTTTTCTGGTATAATAACACCTTCTTCCAGCAGTGTAAAGGTGTGGCAATGGGAGCTAAGTATGCTCCCAGTGTGGCAAACATTGTTTTGGATAAATGGGAGGTTGAGTGTATCTTTGATAAATGGCCAGAAATAGTTTTATATAGGCGTTTCATTGATGATATCATAATGATTTGGAGAGGTTCGGAAGAAAATTTAAAGGGATTTGTTAGACATATTAATAACAACAAATATAGGTTAAAGTTCACTGCTGTGAGTGATTTTGCAGAGGTGAATTTTTTGGATCTCACATTATATAAACATGAAGGTGAGATATATACCAAAACCTTTTTCAAAGAGGTAGATAAAAATAGTTATATTCCCACCTCTAGTGGACACCACCCGAGATGGTTGTACAGTACGCCAAGGAGCCAATTTACCAGGATTAAAAGGAATTGTAGCCAGCAAGTAGATTTTTTAGATCAAACCAGACTTATTATAGATAGGTTTGTTGATAAAGGCTATGATAGATCTTTTTTGGAGACTGAAAGAAAAGTAATTGAGAGCAGGGATAGAGATATACTTTTGATGGGTAGAAATATTAAGGAGAATAAAGGAGATATTGCCTTTATCTCTGATTTCAATAACCAATATAGGGATATTGAGAAGATTTTTAGAAAATACTGGCCTATACTGCTTAAAGATGAGACGTTGAAGAAAATTATTCCACATAAACCAAAGTTCATATATAGAAAAAATAAATCACTGCAGATGAAATTGGTCCACAATGTCTTAGACCCACCTAAAGAAAAATTTTTTTTTCCTGAATTACAAGGCTTTTATAATTGCAATAAATGCAAGGCATGTAAAACAGTAAAAAAAGATTTAAAGAAAAAAAGAAAGAGTTTTGCTTCAGTACATACAAATAAGGAATATAAGATTAATTCATTAATTTCTTGTAATTCATCCCATGTGATCTATATCCTAGAGTGCCCATGTCGGTTACAGTACGTAGGGAGGACAGGAAGATTATTAAAAACTAGGATTGGAGAACATCTTAATAATATAAGAAAGGGATATGATAAGCACAGTGTATCCAGGCACTTTAAGATGAAACATAATAGTGACCCTAGTCTAGTAACCTTTTATGGAATAGAGAAGGTAAACAAACATTGGAGGGGACTAGACTTGATTAATGCAATATCTAAAAGGGAAACATTTTGGATACATGAATTAGATGTATTGAAACCGAATGGGTTAAACATAGATATAGATCTAAACTGTTTCCTAACGAATTTTTGATAAAAAGCTGAGAGAGGTATATATATAGTTTAAAATACACTAACTATATAGGTTAGCTGAGAGATTAAGGGGTGATATATGCATGCATATCACTTATACAAGTAAGGATGAGAAAAAGGTTCTCCCTTTGAAGTGATTCATAGGGAGGTTTCCTTTAAGGGGATTTCAGTATTGGGTGTAAATTTACTACTTGTAATTGTGATACTATATACCAACATACTAATATAGAAATTTGAGGTGCTTACATGTATATATATCTCCTTTAAGTATGAGGTGGGTTGGAGTCCCCCTTTATGGAATATGGTGACTATGGAATTGAGAATTGTGAAGAAATACACTGGTTGACAAAGAAATATAGATGTCGGGGAATATGGAGTTTCCTTTATAGAACTTGACATTTGGGATTTTTTAATTTATTTTATAATTTAATTTTGAGTATAATTTTTATTTTTTGCAATGTTTTTAATATGTTTCTTAACAAATGTTTTATGTGAATTATAATTTATTCATTATGTTATATATTGTATATAATTATAAAAGTAAAAGGTATATGTTTTGATTGATACTGATATATCATGTAACCTTACCAAATGAGTGGTGGTGGGTTAGTACACCGCCACTGTCATTGGTTAGGAAGCGCCGCTATGCAGAGTGCAAGCGGTGTGGTGTTATGATTGCCGCTATTGGTTGTTAAGCACTATCATGTAGAGTGCGAGCGGTATATATAGGTTACACTGACGTCTTGATCCATGCCGCTCCGTGAGGACGTCAGAGTGACGAAACGCGTAGGGCGGAGCCTATTGGATGACGTCAGGACGTTCCCTGGAGCTGTCGGCGAGGCGTCCGCAGTGAACGGGGCTCGTTCATTCCGTATATCTGATCGCTTGTTATACCAGTGTCAGGTGGACACTTCATTTTGTGAGTAGGATGCAATTGTAATAAAAGTTTTAATGGTTCTTACTTGCTGCACCATCATGCCTTTTCTTTATTTTTGAGTGATATTACTATACATTTGGAGGATGATCGTTTTATAAGGAGTCTTGGCTATACCTCAAAGTCACTGCAGAGTATTATTCCTGCTGTCTGGAAGTGTCTATACTATAGAGCGCTGCTTCATGATCTACTTACTCATCACTCCCAGAGCAAACGCGCTTGTGCTGATTTATAATCTAATCAGCATTGAGCTCTGGTGAGTTTATTCCATTCATTTGGTGGTGGATAAAGCACGGTGGATTTATATGTTTAAAGAAGAAAATTTTCTGTTTGGGGTGTTGGACAATTTTTCTATACACTTATATACACGAATTTTATGGATTATTTTCACTGGAGATTTTTTTGCATTTAAAATGCTGGGACTTTTATACACGTATTTGTGATATTAATTTTGATATATTTTAGCGCATTCCAATTGTTGATTTTCTATATTTCACCGATATTTTGGGTTAGAGGTTTGCTGCTGGGGAGGATTGATATTGTTGATTGGCGCTTTCTTCATATTTTATAGGATAATATGAACTAGGATGTTAGCAAAAAATGAATAAGCCTCAAGTGATTAGAATGGGCTAGAGTCTGCAGAGGGGGAGGAGGGGGGATGAGGGGCGGGAAGGGGGGTAGTGGGATGGGAAAGAAAAGAGTTTTTAGTAAGGGAAAGATAGAAATGTTATAAATGTCTATTTGTATGAGAATTATTTCCCTTTTTTGGTACTTGTATTAACATGAAAAATTCAATAAATATTTAAATTAAAAAAATAAATAAATAAATAAAGAAACCTGGCCATTGAGCATTCTGTTTAGCCAATTATTTTCTTTATTTTGTTGATTAAACATTTGTGGTTTAGAATTGCTTGTGTAGGTGCTTATGTTTAATTCATAATCCTGTGTACTCTTGATTATTAAATATTTTTTATCCACCTCCAGTCTGGGCAAATTCTGACATTTAAAAATCATAATTTTTTTGCTAGAAATTTACTTAGAACCCCAAACATATATTTTTTTTAAGCTCTCGAAAATACAATAGTTTTTGTTACAATTTATGCTGCATGATATTGTCTTAACTTGTTCAAAAGCAAATTTTCATTAAAAAATACACTGAACTTTAGTGCACACAAACACAATATAATATAATTTTTTTGGTAAAAACATAACACATGGTAAAACATAAAAGATGAGTTTGCGCTGTGTAAATAGATACCTAACATTTCAAGCTTTGTGTAAGCTCGTGGAAGGGTGCACAAATCTCCATGGACAGCACCTTAAAAGCCTTTACAGGTTACCAGTTTAGAGTTACACAAGAGGTCTAGTGCTAGAAGTATTGCTCTTGATTTGTCATTCACAGCAATACCTCATGTGTGTGGTGCAATCACTGTTTATATATGCATGTGGGACCTATATATGCATTCACATTTATGCATGAGCACAGGGGAATGCAGATGGTTTAATTTGTTTTATTTTGGCATTTATTTTATTTAATTTTTTTACAATATGACTTTATTTTGTTTTTGTTTGAACTTGCTATTACAAGGGATAAAGATCATCCCTTGTGATAGCATGGGATTAGACCCCTTGTTCTCTCCACTGGCCTCCAAAGCAGCTGATCAAACCGACATGGGGATGATCAGATGCTCTACATGCTGGTAAACAACACCTCTTGTCACTTCTGATTTTTTACATCACAGAGGGAAAGCAGGTATAGATGTATCTTCCTTTCTTGTTCTTCCTTTTCTCAGTACCTAAAGCAGCTGCAGTACTGGGCTCCCCAATCACTCAGGAGAGTCTTGTAAAGGGGCCAGGTGGTGGAAGTATATATATATATATATATATATATATACACACAGACACACACATATACTGTATACACAGTAAATACGTTTATGTGCAGCAGACGGTAAGTGGTTCATTTTTATTATTTTTAAATGTAAGTGAACCTGTGACCAGACATAGGATGTTCAAATATATACATATTTGTAATGTAAGGACCCTGCCCTAAACATTAGTGTCCCCAGGTTAAATTTAGTGCTATTGCACTGTAGCCAGGCTGTGTTATAATTGGTAGTTATGGTACTAGCCTGCTAAGGGAAAGTCAGTCTTGAATTAAGAAGAACATGAGACAGCCCACTTCCTGGTGGAGGAGCCACGAAGGATGTGAGAACCAAGACCCTGCATCTATTTCTACCCTTAAAGTATACTGTATTTACAACAATTGTATTTGTTTCTTCTGCCTATGTACTGTAAGCCCAGAAAAACTACACTAAAACCTCTTCAAAATCGATTCATAGGTTATATACTTCAATTATAGTGTGTACCCATAGGGCTTTTCTAAATATTCAGTCAGTGTAATTCCAGGTCCTTCTATTCCAAAGCTGCCCACATTAGAGGTCTCTGTAAAGGCAATCAATATAACCAATTACTATGCATAAAATGTTCTCAACTAACTCCTCATTACCATAACAGTCATTACCTCCTACTGCATCCTTATTTCAGTCAATGCACCACAGAGACCTGGAATGGGCACTATCTGTCTTTATATTCCCTGATCTGTTTAGAAAAGCCTTATGGGTACAGATCATATTTGAAGCATAAAAAGCTATGAATCACTTTTGGAGATATTTAGTATAGTTATTTTGGACATACTGTATGTGGGATGAAGATAGTAATACCATTAATATGCATATATTTTAAACATAGATAAAGAAATAACTTCCTCACATCTTTATTACATGTGAGAGACCAATCGGCAATATTTATGTATACATGATTATAATATATTTATAATAAAGGATGAGTGGGTGCATGGTCCAAATTACAGTATATTTCCTCTTTTGGTTTAGGAGCTATGCTGAAGTAGCACAAAAGTGATGGTTATATTGGCTGGGACATCGTGTACTTTTACTGCATGCTCTTGAGATGTCATATTGTCATGTACCTAATAGAAGTCTGAATTGACAAGGTCGGCCTCTCTTGTATCTCCAGCCCAGGCCCCACTGAAGGTGGAACAGATGGTGCTGAGGGACAGGAGGAACACAAGTGCCTGCAGATGTTGATTTCAGAACTTGCGGCTGGAGGTGTAAACTCGATACGTCAGGCAGGGCATCTGGACAGGAACAGAGGAGATGCAGGAACGACCAACTGAGGTTGAAGGAGCACTCCACCAGAACTGCAAGATCTGGATGAGTGGGTTGCCGGAACTTCTACCAAGTGTAAGGTTGGAGCACACCATGACAACCAGAGCTGATATGATGGACAGCCAGGGCAAACACTTGGCAGGACTGTAGAGCTGAACTGGAGCTGGAAGCATAGTCAGAATGATAGTTGCGGTCAGAAACGAGCAGGCGATGAGGTACTGAAACATCAGATAGGAACATGTTCAGGAGTAAGCCAGGATCAGAAACCAATCAGCAGAAGCATAAACAGGATCCAAAAGCAGGTCAATGGAAAGCCGGGTCAGTAACGGATAACACACAGGATACAGCAGGACACAATGCACAATTCTACGTGCCAGTTTCCGTACAGGAATTCACTTACATTTATACACCTAAACAGTGCTAAGAAGTAGGATAACCTTATGATCTGGACATCACTTCTATAATATTAAGTAAAAAAATGTTTTTCCACATACCATCACCGGTCTAGTACTGCGTTGTGATATGATTGGTGTGGCAGTGATCAGACATACTGACTAGTGACAGCATGTAAAAAAAAAAAACATTGTTTTTCAACTTTTTTTTACTTTTTTTAATACTTTCATCAGAGTAGCTCAGCTAGAGTACTACTTTTTTTTACAGCCTGATTGCTGGTACAATGAAGATCATTGCACCAGCAATGCTTTGAACTGTCATGTATGGGTTAAGTTCATGACAGTTCAGAATGTTAGTGATCTGTGATTGGCTACAGCTAATCACATGGTACAGGGTGCAGCAAAGCTGTTATGAAAAAAGGGAGAAAAAGTGTTTACATTTTTTTTATATCTATGCACAAATATTTTGCCTTTCATTTTTATTTTAAAGCCCTGTTTTACAAGGTGAGGGTTTGCATACACTTTAGGGTTTGCAACCTGCAACAAGAATTATTTTATAGAACAAGTACATGGCTTAATCCATGGGTCTCAAACTGTGGCCCTTTAGCTGTTGTGGAACTACAAATTCCATGAGGCATTGCCAGGCTGACAACTACAAGCATGACTCCCAAAGGCAGAGGCTTGATGGGACTTGTAGTTCCTTGACAGCTGAAGGTCTGCGGTTTGACTCTTGTGGCTTAATGGGATGCAAGATCCTGGTCCTTGTATCATTTGTGGTTCCTCCCCCAGAAAGTGAGCTACAGATCTTTTGGTTTCACATTGTATATGAAGTAAAATTTTATATATACATACTGTATAAATAAAAACATTATATTTATATATATATATATATATATATATATATATATACACATTATATTGCTCTCTGGGAACTCTTCTAGGAAGGCTGCCCACAAGGTTTAGGAGTGTATCTATTGGAAGGTTTGACCATTCTTCCAGAAGAGCATTTATGAGGTCAGGCACTGATGTCACACAAGAAGGACTAGCTCGCAGTCTCTGCTCTAATTCATCCCAAAAGGTGTTCTATAGGGTTGAGGTCAGGACTCTGTGCAGGCCAGTCAAGTTCCTCCACTCTAAACTCGCTCATCCATGTCTTTATGGACCTTGCTTTGTGCACTGGTGCGCAGTCATGTTGGAACAAGAGGGGGCCATGCTCAATCTGTTCCCACAAAGTTGGAAGCATGAAATTGTCCAAAATGTCTTGGTATGCTGACACCTTAATAGTTCCCTTCACTGGAACTAAGGGGCAAAGCTCAACTCCTGAAAAACAACCTGACACCATAATCTCCCCCCCACCAAACTTTACACTTGGCACAATGCAGTTAGGTAAGTATCGTTCTCCTGGCAACCGCCAAACCCAGACATGTTGATCAGATAGCCAGACAGAGAAGCATGATTTGTTACTCCAGAGAACACGTCTCAACTGCTCTAGAGTCCAGTGGCAGTGTACTTTACACCACTGCATCCGATGCTTTGCATTGCACTTGGTGATGTAAGGCTTGGATGCAGCTGCTCGGCCATGGAAATCCATTCCATGTAGCTCTCTACGCACTGTTGTTGTGCTAATCTAAAGCCAACATGAAGTTTGGAGGTCTTTAGCTATTGACTCTGCAGACAGTTGGCGACTTCTGCGCACTGTGCACTTCAGCATGTACTGACCCCGCTCTGTCATTTTAAGTGACCTACCACTTTGTGGCTGAGTTCCTGTTGTTCCTAGTTGCTTCCACTTTGTTATAATACCACTAACAGTTGACCTTGGAATATTTAGTAGCAAGGACATTTCACGGATGGACTTATTGCACAGGTGGCAACCTATCACGGTACCATGCTTGAATCCACTGAGCTCCAGAGAGCCACCCATTCTTTCACAAATGTTTGTAGATGTCTGCATAGCTAGGTGCTTGATATTTTACACCTGTGGCCATGGAGGTGATTGGAACACCTGAACCCAATGATTTGGAGGTGTGTCCCAATACTTTTGGCAATATAGTGTATATATATACTGTATATATATATATATATATATATATATATATATATACAGTGCTCAGCATAAATGAGTACACCTCTTTTGAAAAGTAAGATTTTAATCAATATCTCAATGAACACAAGAACAATTTCCTAAATTTTGACAAAACTGAGTTCTGTAGAACATTTGTTTAGCTCATTACATGAGTAAGGTTAATGATATAACTGAGATTAAAAAAATTTCAGTTTTACTCAAATTAGTTGATGCAAAAATGAATACACCCCACAACAAAAACTACTACATCTAGTATTTTGTATGACCATTATTTTTAAGGACAGCACCAAGTCTTCTAGGCATGGAATGAACAAGTTGGCGACATATTGCAACATCTATCTTTTTCCATTCTTCAAAAACAACCTTTTTTAGAGCCTGGATGCTGGATGGAGAGTGATGTTCAACTTCAGAATTCCCCATAGGTGTTCAATGTGGTTCAGATCAGGAGACATACTTGACCATTGTTGATATTAGGGATCTGCTTGCGCTCCAATGTACAATACAATTAATAGACGTATGAAGCTGCTGACATCTGATCCAATACCCCAAGATCAAACAAAATGCAGAAGAAGATAAAAATGATGTAGCGCTAAAACACCCAGTTATAGCATCAGTACCTTAGGACATATAGCATAATGTTGAAATCCTATATAAACATAATACATATATGTGCGTGATGATACTAACAAGGTAAAAGATGGAAAACAGATGTGCAACCCCTACACACAGTGCACATATATAGATATAAAGTCCAGTGATCCTATATCAATATTTTCACTCAAACAGAGTCCATGGACTGTATGTGGACCCGCACACCACCACGTGCAATCCGAAAACAGCCGAAGTAGCCTCTCACCTCCTCCCTGCGACCCTGCAGGGCCACAGAGCTATAACAGATCCCCACTGAGTCAAGGTATGCTTCCTCTTGAGTGGATGGTTACTTTAGTATATCTCCAGTATACAGCTTCCACCTCTCCTATAGTATCCTCCGAGGTAAGCTGAGCAGGATGGACCCCAGCTCAAGCCCCCATAGGATAAAGGAAGCAAAAGACATCCTCCGTAGTGTAAAACCGTTTAATGAATGCCAGAAAATAAATGTATAGTACACTCACATTTGCCAGATGAAATACAAGCTGTTTCCCATACCATGGGTGTAAGCGTGTGGCTGAGGGTGTACCAAGATGGCGCCGTGCCGGAAGTGCGTCACCACGTATTGCCGTCGACGCATTGCGTCACGTAACCCCGTGACCTCCTCAGGACTGACGTGATTGGTCTATAGCACGCACTTAAATAGGCCAGCCTTTCCTCCAATCGTGACCCACTGGGAGTGGTCACGGCGGCCATGTTCTTGTAGCCCGTCGATCTTCTACTTACACATAGCCTGAATAGGTGTATATAGAGATATATATACACCACAGGCTTCAGTTCTAGCACAAAAAATCGTGCCAGAACCGATGTGGGATGTAATGGTAAGTAATTATGATGTACTAAATCCACCAGCAAATATGAAAGTATAAGAACCACATAAGTGAAAAATGTGATAAATCTATATACAAAAAACCTCCTGAGATAAACTTTATTAGGGAGGTAAATAAAATGCAAAAGCAAATCTAAAAAATATTAATGAAATATATATATATAAAAATATATATATATAAAAATAAAACAGGTAGATCACAGAAAACCGCCGCTCCCTAATTGAGGAGATAAATATTGCCAAAAATCATTAAAAAACATAAAAAATGAAATAAAAATACCACCTCTAGACATACGCTGTTCACCCTTCATATGGCTACATATAGATGTAAATAAATGAATAAAAATGCAGATAGCCAGAAACACATATGTAACTCAAGATACAACACAAGAGAAAAATAAAGTTAATAATTGCTGATAAAGCAATTTAAATCAAAATCAATGTTAAGCCCTTTGGGCGTGTGTGTATCTAAAATAAAAATCCACTTTGACTCCGCCTGACTTAATGCTCTGATCTTATGGCTTCCTCTCCAGTGCCTATGGTACTTCTCAAGTCCCCAGAAAACCAAACTAGAGGGATCTTTATTATGATACTGTGAGAAATGTCTTGAGACACTGTGCTTCGGAAAACCCTTGCGAATATTTTGAACATGTTCTCTCAATCTGACCCATAGCGGCCTTTTCGTCCGGCCAACGTATTGGAGACCACAACCGCATTGCAGTGCATATACCACCCCCTCCGTCTTACAGGATATAAAATCCTTGATTTGAAATTCTCTTTGGTTGTTAGTAGAGATAAAGGAATGGCGTCTAGGATTGGGGCCTTTAATAGCTCTGCAGGCATGGCACATTTTGCAAGGGAAGAAACCCTTATAATCCAAAAATGTTGTTCTATTTTTATTAGGAGGATCTATCACGTTATGTACTAAAGTGGATCTCAGAGTGGGGGCTTTCCTGTATATAAATTTCGGAGTGATAGGTAAAACTTTACACAATAGAGGGTCCGTAAGCAAAATCGACCAATGTTTGATAAACACCTTTTCAATATCCTTGTAATTAGCTGTGAAGTCTAGAATGATAGCCAATTGGTTGTCAAATTCCTTCCTATTCTTGTTACTCTTGTCTACCAGAAGGCAACTTCTATCCATGTCTCCTACTTCTCTAATTTTACTCTTGATGTTATCTTGACAGTATCCTTTGTCCACAAATCTATTTTCCATAATTGTGGCCTGCTTAAAGAATTCTTCTTTATCAGTGCAGTTCCTCCTCAGTCTAATCAGCTGTCCCTTGGGTATATTCAACAGCCATGGGGGGTAATGGCAACTATCTAATGGGATATACCCATTGCGATCGACTTTCTTAAAGAAAGTCTTAGTGTGAACCTTCCCCTCATGTGTGTAAATGCATAAATCCAAAAAATTGATACTTGCCCGATTAACCTCCCACGTGAAAGTAATGTTCTTCCCATTGGTATTCAGCTGATGGAGGAACGCCAGTAGATCTTGTTCTGCACCGTCCCAGACAATAAACACATCATCAATGTATCTCTTGTACAGGACTAACTGTTGTGGGGGATGATGGTATACTGACTCTTCCTCCCAGTGGGCCATGAAAAGGTTGGCCACACTGGGAGCAAATCTAGCCCCCATGGCTACACCCCTAATTTGTTTGTAAAAAACACCTTTATACCAGAAGTAGTTGTGGGATAGACAATACTCGAGACATTCCATGATGTATCTCCTCTGGGACCATTTATATTGGCTGAGCTCTCTCAGACTCCAATTAACTGAATTGATTGCATCTTCATGATTGATAATCGTGTATAGGGCTGATACATCTGCACTTGCAAACACCAATTGGTTGCCTCCCTTGACATTCTCTAAACATTGGATGAGATGCTTGGTATCTCTCAAATAGGCCTTAGTTTTAATAACCAAAGGTTGTAGAAAAATATCTACATACTGTCCCATTCTGGCCATGACAGAATCTATCCCATTGACTATGGGCCTCCCAGGTGGATTATCTGGATCTTTGTGGATCTTCGGTACCATATATATAACGGGTATCCTGCACACTTCTGGATTTAGAAACTTTGTCTCTTTCTTATTTAATATTTGTTTAGCCTTTCCTTTCTCAATCAATCTAGTCAGGTCTTTTTTATATACATTAGTAGGATCTTTAGGTAAGGTTAAATAAGTGGTTTTATCATTAAGATGTACTTCCATTTGTTTTTCATAATAGTCTTTGGTTAAAATCACTATACCCCTACCTTTTTCTGCTGGCCTAATAATGATGTCATTCCTTTTTTTCAATCTACTAATACCGATAGCCTGAGCCTTATTCTGTATTCCTTTTGTGAAGCTCAATTTCTTGATATCCATGTCAATCATTTTTTTGAAAACCTCAATCTGATTGTTATTACTCACTTGGGGGTTGAACAATGACTTATTTTTAAGTCCTGTGTGTACAATGTCATCATTGGGAGCAGTGGACACTAGATGTTTGGGTCCTGGTAACCCTAAGAAAAACTTTTTAGTAGTCAATTTTCTGGCATATTTAAGGGTGTCAACGTATATATTGAAGCCATTAGCTTTATGTGGAGGGGCATATTTAAGACCCTTATCTAAAACTAATAATTCCTCTGTCGTGAGCTTGGTGTTGCTCAAATTGAAGACTCCTTCTCCTATGACTCTCTTTTTCTTTTGAGCCTGGCGGCCTCCTCTGCATCCCCTCCTCTGTCTATACTTCTCCGGCCTGGGCTGACTTCTGCCCTGTCCCTCCAAAAAAAATTCCTATCTGGAGGTTCATATCTTAGAGGCTCAAACCTATTGGAGGTTGGAGGTGGACTTCGCTCATGAGGGCGATAATGGTAATCATAATTCTGATAAGGTCTTGGGCTTCTGTCATAATAAGGATTCGGATTGTATCCTGATCGGGCATTATTAGGATAATATGGTTCATGTCTAGGTGGACCATTATAATACTGGGTCTGTTGATAATTAGGTCCTCGTGGAGGGTATGGTCTGGGTGGATAGTAATTCGGTCTCCACTGGTTACCTTTCTTAGGTGGTTTTTTGTTATTATTTTGTTTCCACCCGTTTTTAGGTGTCTGATGGGGGGGTTGATGTTGATAGTTATTGTGTTGGTTCCGAGGTGTGTTGTTGTGAGGTACAGGTGGAATAGGTTGATTGGCAAATTTTGTCTCTTTCACTGGTGTAGTAACTATAGACGCCCCCTCGTTATCAGCAAGGGAACTTTGCCACTTAAACACCTGATCTTTTTTAAAATCATTGCAATCCCTTTGATATTTTTTGATTTTACGGTGTTTAACCTCTTGATCTATATGTTCTAAATCTTTACATAATCTTTTGGTAAGATTGATTGCATCAGGGGTGTCTTTAAACGGTTCTAGTTTGGCTTTAATATCACTAATCTGTGATTCTAAGCCTCTCATTTTCCTCTGTTTTCTTTTCAGGAGGAATTTGACTAACTCCAAACCTCTCTCCTGAAAAAACTCGAATCTTTCTTCCACATCCTCTGTATCTAATAAACCATCACAAATAGGTACCTCCCACCTGAGGCGCCTAGGCACTAATTTTTCTTTCAAATATTTTTCATAAGTAATCAGGTCCCACCAGGTACTGACTTTTTTCTCCATAAAATGACCCAACTTTCTGAAATGTGTATGTAAATCACTAGTGTGGTCATTATTGGGTTTGGAGAAAATCTCTTCAATATTAATGGTTCTGCTTTCTATGAACCCAAAAACATCCATAGTGTGCCGCAAGCAGGTGTGAAAGGTACTATGGAAATAACAAGATGATATTAGGGATCTGCTTGCGCTCCTATGTACAATACAATTAATAGACGTATGAAGCTGCTGACATCTGATCCAATACCCCAAGATCAAACAAGATGCAAAAGAAGATAAAAATGATGTAGCGCTAAAACACCCAGTTATAGCATCAGTACCTTAGGACATATAGCATAATGTTGAAATCCTATATAAACATAATACATATATGTGCGTGATGATACTAACAAGGTAAAAGATGGAAAACAGATGTGCCCAAAGGGCTTAACATTGATTTTGATTTAAATTGCTTTATCAGCAATTATTAACTTTATTTTTCTCTTGTGTTGTATCTTGAGTTACATATGTGTTTCTGGCTATCTGCATTTTTATTCATTTATTTACATCTATATGTAGCCATATGAAGGGTGAACAGCGTATGTCTAGAGGTGGTATTTTTATTTCATTTTTTATATTTTTTATGTTTTTTAATGATTTTTGGCAATATTTATCTCCTCAAATAGGGAGCGGCGGTTTTCTGTGATCTACCTGTTTTATTTTTATATATATATATTTTTATATATATATATTTCATTAATATTTTTTAGATTTGCTTTTGCATTTTATTTACCTCCCTAATAAAGTTTATCTCAGGAGGTTTTTTGTATATAGATTTATCACATTTTTCACTTATGTGGTTCTTATACTTTCATATTTGCTGGTGGATTTAGTACATCATAATTACTTACCATTACATCCCACATCGGTTCTGGCACGATTTTTTGTGCTAGAACTGAAGCCTGTGGTGTATATATATCTCTATATACACCTATTCAGGCTATGTGTAAGTAGAAGATCGACGGGCTACAAGAACATGGCCGCCGTGACCACTCCCAGTGGGTCACGATTGGAGGAAAGGCTGGCCTATTTAAGTGCGTGCTATAGACCAATCACGTCAGTCCTGAGGAAGTCACGGGGTTACGTGACGCAACGCGTCGACGGCAATACGTGGTGACGCACTTCCGGCGCGGCGCCATCTTGGTACACCCTCAGCCACACGCTTACACCCATGGTATGGGAAACAGCTTGTATTTCATCTGGCAAATGTGAGTGTACTATACATTTATTTTCTGGCATTCATTAAACGGTTTTACACTACGGAGGATGTCTTTTGCTTCCTTTATCCTATGGGGGCTTGAGCTGGGGTCCATCCTGCTCAGCTTACCTCGGAGGATACTATAAGAGAGGTGGAAGCTGTATACTGGAGATATACTAAAGTAACCATCCACTCAAGAGGAAGCATACCTTGACTCAGTGGGGATCTGTTATAGCTCTGTGGCCCTGCAGGGTCGCAGGGAGGAGGTGAGAGGCCACTTCGGCTGTTTTCGGATTGCACGTGGTGGTGTGCGGGTCCACATACAGTCCATGGACTCTGTTTGAGTGAAAATATTGATATAGGATCACTGGACTTTATATCTATATATGTGCACTGTGTGTAGGGGTTGCACATCTGTTTTCCATCTTTTACCTTGTTAGTATCATCACGCACATATATGTATTATGTTTATATAGGATTTCAACATTATGCTATATGTCCTAAGGTACTGATGCTATAACTGGGTGTTTTAGCGCTACATCATTTTTATCTTCTTCTGCATACTTGACCATTGAATCACTTTCACCCCTGTTATTCTTCAGAAAAGCAACAGTGGCCTTAGATGTGTGTTTTGGACCATTGTCATGTTGGAAAAGTGCACGACGACCAAGGACACAAAGTGATAGTAACATCTTCTCTTTCAATATAGAATAGCGCATCTCTGCATTCTTGATACTGTCAATGAAATGCAGGTCCCCGACACCAGCAGCACTCATGCAGCCCCACAGAAGGACACTGCCACCACCATGTTTCATTGTAGACACCATGCATTTTTCTTTGTACTCCTCACCTTTGAGACACCATACAGTTTTGAAGCCATCAGTTCCAAAAACATTTATCTTGGTCTCATCACGCCAGAGTACACCCCAGTCTAGCTTTCTACTTCTTTAGCTAACTGCAGTGAACTTGCATAGCAATTTTCTTTAACTGGTTTCATCAGAAGACATTCCAGTTGAGCTGTTAACATCCGTGGATGGTCTGGTTGTCTCTGTGAGATGATTGCAATTCCATCTCTATTAAATTTCTGTGTCACTTTTGCCACAGTATTCTGACTGATAAGTAAAGCTTTGCTGATCTTTTTGTAGCCGTAACCTTTCTTGCATAAAATTATTTTCTTTCCCAGGTCTTGTGACATTTCTCTTCCATGTGTTGCCATTGCTGACAGCATGACATGGGAAGGTGTTTTCTTTGTCAAGTAATGCCCTTTTATAATCAACTGACTGATGCACACCTGTTAAATGAATAATTAAGCTCAACTGTAGTTGAATTCTTGGTAATTAGGATTTTGTACTTGAAATTTACCTTTGCTACTAAGACTTCATGGTCTTGAATTAATTTTCTAGGAAAAATATTTTTTTGTGTGTGCAAATTAACAAATCTTATTTGCAATCAATGGCCCGCATTTGTGGGAGTATTTTGTAGTATAGTGTCCCATTGAAACTGTTGATATTGAAAGTAAAGTAAAGGTATTCTTATAAATCTGTTGGGGTGTACTCATTTATGCTGAGCCTGCATATATATATATATATATATATATATATATATATATATATATATATATAGTTGGTTTTATATGAAGTTGAAGTGTATATGAAGGCCAAGTAATATACACTTGTGAGCAGAGATTTATTAGATTTCCTGAAAAGTGATGTATCATGATATGCCACTAATACATGGTAGTTTATTGTGGAAAATCCTTATCTGCAATCTCCTGAAGATGTGATTGATAGTCACAAAACACATAGAGAAAGAAAAGATTACACTTCCAGGAAATATGACAGTTTGACTCATGAAAATCTATTGCTTTTCAATATACTTTATCAACTAATAATTTGGTCTATAGGTGGTATTTATTTACAGCATGATATACATTGGCTGTCTTATAGAAAAATGTCATTTTAAACTGTCTTTAATAGAAAAAAAAGGTTTAAGAAAATAAATATGTGTTTCTGAACTCAGAATTGACCTTAAGTTACCATGATAGCCCTGTTCTGTTTCATTCTTTGCTTTATAAAAAATGTATATTAGGTACGATGGTAACCCTCCCAAAGGAAATATGGGTATTCACCATGAAGCAGAAATTTTGTGCTAAATTATTTCTGCTTGGGATTGTGCATGAAAATAGTGTAAAATGATTCAATAACCTGTGTTATAAATAATTATGTCTTCCTTGCCAACTGCTATGAGTGGTGCCTGCTGGGGAAGGATATAAATATGTGCAAGTGACCTTGGAAATTTCTCTTGCCTCACAAACTTTGCAATTAAATGGTGTGCTGCTGTGTGTTCCATCCTCACAGGCCTTTCCTCTGGGGGGGTGTGCTGTGCTACATAGAAGCCCAAGAATGTGGCCTTGCCTGTTGTCTTGCTGGAGGGTATATCCAAGGGTGGAGAAGTAAAAACAGATTATCTGGACTGGAGATAGGGGTGAAACTTCATCTGCTGAAGAGTATCTGGAAAAGCTGGATAGAAGTTGTGGACATTACAGGACGTTTATTAAATGTGAAACTTCATAAACTTACTAGTACCCAATTTCCCCACAAAGGGTAAAGGATTCCATTCCAAAATGAAATGCTAACCCAAAAAGTCACCTGGGGGTTATCTACGAAACAGAGATAATTATTTTTAAATTTGGTGCATTAATAGTGCCACTTTGCAAAAGTGACATTTTGAGGAAATGCCTGAACCTGCTACTTGTCAGTAAAGTTACCAAAACATTTTTTTAAATCTGGAACAGGACATATTACATGGTCATAGCGCAAGAAAAGTTTTTGGATTTATTGAATTCCATCAAATCTGTTTAAAGAAAACATTTAGAAAAATATTGATCCATTATATTCTTCTCTGTTTCAAAATTCTGTCAAGCAGAAGAGCCAGCCAGCTTATTCTTAACCACTTAAAGAACTGCATGGTAAACCCTTTTCTGTCCATGCCATTTTTCTGTTTTCAGCACTATCATACTTTTAATAACCATTACTCAGTCATGCAACACTGTACCTAATTCAATTGTATATTTTATGTAATTTTAGAGCTTTCCTTTGGTTGTATTTAATCACCACTGAGTGTTTTATGTTTCACTATATAAAGGAATAAAGACTAAACATTTCAAAAAAAAAAATTTTTCTTAGTTTCTGTTATAAAACTTTGCAAATAAATATTGTTTCTTCAGACATTTATGTATTTTGCTACATTTCTTTGGTTATAAAAAAAGGTTTATATTATTTTGTCTGTGTGAAAATTATAGAATTGTAGTTTATGGTATATATTTGAAACCTGACAACCTGATGTATAGCCTCATTTCTTTAGGCCCTTAAATATCTTGGGTTTTTTTTTAGATATAGTACATAGTTAGTTTGACTGAAAAAGACTAAAGTTCATCCAGTTCAACCATAAAAAAAGTTATAATCCTATACCCACAGTTGACCCAGAGGAAGGCAAAAAAAAACGCAAAGCATGATCCATTTTGTTCCTGCAGAGGGAAAATTCCTTCCTGATCCCCCGAGAGGCAATCGGATATTCCCTGGATCAACTTTATCTATAAATGTTCGTATCCAGGTATATTCTGTGTACCTTTTTTAAAGCAATCCACTGAGTTGACTAGAACCAACTCTTGAGGGAGTCTATTCCACATTTTCACAGCTCTTACTGTGAAGAAACATTTCCATATTTGGAGATTAAATCTCTTTTCCTCCAGACGTAATGAGTGCCCCCTTGTCCCCTGTGATGACCTAAGGGTGAATAACTCTACACCATGTTCACTATATGAACCACTGATGTATTTATACATATTGATCTTATCCCCCATTAATCTCCTCTTCTCAAGAGAGAATTCAGTTCCTCTAATCTTTCCTCATAGCTGAGCTCCTCCATGCCTCTTATCAGTTTGGTTGCCCTTCTCTGCACGTTCTCTAGTTCCCCAATGTTCTTTATGTGAATTGGTGCTCAAAACCTAACTGCAAAGTTCCAGATGAGGTGTTACTAATGATTTGTACAGGGGTAAAATGATATCTCTCTCTCTCTGGAGTCTATACCTCTTTTAATACAAAAGAGGATTTTGCTCGCTTTAGAAACTGCAGCTTGGCATTGCATGCCATTATTAAGCTTGTGATCTACCAGAACTCCCAGATCCTTCTCCACCATTGATTCCCCCAGTTGTACCCGCCCTAGTATGTATGGCGTATGCATATTCTTACCCCCTAAGTGCATAACCTTATATTTATCAACATTAAACCTCATTTGCCACATAGTTGCCCAATTAAACAGTGCACTGAGTTCAGCTTGTAAGAATCCTGTAAGAATGTTATTCTACTGCAAAAGTTCGGTGTCATCTGCAAAGACTGAAACAGTATTTATAATCCCAGACCCTATATTGTTTATAAATATATTAAAAAGTAAGGGTCCCAACACTGAACCTTGGGGTACACCACTAAAAACCCTAGACCATACAGAGTTTGAATCATTAACAACTACTCTCTGAATACAATCTTCTAGCCAGTTTTTTTCCATTTACATGCTGATTTTTCCAAGCCTATTGATTTTATTTTACACATTAGCCATGTGTGGGGAACTGTGTCAAATGCTTTTGCAAAATCCAAGTAAACCACGTCCACCGCCACCCCTCTGTTCATGGTTTTGCTTGCCTCCTCATAAAAAGAAATCAGATTTCTTTGACAACTTCTGTCTTTCATGAATCCATGCTGTTGCTTGAGTCTGTTGCTTAAACTATTTTTTAAACAATGGCTTTGAAATGACAGAGCTCAATTCTTTAAGGACCCGTGAGTGTATGCCATCTGGTCCAGGTGTTTGATTCACTTTTATTCTGTCTAAATATTTCCGGACCATACGAGTTGTGAGCCAATGTGGATCATCTGGTGCTGTGTCAATGCCATGCCCATTATGGACAAAAGCTCCCCCATGCTCTTTTGTTTACACAGAACTGAAGAAGGTATTTAATAAATTTGTCTTGCCTTTGTCCCCAGTCACCCACTCTAGATTATTTTGTAAAGGGCCTACATGCTCAGATATGACCTTATTGCTATTAATATATTTAAAGAATTTTTGGGGATTTGTCCTGCTATCTTTTGCAATCTGTCATTCGTTTTCGATTTTTGCGGCATTGATTTCCTTTTTACACATTCTGTCATACTCTGTAATGTTTAAACGATGATAGTTTTCATTAATTTTTATACTTAATAAAAACTATTTTTTTATTATTTATAGATTTTTTAACTTTGGCCGTAAGCCACATAGGTTTGATTTTTAGTCTTTTAAACGTGTTGCCCATTGGAATATATTTTGCAGTCTGTTCACATACAGTCTTTTTTAAGAACTCCCTTTTCTGTGTTGTGTTCAATGATACCAATATTTTCCCTCAGTCTAAGTCTTGGAGAGCAGCTCTCAGCCTTGGAAAATTAGCTCTCTTAAAGTTGAGCATTTTTATTTTTCCCGTATGTGCTTGTTGTTTACAGCTAACAATAAATGAAATCATGTCATGGTCACTGCTACCCAGATGTACTTTTATATGGACATTAATAATAAGCTCTGCATGGTTTGAGATTACCAGGTCCAGCAGAGTAGATAGATTAGATAGTTCCACCAATCGGGATGGCCCCATGCAAGTCTATGAGAGAGAGGTCTATATCAGGTTAGATCTTGGGGGAAGACAGGGAGGGAAGATCCAATAATCCAAGGGGCCCCCATGCTATACAGCTGGTAAATATCAGGACATCTCTTTAGCACTTACATGTATACATACTTGTCTTATGTGTTGTCTGTCTTGCTGTTTGAGGATTAATGTTATGAGTATTATATTCTATAATTTCTTCCATTAATCTTTTATTTTCCCACCTTTTTTAGTGTAAATAGATAGATTGTGGTGTGTTAGTTTAGACCTTCATACTATTCACCAATAAATTCTGGTTATTGTGTTTCACTCATGGTCATAGAACTCTTATTATTATTAACCAAATCATAGCCAAGAGATAATACATCTTAAAAATATAAAATGCAAGTAACAGTGGAGCTCGGAAATGAACACACAGGTGTGCCACAATAGGAAGCAGCACACCAAGAAGAGGAAGAGCTAGGAACGCCGGTGGGGGACCTGAAAAGAGTAGGTTCAGGGCTGCTCTGTGCAATTCCATTTGACAGAGCAGATCAGCATAAACGTGTTTGTTATTTTTTTTTTTTAAATATAAAAAATAGCATTTACAAAAACGTTAAGGCGTTCCAGGGGCATAAATTATACATTTAATTTCCTTACTATCTGTAACATTTTTGGAGGCCCTGGAGTACCAGGGCAGTAGAAAAACCTACAAAATTAATACATTTTGGAGGACAAACATCCCAAAAGTATTTTTAAGAGGCATAGTGAGTCTTTTGAAAATGTCATTTTCCTAACCAGAATTGTTTGGAAAATGTGGATGGAAAATGAAAACGTATTTTTTACACAAAGTTTTCACTTTAATAAAATATTTCCCATACACAGCATGGGTATACTTAGCATTACAACCGAAAACACATTCTACTACTGCTCTCCAGTATAGAGGTACTGCATGTGTGAGACCTTTTCAATGCTTAGACAGGCTATGTACCTGACTTTGCATCTTGTCAGTACTGGTGTCATGCAGATGCAATTACAGAACAGGAAAAGAACTTGCCCAGGCAGCAGGCAGAAACATGATGGATAAACAGGCCAGGGTCAGTACAGGAAACAGGCAGAAACATGATGGATAAACAGGCCAGGGTCAGTACAGGAAACAGAGAGAGACATGGTCTACAAGCAGCCAAAGGATCAGACCAGTCAGCAGATAGAAACAAGATCAATTAGCAGGCCAGTGACAGCTTAGAGTTAGAGATTTGGATAGTATGTAGGTAAAGGATCAATTCAGACAGCAAGCAGAAACATGGGTGGTAAATACGGCAGGGTCAGTTCAGACAGAGGGCAGAGATGTGGTTAGTATGCAGAAAAAAGACTGGTCCCAGTGGCAGGCAAAAACATGATCAATTAACATGCTAGAGTAACATGTGTCATGCCTTTTTACATCTTTAGTGCATACACAACATTTGGGTGGGGGGTTGGCTTGTTTCAAAAGAAAGGAGAAGATCAGGGAAGTGTCTTTCCTGCAGCCTGATGACTGTATCAGGTCAAGGGATTTCAGGTTCAGGGCCTTCTTGGTAAATTATGGCTGTAACAATCTTTCCTTGACAGTTTAGGAAGGAGCCAGAGCTTCTAGATGATGTAAGAATTGTACATAGCCAATTGAAATAAGTAGATGGACACTTTTTTTTATATACCAGTAAACAGATCTTATGATTGCAAGGTAAGACTTCATATGTTCAATGAAATATCCACTTTCCCTATAAATTATATTCTAGATGGTACAGAGTTCCATCCTTGCTTCATAAATTTGACCCGGACGCTTCGGATTTATGTTGGAGATGTCAACAGGCAAAGGGTACACTCCTACATATATGGTGGGACTGTCCGCTGTTACAGCCCTTTTGGAGTAAAGTGCGAGACTTAGTTTCACAAGTAACCACATACAATCTAGACTTCAACCCCGGCACAATTTTTACTCCACCACTCCTCACTTCCTTTTCGGACTTATCGTAAGTCTCTTGCCTTGCACATGATAAATGCGGCAAAACAATGTATCCCTGTTCACTGGCGGTCAAAACAGGTTCCCACTGTGCGGGAGTGGTTTCTTAGGGTCATCAGGATTGCGGAGATGGAGGAGCTGATTTCAGTGGCAAAAGAACACCCCGAGAGATTCAGGAAGACTTGGGCATGTTGGAAACACTTTCAAACCACCAGTATTTATCGTTTTTCTATGAATGAATGAGACGAGATTCAAGAACACAAAAACATTTAGAGCTCTCACCTCTAGAATTGCTCCATAGACTGAGTCTACCCGGACTATATCTTACATAAAGGTATAATCTACATCACCATAAATAATGCTCCATGATATGATTAGTTAACAGCCACTATTTATTATTTGACCCCCTCCATCCCCCCCCCCCCTCCTTTTTTTTTTTTTTTTTTTTTTTTGTTTTATCCCCTTCCTTCTATGATGCTACTCTTCACACTTCCTTTCACCTGATGTGCCTTTCTCTCTTCTTTTCCTTTCCCTCTTTCCCTCACACCTTTTTCCTCTACAAAATAACTATATCTTATATGAGGGACAGGGTGCCCTTTCACATATAGGTATGATTGTCTTTCACAATAAGAACCCTACATTGCCCGGCTACGGACACAGAAGAACTGCACGCCTTCAAATGATATATTGTACTGCGCTTCATGGTCCCATTATTTGAATAATCCCTACGCATTAGAGCAGCATCCACTATAATTCTCTAGACTACCTATTATAATCAGTACTCTTTTTTTTGGTTTAGTTTACTCAACTGCTATAATGTGATCTTTTGTATCAGGGTAATTCACACTTCAAATAAACAACTTATGACCCGTCTGCGCTACGGGAGATTAAGACAGATGTTTATCCGCGGACTGTGCTCCGTATCCGTATATGACTTGTTATGCCTTTCTTATTTCAAAATAAAATAAAACTTTTTTTGGAAAAAGAAATATCCACTTTCCATGTATAGATTATATTCATGTATGCAAAGAGGGTTTGGGACAAGACCAGACCTTCCCTGAATTCCTACTGAGGTGCCTTGCAGGATGAAAGAAAGGATATAGACATATTGCCTATCCTTCTTTTGTATTGCAAAAAAAAGTTCCTCATAGTGTAAACTTGCTGACTCTCACCTTTTCAGCTCTGTGGTGTCCTGTCTTTGCAGAAATTATTTGTGCTTTGGTAGAATTGTAACACAAACTACAGTTTGCTGTAGAAAAAAAGCTATGGAAAAGTGGCATGATGGAATAGAAATTGTCCATATAGAGTAGCATCTATGAAATAAGGGTGGCATAGGGTTCCACATTTTTTTTTATTTTCCAGCTACTGTCACGTACCTGATTGGAGACTGAAATGACGAGGTCGGCCTCACTTGTGTCACTAGCCCTGACCCCACTGAAAGTGGAACAGAGGGTGTCTAGGGACCAGGGGGACAAGAGCGCCAGCAGATGTTGTTTGCAGCTCTTGCAGTTGAAGACTTTGGAAGACTGATGATCCTCCGATTCAGGATCAGTAGTAATATGCAGAGCTGGTATGGTAGGTCGCCAGGTGTGCACCAGAGCAAGGCAGGAAGCAGGGATGGGAGACAGGAGCAATGTCATAGGAATAGCCGGGGTCATCGACGGGTGGACAGCGAGGTACCAAATCATAAGCAAGCCAAAGTCAGGAGCAGAGTCGAAGTGAGGAACCAATATCTAGCAGGAGAGTAATCAGAGTCAGGTCAGGAACAAGCCTGGTCAGCAACAAGGAAATCACACACAGGAACGAGCAGGAAACGGAATAGCTGAAGACCAGTCAGCACTCAGCACAGGCAGAGGCACCTTTTAAATAGTCCGTCTGGCGCCAATCTTCGCCCTGCGGGTGCACGTGCGTGTGCGTAATCGCGCATTTCTGTGCGCATGCGCACGTCTATTCACCAGCCGGCTCATGGAAATTCCCTTACAGCTACTACCTATATAAGTAAGGCATCAAGGGGCTCCAGATTGCTATCTCTCCCTTCATAAATACCGAAGTCATGTGTGTACCCTGTGGTCCTCTCCCTAAAGTTTATATAACTTTACATCATATTTGGCACAATTACTTAAGAGATACTTTTTGATGACCACTCTGCCTATGAAATTTTTGAGGGGACCTACTATTGCAAATATTTTTTTGGAGACTATACATATTTTAGAAGAAAATGATAAATTATCTAATTTTGAGGAACCTCTCATATGCAGGGTGATTTTAGGGAGGGCACAATGAATTGTTATTGAAATGCAAGAATCTCATAATTATTTTACATTGTGTCCTGGTCATAACTGAGGAATAAAATGGCATATGAGGAATCAGTTGTGTGGATCAATAGGAGTGCAGTTCATTTTTTTTGTTATTCCTATATTTATGATCAGGCCAAGAAATATTGATGCAAACTATTAAATGGGTATAAAATGTTCTGTTTCCATATGAATGCCTATTTGTACTTTTAAATAGGGAGATGATGTTTTGCTGAAGTAGAAGGTAGCCACAAAGGATTTGAAAGTTCCCCTGGGACACTACAATGGGCCCTAATTTTTTTAGGCTGATTTTTTAACACCTCACTACTTGTGCTTGTCACTTTCCCCGGATGTACTGCACTACTAGTGCTTGCCATTTCACCAGGATGTACAGCACTGATGGTGCTTACCTGCTGCAATTCAGTAGGATGTACAGTAAGCCTGACTCTTTCAGCAGAGAACCTTTTATCATCTGAACCAGAGGTGGCCATTATTGAACCACTGCTTTCCACAGGTTCATACTTTAAATCTGAATCTGAGTGTGAGGTCTCCTCCCCGCTACTCTCATCAATTATACTGAGAAAATGTGAAAGGCCTGCTCACTCGTGTACCTTTTTTGGACATTTTTGACAGTGGCTGTACTGGTTCCTGATAAGCTGATTGGCATTCAGGATCAGGACACTGTCTGGTGATCTGGTTACTGTTGCTGTATACACTGGCTCTGACCACACTGTACTGGTGTGGCAACAATCAAAACACTGTTGCTGGTTTCACTAGCTCTAGTGACATTGGTATTGGTGTGGCTAGTGATTACGACAATGTTGCTAGCTTGGCTGGGTCTGATGACACTGGAACTGCTATGGCTAGCAATCCAGACAATGTTTCTGGCTTGACTGGCTCTGCTAACATTAGCATTCCTGTGGTTAGCAATTAGAGCAATGTTGGCAACTTCACTGGCTCTGCTGATACTGGGACTGGTGTGGCAGTGATCAGGTTACTCCTGATAGCTTACACTGGCACTGGCATAGCTAGAAATCAGGACACCATTCTTAGCTTATGCTGCTTTGGTGATGATGACTGGGGTGGTGATAATATGGAATACTTTTGCTAAATGTACACTGGTCTGGAAACTCTAGTGATTAGGAATGCAGTTACTGGTTCAAACTTGTGTGATGGCAATCACGAGCACTGTTGCTGGAATACACTGGTTTGGCGACACTTTGACTTATGTGGTGGTGATCCTGGCCTGGTCACAATCAAGAACACTGTTGCTGGTGTATACTGATCTGGTGGCAATTCTGAACAATATTGCTGGCTCACACTGGTCTGGCATCACCAGTGTTTCTAGCAATTAGGAACACTGTTACTACCTTAAATTGGTGTGGTGACACTGTGACTGATGACTAGTGTTTAGTAACACTGCAGCTGGAAAACAGTAGGTTGGTGACACCTACACTGGTGTGGCAACAATCAGGAAAACTGTTGCTGGCTTACACCAGACTGACAGCAATCAGGAACACTGTTGCTGGCATACACTTGTCTGGCATCAGTGACACTGGTTTGGCCATGATCAGGAACACTGTTCTGACATTATTGACATGAGGTAGGGGCAATCAGGGATATTGGCTTGCTACACTGGTTTGATGACAATGGGACTGGAGTGGCTATTGATCAAGGAGACTGCTGCTGGCTGTACTAGCAACATTGGGACTGGTGTGGCTAGTGATCAGGGTCACTGTGACTAGATGCACTGGTTTTGAGACACTTAATACTGGTGTGGCGAGTGATCAGGAACACTGTAGGTGGTTCTGATGACTCTATAAAAAAACTTACTGATTACACAGACAGTTGCAAACACTCTTTCATTTCATAGGTGATTGGTGTATGTGAGGAAACACTGCAGTGGTTGCAATATGCAGCCTTTGTTTACATTTGTAATTTTTGTGACTCATCACAGATATCACATGGTACAGGAGCATTTTATTTAGGCTCTGAGAAAGAGGCTAGTCCTCGAAACACGTCAGCCTTTTGGATGTCCAGAATTCTCACTACAGATAGACACGTGGTGTGAATTGGACGGAGCTGTTCCTTTATGATGTGCTTTTTATTTATTGATCATTTGTGAGTATAATTCTTATTATTTACGTTCATTAAACATTTTTAAGGTAATGCACTAGGCCGGTGAGCCCTCTGTTTGTTTTTCTCTATTCAGTACTTTGGACTCCTTTGAGGGCAGAAAGGCATGCATATCCCAAGAATTTCCATATGTGATCTTAATGACATTGAGTCCATCCCCAAGAGCAGGAGAAACTGGGTTTTCCATTTCTACACAACCATTTTATTTGGACCTCTACCCAGCTCTGTGATCTGCTGTGTCCTGAGCACTATTGCATGCCCTAGAGGGTACACATGAGTGGAGGTAGTGGGATCACATTTTTATACACCCTCCTTGCCTCAGGAGTGAGCTGTCCAGTAAGTTTTTTATAGTGTCATCTGTGCATGGTCTGGACACAGGTTCATTTTATGGGTATATAAACTATCACCAGTAAAACATACCACACTACCTACCTTTCAGCCTAGTAGAATAGGTTGGTATCATTGGAGTATCACTAGGAAAATTTTCAAAAGAGAAGTATAACTGGCATAAGGGAAATATTGCATTGGTGAGACCAGTATAGCCAATAGGGTTATTCTTAATTATATATAAATTGTGCCTATACATTCCAGGAAAACACAGAAATGGCACTAACCTACAATTAATTATACATATGTATTACTGTATGTATTTCTATGAATTGTTAAGGAAATTATTGTTTAATATTGCAAGCCACAACGTTGCCAATAAACAAGCCATCAATGTTAAAACAGTAATTAGGAGTATTATTACGTATTCCTAATTTAAACAAATCACTAATTGTGAGATAATTCGCTCTATTTAATTAAATGGATAAATAAAAGTCAACTATTTCCAGATGATTTACTCTGCGTTTCCTTTTTAGACAAGTGACAGTTTATTAAAAGATGATGAACAAACAAGACCACTGTATTATCCTGCACAAATATGGTGTTGCTTTACAGCTCCATGTAATTATTTTACATCTTTTTTCTTGGGGATTAAGTCTTGCATCCTATATAGTTTTATATGTCTTTTAAGTAATAATAAGCTAGAATCTGTAATCAGAAATATAATATTGTCATTTATTATGTGAACTGTTGCTTTAGGGATATCTAAGTATATTTCTGTCTTGATCCTAATTAAAGCCTGTGATCAGAATTTCTGTTATGTTTATCAGCTTTGTGATATTTCTCGTAATTGGGATGAAATACAAGTCCTGCAGCTAGACACCTCAGCCGATATTCAGATGGAAATTACATACATAAAATGCCTTTTATTTCCAGTTAATGAACTAGAACATTTAAGTAAGTGCTTATGGTTTTGATTACCTATGAAATATATCAAATCAGAGCAACTTCACTAGATAACCATAATTTCAGAAGTAGCACAATTATATAATTATTTACATTATAAAAAGCTAATCCGCATTTAATTGCTATGGTAATGTGATTAATATAATGGATCTGTTTATTGTACATTTTTTATCCATAACTATATACAGATATATTTAATGAGCATCTGTTAAAATGTAATTTATGACTGCAGTCCATAGATTTAGAGAAAAAAGGGACTTGTGACAGAAACAGAAAATGTGTAAAATAAAAAAGATACCACTCCATTAAAAATTCTAGGAATAAGAACATCCCAGTGGGTTTATTGATTGATACTTAGGAGTTAAGATGTTATAATTTCTGTGGCAATAGTATGTGCTTTTTAGTGATTTAGTTATTTATGGGATGATTCACTAATTGATTGCTTCAGTGATCCATATTCCAATAGCTGTAAAAACTGCTTTAACAGCAGAATAAACTGGTTGAAAAATGATTTGCAGAGAAAAGGGAAAATGCTTCTAAAAAAAAAGATCAGAAAATTATCATTTTATGTACCAGTCAATAACTCTGGTAGAATAGTTTCAATGTATTCTCATTCAGTTTTACGGAGTCATATTTATCAAGATGTTTGGACAAATAACTGTTGTCTATTGTAATCAATCAGATTCTTCGTTTCATTGAACATTATGCACTAGGAGAATGAAAAAAAATATATTTAATTTTCTGGTGACACACATAGTACAGATACTTAATAAATAAGGACTATAAGGACTATTAATATATTTTCTTTTTACACTGTACATCATGTGTCAAACACAAGACCCATGGGCCGAATCCTGCCCACCAGGCTATTTCATGTTCTCCCGCACCTCTCCTGCAGCTGCAGCAACCTCCTTGTCTCCACCTCCACCTTGTCTCACTAGTCGGTGGCAGAGAAGAAGACAGATCTCCTCCACCAGATTCTGTGCTTCTCTGTGCAGCCATGGAGAGTCCCCCCTATGGTCTCAGCAGTTGGCAGCAGAGAGGAGGATAGAACTCTTCCTACAGATTCTGTTTCTCTCTGTGCAGCCGCAGCACACCCTCATCTCTACCTCCCCTGGTCCCATCATTCAGTAGACTCTGGAAGCTGACTCCAGCCCTCCTTTGGTCCTTCTCCAGACCTTACACTTTCTGCTTCCCAGCTCTGTTCTCAGCTTCTTCACAGCAGCAGCACAAAGTAAGAAGGTGCACTGTGAATTAAGGGAGGGTGGGGGACCAGAGGCAGACTGACAACTCATGGGGCCCCCGGGCAATAGGGGATCATGGGGCCCCTGTGTCCTCACCCACACTCAAAACACACCCAAAAAAGCCCATAAAAGGTACCAGGGGCATCTCATGGGGCCCCCTACTGACCCCAGGCCCTCGGGCAGTGCCCAAGTTCCCGAATGGTCAGTTCACCCCTGTGAGGGACTCATGACTTCTGAAGGTGGGGAGGCTCTTGACATCTGATGTAAGAGGGGGAGCGAGGTGCTCTTGATATATAGTCTTACAGATACAATCAGCTCTTTGAGGGCAACCATAATGCTGATGTGGCCTGAGATGAAATTGAGTATGACACCTCTGCTGCCACAGAAATGTTTCCTAATTAAAGGGCAATTCCACTTTCGTGAGAAAAAAATTTGCAAATTAAAAAAAATACAATTGCCACTCAAGTCATATTGTAATTGAATGTTATTAAAAAGTACTTTTCCTTTCTGCAGCACTGTAATTATCTGTAAAATGCAATGTAGTATGGCTACCTGGAGGCCTTCTGTACACAGATGTTATACAAATCGCCCCCTGAAAATGTCATTTCCTGCTTGTGTGATTGGCTTACTGATTTTCCCAGCACTCTGTGCTAAAATACAAGTCAGATTTTTTACATCCCCTGCAACAAAAATTTAATTTTTGGTGAGATACTCTCAAAGGGAAATTGCATTTAAAGGGATGCAGACCCTGCCACTTTCCTCATTACAGCCCCGCAAGTTTATCAGCTGATTGATAATTATAAAACCACTCCCATACAGATTCATTTTGCACATGGACACAGACAAACAGCTATTTTATCAGAAAAACAACAGGTAGGAATCTGCAACAAAGTATGTTAAAATGTACAATCTGTGATTAAACAAGCACAATCAGCGCTCAAGTCCACAGTGAATAATTCATGGAGTTCACAAAGCAAGTGAATGGATGGGTGGTAAGGAGGATGGGACAGAGCAGGGCACCAGCTTAGTATGGTTAAAAATATCACTTTAATTCAATTTCTCACTTTCTGTAAATCTGAAAGACCTGAAAATTGCTCCAGGTGCACTTCAATTCCATTGCTCACTTACATCTGAAAGACCTGTGGACTGCTCCAGGTGTTGGAGCGGTGGTGTGATATGACAGTTCACAGCAGTCTGGATCAGGGGCGGACTGAAAACTCATAGGGCCCCCGGGCAATAGGGGATCATGGGGCCCCTGTGTCCTTGCCCAAACTCAAAAAAGCCTATGAAAAAGGTACCAGGGGCATCTCATGGGGCCCCCTACTGACCCCGGGCCCTCGGGCGGTGCCAGAGTTTCCAAATGGTCAGTCCACCCCTGGTCTGGATGAACTCATAGGGTTGCAGGGCACAAGCAAGGATCTGCTGCAAGATGATATATTGCTAGCTTCTGTTCTCTCACTCACAGCACTAAGAGGAAGGCAAATAGAAAAATGTGACAGGCTGTGAGGGATCTCCAACGCATTTCTGAGGCCCTGCCTTCTTTTTTCAAGCTGGCCTGCCTGGGAAAATAATGGGATTTAAAGTAGAGTTCCACTCACCTGTAAAAAATAAAAGTCAGCAGCTACAAAAACTGTAGCTGCTGACTTTTAAAAAACAGCCACTTACTTGTTCTTCGGTCCCACGTTGTGTCCCCCGTAACCCGTTTCACCGGCCGTCCTGTATTCCAGGAGGCTGGCATCTTCAGTGTGGGCACCCGGCTGTGTTAGCTTTCGGTTTTACAGCTGGGTACCCACTGCGCATGCACGAGTAGCGCTGAGCTTCATGAATGGTCCTGTAGCCTTCTGGGACCTGTCACGTGTCCCAAAAGACTACAGGAAGGGAGGGAGGGAGGACACCTTCCGTTTCCGATTGCTTAGGCGATCGGACCGGAAATGGGAGCGGGTACCTGTCAAATTCGCGGGGGAGCAGTCCTTAAAACAGAACTTCCCCTTCTGGGTGGAGCTCCGCTTTAAGAACTGTCAGAGTGGCCGGCTACAGCCAGCCAAATGAATGTGGGCGGAGCCGGCTGGAGAACTGCTGATATTAAGTAAGTAACAAATGAGTGTATAATATTGTTTAATCATGTCTCAGGAGTAAGAACCAAGGAAGATTAAACAAAAACACAATAAAAACAATAAACTAACAGAATTATGGTAATGAATAGACTGGTGTATAAACCCATAAATATATATCAACACATAAAAAAAGAAGAAATGCTTAAAAATATATATTTTTATCAACATAACACATTTAAAAAATACACACATCATTAAAATAACTTAATCCTTTGAATGTAGAAATCCTAGAGGTAAATGTAACTCTGGTCTTCAGCTAGCTTATGGTGAGGCACAAATGTATCACTGTGCAAGTGCAACAAGTAGAGTGAATGGGGTAGCAAAGGTATTCCCCAACAGGAGCCTTTAAGTAGGTGTCTGCATGCAGAGTATAATAATATAATATAATATAATAATATAATAATAATATAGGATTTGGCAATACTATGAGCGGAGTTACCCCATATGAAGTTGAGAAAGGAACGTTATAATAGTTTAAATTGTGCCATAGGAATTGTTTGATGAATTATCATTGAAAAAAGCTTCCAGCCTATTTGTTATACTCCTATTTACAATTCAAACATGTTATCTTATCTAAAAAATCCTCTCTAATTTTGGAGCATCCTACAGCATTTGTACGTGTTTCAAGTCAAGGCCTTTCCCAACTGAAACTGATTTCCTCTAGCTACAAGCTTCTATAGGAATATACACAGGTATCTGCGGCCCAACATCTTAGTATGAAAAAATGGGAATCTGCTCTTCAATGCCCCATTCCCCCTGTATACTGGGACAAAATATTGGCAGTGACTGCAAAGTCATCTACATGTGTGTTACATAAAGAAACTTAACTATAAAGTGTTCATGTATGTGCGTGACTACTAAGCGTAAAGGGTGGGGTATATTATCAAATCCTAGATTCAAGATTGCCAAATGTGGAGAAGATTCCAAGATTAATCCTGCAATTTCAGACATTAAGTGGAATATATTTTTCCAGAAGCTTACAATGCAGTTGTAAGACCAGTTTGATACAACCTCTCCAAAAGAGAGGAGACTGTGCAGATAAGATTTTGGCTAAGCATAGAGGTGCGAAATACCAGTGAAGTGCCATTTTCTTGGTTACCTCCCAATGTTGTGTGCAATGCGTTGCTTTGTAAATAGACCTTAAGGCAGTACTCCACTGAGCAGTCGAAAAAAAGGAATTTTAAGTGTTACTAAACCCAGGACCCTGCATTCACTATATCTGGTCTCCAACAGTACACAGAACATGGAAATGCAATTATTTTTGTAAATATAAACTGCTAAATACCTTTTCTCATCAGCAGTTAGGGCAGTCTTGGGACTTCTATCAGTGTTCAGCAGAGCACTGGTTAAAGCTTGCAGAAGGAGTTTTCTCTAGGAGGATGCAGAACCCCTGAGCATGGACAGTGCTGATTGGCCTTGTGCTGATCATATAAACTCTCCCAAGAAAAAAAAAACTCGCTAGAAATACACACCAAACTGAGCATGCACAGTGTCTCTACATGTCTTATCAGGAGATAAGAGAGAGGAAGTGGAAGAAGGGGAGTATCAGAGAAGTCAGGATCAAACATTCTTTTTACACAATGCAGAGGATTAACCCCTTAAGTTCCACAGTGAGTATAACAAGCAAGCTTTACTGCATATACAGGCTTATTTTACTGTTGTGGGTTTAGTAACACTTTAAGTCTTCCTCCCATTGTTTATATGGTTTAGATTTATGGAAGATCAATTTCTCCTGCAGTAAATTATAAATAAGAGAAATTCCTTTGCATTTAGAAGTATGTGAGAGATAAAAGTCTAGTAGCTGTTTAGGCATGTTTATAGCAGGGGGTGGGGAATACTTCAGATGCTGAATTTTATAATATGTATAGTGGGCATGAGATGTTAGCCCAAATTTCAGCTTCAATTTCTCTAAATCAAGGAGTTTGCCATCACCGGATACCCTTAGATGCCCAAGATGACATAACAATGTATGGTATAAGATAATGTAAAGCCTCAGTGTGAATATTAAGCCCTTTTTTATTGTCTGCTTTTATCACCTGATAGCAGTATAGGTTATACATTGTGTATTAGCTATCTTACCTGCTGAACCTTGGTTCTGCTTAACCTTTGAGGACCAAGGGACGTATTTGTCCCATGTTTTTAATTGCCTGTATCACCTGATTAAGAATTTAAAATACTTTTTTTTTTTTTGAGTCAAAATATTACTTCTTATCAACAAACAACAAATGGATCTAGGTTTTTGCCAATTATTTCATGAAATGGCTTAGTTACAGCAACTGAAGTGTACGAACTTTAAAAACAAAAAAATTGATTCTTTTGGCGTTCCGTAATCTATGGTCCTCAAAGGGTTAACTTAATGCTATTAAATCAGACTTCCATGTCTCTTATATTATGTACAATTTCTCTTGTACTCCTTGTTTTAACTTCTGTTGTAACATTTAACTTTTTGATTGAAAATGCACTAAAATGACAATTACAAAAAAAGAAAAAAAAATGCAAAGTGGACATTCATTTTGCACAGCAAAAAATGTGTCTTGCTAAGGGAACAGCTTTTGCTCCTTTAACAAATCAACTTCATTGTGTAGCAATATCTGTATAGTGTAGGTTATCCAGTTACAGATGTTTCTACAGGGTTACATGGCACGGTTAATTTTAATCTGTGTAGAAAGGGGGGGGTATAATTTGTCTAGACATATAAGATAATTTAAGAGTTTATATCTGTACTTTTTTTTTAAATATATAATAAATAGCAAAGATTACAAATAATTTTAGTAAAAATACCTTTAGAAGTGGTTTCAGTAGACCTAGGTCTGTGAATAATAAAGGAAACAAGTGCATCCAAAGAAATGCAGACAGAACATAAATTCCCTAAAGGTAGCACTTTGTTTCAGAAACTAAATCAAAAACCCTGTTGCTATAAGGCTGCAAATATTTGATTGTAAGTGCTATTATACTTGGATTTTATCCTAGCATATTTCTTCATTGTTGTATTATCTATAGCACTGTAAAGGTCTTTTGCTACATGTACATAAATAAATTAAAGTTTCCATCTACACTTTTCCCCTTCATAAACAAAAAGCTTCTTGAAAGACTCTTGAGTTGAATACATCAGAGTAACAATAGGCAGTTTTCAAGTGTTCACGTGTAAATGGGATCATTCATTTGAAGTGAGTGTCTAAGAGTATTCATAAATCAAATTCTCATATTTTATCTTTTGCATAGCAGAAAACAAAACTCGAGGCATACATAAATAGCACTCTTAAGTATTCCCTTCTTTTGAGAGCATTCAAGAGGATAAAGTTATTATTAGTAAAGAGCAATGATTATTTATGTAAAATGCAAAGAAAGAAAAAAGCTGAATCATTAAATCCAAGGAATGCAAATGCAAAATACTGATTATTGAGCTGAGTAAGGACAAAGTAATTCATACAAACATTAACAAAATAGGGAAATATGTTTTTATGTATTATGTTTTAAAAAATGAAAATGGTTAATGCAAGTAGTTGTGAGAATACAATATTTTTATTCTCGGTATGAGTACTGGGCAATGAAAACAGATTTGCTAACCTTAACTCATATAATTGAGTGGAAATTTCTTTGCTCATTTTCTCCTTTTCCTCTTCAAGAGCACATAGCAACTATGTATGTTTGGCCTTTTGCCTTGTTTGTGGTCTGTGCTACAACACAGTGTAAGGTACTATACATTTCTCCAAAATGCTACACACCAGCCACCATTACGTTCTAAAGAAAGCTATCCATGCCTTTGACCAAAATGTAGAATTTAATTAATCAGCAAGAGACAGAAGAGTAATAGGAGAATGAGTAAAAGGATTAAGTTGCTGGTGGTAATAAGTAGGGGGGTTTGGGTTCTGGTGGTAAGGAAAAGGAGGTTGTTCTACAGATGGAGGTGAGCAGGAGGAGGACATTTTGGATCACCTCAAGAAGAATGTTTTACATTCCCCTGATACAAGGGTAAAACCTTGGGGGTCAATTGTCACCACCTAAGAAGAAGCCCAAGCTGAGGAGAGAAACTATTTGGCACATTTCCAGATGGTGGCTGTATCCCCTGCACTGGAGACATAGTTGCAAGGGGAAAACCTGTGGCCATAGGCTACCCGCCCTTTCACAGCAGCAAACAGATGAGGGAAATAATGCTGATGGTTAGAAGAAGGAAGAGGTTGGAATGCTGTCAGTGTGAAGGAGGAGTAACACTGTTCAACAGGTAAAAAGTTTTGGGCATAAAATTAGCTAATCTTACATAATTTTGGGGTGCTGAAAACGAAAATGACCGTAAAAAATGTTGATTGGCTCTAGTTCCCATGATATATTCACCCATCTAATGACGTAAGCCATTCAAAATTATGATGCAACTTCAGCTGCATATTGCGCAATTGATACTGGTGACCAATAGAAAATTGAATGTATACTGAGATGATGCAATATTAGCCTTTAATTGCATCACTTCACTGCATAAAAGCTGCAGTATCTGTAGCTGATTGTAGTTCGACAGCGTCTTTACATTTCGTTTTATGCTTATATAGGCTACTCAGTAATGCCTCGAACTTGTGTGAATAAAGCAGATAATTTCTGCTATATCTGCGGTGAAATAACTTTTATCTCACAAAAAAGGAGGATAACAGGAATGATTAAGAAAGCCTACAACTTGTATTTTGGCTGCAAGATAGGAGACCAGGACAAGAGCTGGGCACCACATATATGCTGCAATTCTTGTGGGACGGCACTGGAGCAATGGTTGAATGGAAAAAAGGCATCTATGCCTTTCGCTGTGCCAATGATTTGGAGAGAGCCAACAGATCATGTCAGTAATTGTTACTTTTGTATGGTGCCTCCAATTGTAAAAGGGCTAAATAAGAAGAAAAAGTTATCTGTAAGCTCGAAAGAGCAGGGCCCTCGATCCCCTCATGTTTTGCATTGTATTGGTATTGTTCTGTCACATGTTCTGTCCCCCTTTGTAATGTACAGCGCTGAGCGAACTATTGGCGCTTTATAAATACTGTATAATAATAATAATAATAATCTGTGCACTATCCAAATATTCCATCGGCAATACGTCCAGTTCCTCATGGAGAGGGGCTACCAATTCCTAAAGCACCAGAATCCTTCGTGGTTGAGTCAAGTTAGGAAGAACCTGAAGCGTGTAGTCACGTGCAGTTGTAAGAGATAGCCCTTTCCTCGAATACAAGAGAAAAGCCAAGAGAAGCAAAACCGACACAAACTGAAGACAAAACTAGTGAGAATCCTAAGTATTAAAATGATTCAACTTAGCTTATGGCTATAATTTTTCTTGGTAATCCTATGCAATATATTATGCCATTTAGGCTTTGTTATGTAGTCAATATCACTTGCTTTATATTTGTGGAAAGACATCTATCTATATAATTATTGTGCATTATGTAGTCATTACGCCTATAGTAGAAAACTTTCCGTTTACAGAAAAACTAGAGCCAATTGACAAATTTCATTGTTATATTTGAACTCAGAATGTGAAATTCATTAAGAAATGGATCCTTTTGTTTCCAAAACTGGCAAAAAATAAAAATTTGTTGAACAGTGTAATTATTTGGGGGAGGCTACAAGGTACATTTTTCACCCCTCTCCAACACAAGAGGAAAATCATGTGGAGATCTACTGCCACCTCCCACACTAGAACAAAAAATGCCTCATCTGAGGCTTCATGACAAACATTTTCTTTGTCACATTTCCTGACAGTGGCTGGATCCAAAAATCTGTTGGCGTAGCTGAAGGTGAACAACATAATGGGAAAGGTTCAAATCACAAGTAATGCTGTGAAAAAACATATAAACAAACACACACAAAAAATAGCAGCTGTGATTTTTTTCACCTTACTTATTGTGCTCCCTCCAGTCAACATTTCATGCTTGTCTCTCCTGGTTCCAGCCATATATTTGCTACCAAGTATTACTGACCTTTAGCCTGTTTCTCGACTACTGTTCTGCTTGATACTAATTTGCAACCACTTGTTACTGATCTTTGGCTTGTTTACTGACTATACTTCTGCTTACTCTCTGCCTGCTATATCTGCTACTGGACCATGGCTTGTTCATCTCCCGGTGGGGCGATGATTGCCTGATTTGTTACAGCAGAAGATGATCTATGAGTACCAGCCAATCAGCACCCACTGATTGTTGAGGAGACACACTGGACAAAGCTCTGTAAACAATGCAGAGCTCCATCCTGTCAGTGGGGATGTGCTGGATTTTGTTTCCATGCAAAGCAAGGAATAAAATCCTGCACATCCCTTAGTGAAATCAGCACACTGTACACTCATAAACACTGGTTAGGCACACAGTTAATCCTTTTATCACCCTAGATGTTTAACCCCTTCCCAGCCAGTGTCATTAGCACAGTGACAGTGTATATTTCTAGCACTGATCACTGACTGTATTAGTGTCCCTGGGTCCCACAAAGTGTCAATTAGTGTCAGATTGTCCGCTGCTTTAATAAAAATGCCAATATATATATATATATATGTATATATATATATATATTAGTTTTTAGAATCTATAACTTTTGTGCAAACCGGTCAATATATTCTTAGTGGGATTTTTTTTATCAAAAATATGTAGCAGAATACAAATTCATGGACAAATTAGATTTTTGTAATTTTTTCTACTGGATATGTTTTATAGTAGAAAGCAAAAAATATAGCTTTTTTATCAAAATTGTCGGGGTGTTTTTTCTTTATAGTTCCAAAAATTAAAAGAAAAATTAAAAAAATTATTGCATGACCACACAATTGTCAGTTAAAGTAACGCATAACCAATAAGGCCACTAACTCAGACATTACCCTAGTAAGAGAGGACGATGAATCAATGGTGCTCCAGGTGAGCAGAGACAAGACTCTTCATAGAGTAGTATTATTCCATTTCAATGATGACCTAAACTGCTCTAGGTTTAAACTTTAAAGAAGTTTGAGTGCTGAAGCCGAATCTGAATCTGAGGCCAAATCTGACATATTAACAATGCCCATTTCCTGGACTAATAGTCAAGGGGTGTCAAAAAATATTTTACTAACGTGTGATAACGTCGGAAGCAGTCTCAGATGCATAGGCCTCGTTGGTAGGGACATTGGGGACAATGAAAACTGGTGTCTCTCCTAACTCCCCCTCTGTTGATTACCTTCATTTTTTTGCGTCTTCTTCCTGTTTCTGATGGTGGACTTTTCTCAGGGAAATGACGTTCATGAAGTCTGCTGACACAACCAGAGCAAATGCTTTGTGGTGGAGATCCTTGCTGATAGATTAGGGCAGTGACAACATCTTCTATAAATTTGAGGAAGGTGGTAGGTCTTTCCATTGACTTTTGATAGGTGATGTATGCATTAAAAATGGCCATGTGGAAAAAGTATATTGCAACTTTTTTGTACCAGAAGAGGGACTTCCTTGTTGATAAATAGGACTGCAGCATATGATCGTTTAAATCCACCCCCCCATGAATCGATTATAATTATGTATACACTTTCGCTTTCGTATGGGACCTCATCTTCCATGAATTTCCACCATGGTGTCATTATGGATAGTTGACAGGGCATAAACATCTCTCCTATCCCTCCACTTCACCACTTCACGGCCAACACTTCCTCATCCCTCAGACTTGCAGATTCCCCCCTTTGTAGCCTTGTGTTCATTAAATTTTGTGGGAAGCTCTTCCTGTTTGTTTGGGTGGTACTGCAGGCCATCATTTTCTCAAGGTACAGGTGGCGGAAAAGGGGCAGGCTTATGTAATAATTGTCTAGGTAGATGTGATACCCCTTTTGTAAAAGTGGAAAGGCCAAGTCCCAGACAATTTTTCCACTTGTGCCAATGCAGGTTGGGCACCCAGGGGGCTGGAGCTGGGAGTCTTTGCCTTCATACACGTGGAAGGCATGCACATATCCTGTGGCACTTTCACAGAGCTTGGTGAGCTTCAGTCCATACCTGGCTCTTTTACTGGGAATGTATTGCTTTATTCCCAGCCGGCCAGTAAAATGGACAAGAGATTTGTCCACACAGATATTTTGGTCAGGGACATAAAGTTCAGAAAATATTTTAGCAAAAAACTTAATTAGCGAGCAAATTTTATACAGTTTCTCATAGCCAGGCTGATCTTGGGCAGGGCACTGGGAATTATCACTGAAATGCAGGAAGCGCATTATCATGTCATAGTGTGACCTAGACATTACAGCTGAAAAGATGGGAATGTGATGGATGGGGTGGGTGGACCAATATGAATGTAATTAGTTTTTTTTGTAAGCCCCATGTTGATCGTAAGGCCCAAAAACAATTTAAACTCCGCTACTGTTGGCCGTCTCCACTCAAATGGATGGGCATAGCATGAATTAGAGTTGTCTGCGATATATTGTTGGGCAAATAGGTTGGTCTGATCCACAATAAACTGAAGGAAATTATCAGGGAAAAATAAATTTAAAAAATCAATTGAGGAAAACTTTTCTGTGTTGGGCTGCACACCTGGTTGTGCGGTAAAAGGGTGGATTGTAGCTGATGCTGAGCTGGAAGGCAGCCACAAAGGGTTTGCCAGAGTTTCTGGGAGGTATGTTTGGGCCCTGACTCTTGGGATCTGGTGTGATATTCTAGTGCTGGTACTGGGCCTTTCATCCTGGGGTCTAGCTTTGTTGGCGTTTGCCGATTGACCATTTGGGTGTAATGGCACTGGTACGTTGTCGCTGCTCATATTTGCCTGCTCTTCAGAGCGTCTTACTGTTTTAGGAGGGACTGCTTAATTTTCCAATTCAGTCACTGTTCCACTGCTTTCTACTGGCTCGTATTTCGAATCGGATGGTGAGAGCTCCCTGCTGCTCTCGTCCGTCATGCTGTGGATTTTGAAAGCCTCCTCACCAGTGAAATATTTTTTTGACATCTTGGCTGTATGACAGGCAACTGTGATTGGTACACTGCTGAAGGACGGCAATGATGGTTGGTCTGTTATGGTACTCTGATTAGGCTGCACTGATGACATGTACTCTGATTAGGCTGCACTGATAATAGGTACACTGATAGGCTGCACTGATGTATGCACTGACAGGTACACTGATAGGTTTCCCTGATGGATGTGCTGACAGGTACACTGATGCGCTGCTGGACAGGTACACTTATGGGCTGTACTGACAGGTATGCTGATGGGCTGCACAAAAAGTACACTGATGGGCTGTGCTGACAGGTACGCTGATGGGTTGTACTGACAGGTACACTGATAGGCTACATGACAAATACACTGATGGGCTGTGCTGACAGGTACATGATGGGCTGTACAACAGGTACACTGAAGGGCTGTGTTGACAGGTACATGATGAGCTGTGCTGACAGGTATGCTGACAGACGGGTGACAGGTACACTGATGGACTTGTGACAGGTACCAGGAACGCTGATGGACTGGCAACAGGTACACTGATGGGCTGGTGACAGGTACGCTGATGGGCTGGTGACAGGTACACTCATGGGCTGGCAACAGGTACACTGATGGGCTGGCAACAGGTACAATGATGGGCTGGTGACAGGTACGCTGATGGGCTGGCGACAGGTACACTGATGGGCAGCTGTGACAAGTACACTGATGAGCAGCTGTGACAGGCAATCAGGGCAGTGTGACAGGCAATCGGCAGTGTGGTGCACAGTACTGAATGAGGTAACTTACTGTTGCCCTTCTCCTTCTCACACAGGATGCGTGTGTGAGGAGGAGAAGCGGTAACAGCTAATTACCACTGTTTGTTTACACTTGTGATGGGCTGTGATAGGACACAGCCGATCACTTGGTAAACAGCCAATTTCATTGGCTGTTTACCTGCATCAGGGAAGTGCTGTGTCCATGGGACACAGCTGATGAAAGAACGGTGCGCTGCGTGCCGCCAGGGGCATGCTCTAGGGGCGTGATGGGGAGAACGTCATATGATGCCCTCCCGTAGGGACGAGAGGCCCGCCCAGCTGTCATTTTACTATAGGCCCGGCGGGAACAGGTTAAAAAGATGTGTCCCATTAGCAGCCAAGATTAGGACATCTTCATTCATGCTATTTAACCACTTGAGCTCCTGAGGATTTACCCCCCTTAATGACCAGGCCTCTTTTTACTACTCGGCGCTGCACTAATTCAACTGATAATTGCGCGGTCATGCAATGCTGCACCCAAACAAAATTTACGTCCTTTTTTTCACACAAATAGAGCTTTCTTTCGGTGTAATTTGATCACCTGTGCGCTTTTTATTTTTCACGCTATAAACAAAAAAATGCCCAAAATGTTGAAGAAAAACAATATTTTTTACTTTCAGCTATAAAAAATATATAGTAAACCCAAAGTTGGTTATAAATTTAGGCCAAAATGTGTTCTGCTACATGTTTTTGGTAAAAAAATCCCAATAAGTGTATATTGATTGCTTTGTGTGGAAGTTATAGCGTCTACAAACTATGGTATAAATACTGCAATTTACGCCATTTTTCTGCTATACAGCGCTGCACTAGTTTAACAGACAATTGCGCGGTCATGCAATATGGTACATAAATGAAATTTACATCCTTTTTTTCCCCACAAATTGAGCTTTCTTTCGGTGGTATTTGATCACCTGTGCGGTTTTTATTTTTTGCACTATAAAAAAAAAGGCTGACAATTTTGAGGAAAAAAATACAATATTTTGGACTTTTTGCTATAAAACATGTCCAGTAAAAAAAAATGCAAAAATCAAATTTAGTCATAAATTTCTGCCAAAATGCATTCTGCGACATGTCTTTGCTAAAAAAATCCCAATACGTGTAAATTAATTGGTTTACGTGAAAGTTATAGCGTTTACAAATGGCGGGAAAGATACTGGAATTTTTAATTTTTATTTATACTAATAATGGCGCCGATCAGCGACTTTTGGCGGCAATCAGCGACATATGGCGGCGACCAGCGACTTATGGCAGGACTGAGGGACTGCGGCGGACATTTTGACACTGGGGGGGAACTGACTTGGGGTCACTGACATCCCCAGTGACACCAATACAGTGATCAGTGAAAAAAAACCACTGAAACTGTACTAATGTCACTGGGGAGGAAGGGGTTAACATTTTTAGAATTTGCTGTGTAAGGGGAGTGTTTTACTAGGGGGCAGGGGTGTGTACTGGACGCGGGGAGGGAGGGGGGAGCTGATCAAGGGAGAGAAACTCTGCAGCTTCTCACAAGCTGTCAGAGAACTGACACAGAACAGGGCTGTGTGTAAACAATGCAGCCCTGCTCTGTGTCAGCGATCACCGTCAATCGCGGGAAAACGGCCGGTAAAAACCGTCCGTGACCCGTCGGCTGACACCCGCTGCTGACTACCGCGGGACAGGTAGGGCGGGCACGTGCCCCCTACCTGTTTTGAAGGCAGCCGTTTTAAAACATGCTTTTGCCTACGAGTGCCGCCCTGCCACCGTTTATATGCGGTGGCTGGGCGGCAAGTGGTTAAATTTCCTATAGTATCTCACTGTATAACCAATCGGTCCTGGACTCTTCCCTGCCATTTTACTCTTCAATGCTACTTGATTTCTTCTTGCAATACATTTTTTTCTAAAGCTGCTAATCTGTCTTCATCTAGTCTGGGTAATCCTGCTTCTTTTAGATATAACAACCATTTCCTTGTTCTTTCTACTTCCACTTCTTTTTGATTCTTAGGTTTTACTTCATATAACCTGCTGTAATATTTTTGAAATACATTAGCAATTGCAGTGGTTGAATATACCACTTCTCCTGTCTCATCTCTAATTCTCTCTATATAATTTACTGATTTTTTTCTTAATTTTCTCATTAAATATTTTCCTGATCTATTCCCCCACTGATATTTTTCCTTTGCCACCATGTTAAATACCCTTTTCGTTTCCTGCTCCAATAAATCACTTAACTCTTCTCTTTTTAAGATTATCCTCTGTTGTATATCTATTTCTATTTTCTTTTAATGTAATTGTTCTAACTCATATAATTCCTCTGTTAGCGATCTTATTTTCTCCTCCCATTTTTTCTTTTTTTTCCACCCCTATAGAAATCAGGATACCTCTTATATATGCCTTATGGGCTTCCCAAGACCCCTTTAATTTCATTCCCCAGAAAATATTGCTCTATTTCCTTTTTTATTATAAATCTCCCTCTTTTGATCCTGTAAGAGTGTCTCGTTTTAATTTCCACATATTTATCTGATTCTTCTCCCCACCTAAGTGCAACTTCATTGTGACAGGTGCATGGTCTGATATTGATATTACATCAATGTCAATTTTAACCAATGACTCCAAGGCCCTGATTCACTATTGGGCGTGGGCGCATATTTATGGGCTTAAGCCCAATTTTCATGGGCGTCTGTCTATTTTTTACCCTGCAACCTAATTCACTATCGACCAGAGCCCATAAGCAGATGCCCAATCTAATTCACAAAAAGACACACGCCCGGAATCAGACTCACAAAGCAGACTTGCTAAGAAGCACGTCTAACACCATGAAAAATCACTGCAGAGACATGTTCACTGAGAAATTTGCTTTGCCAAATATCAGGACTTCACTTTAAACAATATCTGCTATTTCCAAAAAAATTAAGAATGTGTTAAAAATCGTTTTTTTCAAGGAAATCGACACAGTAAAAATCTAGACGCCCGTGCAGTGTCTTTGGCAGATACAACTGAGCATGTGCAGAACACATTTTAGACTTCTGCCATGGGCGTTTGTTTTTTAGCCACTGACTAATAGTGAATCTTACTGTGGATTCCTCTGACAGCCGACACTCGGTCGTGACTATTGTGTTTAATAAACAGCACTCGGCATATCTTCATGTAATCTAATTAGATTTCCTTAGTTCTAGTGATTCTATTTTTGTTTCTTATCCTTTATAATTATTTCTGTAATGATTTTACTTATTTCAAAGGTCTAGATAATATTTATTTTGACAGCTGAATGTAATAATAAAGGTCCGCAATAAAAAAAAAAAAAAAAAACAGCGTGGGTCCCCCCTCTCATCCTTACCAAGCCCTTCGGGTCTGGTATGGATATTAAGGGGGAACTCCACACTGAAATAAAAAAAAAAACAGCGTGGGTCCCCCTCAATATCCATATCAGACCCTTATCCGAGCATGCAGCCCGGCAGGTCAGGAAAGGGGGGGGGGACGAGCGAGCGCCCCCCCCTCCGGAACCATACCAGGCCACATGCCCTCAACATGGGGGGGTGCTTTGGGGCAGGGGGGCTCCCCCCCCAAAGCACCTTGTCCCCATGTTGATGAGGACAAGGGCCTCTTCCCCACAACCCTGGCCGGTGGTTGTGGGGGTCTGCGGGCGGGGGGCGGGGGGCTTATCAGAACCTAACCTATTTAAGAACTGTCAGCTAGCCTCTTCTTCACAAGGCTGGAAGCCTCCGACGGGAGCGGAACCTTTTTTTTTTTTTTTCTTTTTTCGGGTCCCTGCCGCCGCCGCCGTGATTGACGTTGGATCTACTTCGGGGGACATTGTTTTAATAAAGGACTTGTCAAAGACCCTGTACTGTGTTTTTTTTACACCACACTTAGTTTTTTTGTGAAGAAGTCTGCGGGACCATGTACCGCAGACCATGTACCGCAGAAGTCTGCGGGACCATGTACCGCAGACTGCCCCAAAGCAGGGGGGAGGCCCCCCTGCTTTGGGGCAGGGGGGGCTCCCCCCCAAAGCACCTTGTCCCCATGTTGATGAGGACAAGGGCCTCTTCCCCACAACCCTGGCCGGTGGTTGTGGGGGTCTGCAGGCGGGGGGCTTATCAGAATCTGAAAGCCCCCTTTAACAAGGGGGCCCCCAGATCCCGGCCCCCCCCCCTACGTGAACGAGTCTGCGGGACCATGTACCGCAGACTTCTTCACAAAAAAACTAAGTGTGGTGTAAAAAAAACACAGTACAGGGTCTTTTGACAAGTCCTTTATTAAAACAATGTCCCCCGAAGTAGATCCAACGTCAATCACGGCGGCGGCGGCAGGGACCCGAAAAAAGAAAAAAAAAAAAGGTTCCGCTCCCGTCCGAGGCTTCCAGCCTTGTGAAGAAGAGGCTAGCTGACATTTCTTATATAGGTATGGGGCGGGGCCAGCCGGGGACATCATCCCCGCCCCTTACCTATTTGAGAAATGTCACCCTGTCTCTCCACTGAGGCTAACTAGCTGAATGCAGGAGACAGTCTGACATTTCTTATATAGCTATGGGGCGGGCCAGCTGGGAACAGCAAGCATGTGACATGGGGCGGGTCACTCAGATGATGTCCCCGGCTGGCCCCGCCCCATACCTATATAAGAACTGTCAGCTAGCCTCTTCTTCACAAGGCTGGAAGCCTCGGATGGGAGCGGAACCTTTTTTTTTTTTTTTTTTTTTCGGGTCCCTGCCGCCGCCGCCGCGATTGACGTTGGATCTACTTCAGGGGACATTGTTTTATTAAAGGACTTGTCAAAGACCCTGTACTGTGTTTTTTTTACACCACACTTAGTTTTTTTGTGAATAAGTCTGCTGGACCATGTACCGCAGACTCGTTCACGTAGGGGGGGGCCGGGATCTGGGGGCCCCCTTGTTAAAGGGGGCTTCCAGATTCTGATAAGCCCCCCGCCCGCAGACCCCCACAACCACCGGCCAGGGTTGTGGGGAAGAGGCCCTTGTCCTCATCAACATGGGGACAAGGTGCTTTGGGGGGGAGCCCCCCCTGCCCCAAAGCACCCCCCCATGTTGAGGGCATGTGGCCTGGTATGGTTCAGGAGGGGGGGGCGCTTGCTTGTCCCCCCCCCTTTCCTGACCTGCCGGGCTGCATGCTTGGATAAGGGTCTGGTATGGATATTGAGGGGGACCCACGCTGTTTTTTTTTTTAATTTCAGTGTGGAGTTCCCCCTTAATATCCATACCAGACCTGAAGGGCTTGGTAAGGATGAGAGGGGGGGACCCACGCTGGTTTTTTTATTATTTATTTAATTCACGGAAATAATTTGAAATTAAGCTGTCAGTGGGAAACCCCGATGACAGCTGAAACATTCCTTCTGTCCCTGCAGAGAGCTCCGCTATTATATTTGACATTAAAAAGTATAGAGATTGCAACATTGTATCTATTTGTATCCATTCCGGATATAGATGTTTTTATTCGGATACAAATAGATACAATGTTGCAACCTTTATACTTTTTAATGTCAAATATAATAGCGCAGCTCTCTGCAGGGACAGAAGTAATTACTTTGCTATTATATTTGCAGGCCGTAGATGGGGCGAAAATCGAACAATTTTTTTACCATTGGTGGTAACGTCGGCCCATTGAACAACCGATTTTTTTTTTTTTTTAAAACGGTCAGTTTTCGCCCCATCTATGGCCTGCATTTTTCTTTTTCTTATTCTTTTTTTTTATTCTTTTTTTTCTTGCAGGTCATGGCTCATGTGCAGATTTTTTATCTGTTAAAAGATCAGCCAATTTGCCGATCATTGCAGCTAAAATCGGCCGATCTGCAAAATCGGCCAATTTTTATCCAAATTTACCAATTAAAAAAAGTTGCAAAATCCCCAAAAATGGCTGACCAATTAACCCTCTAACGGGCCAAAAATCAGCAGATTTTTTTTGCGGACGATTTTAGACCCATGTAAAGCAGGCCATAGATGGGTCTAAAATCGGCCGATTTTTCTGCCGAAAAAAAAAACGAACGATTTTCGGGCCGTTAGTGGGTTAATTGGTCAGCTGTTTTTCGGGATTTTGGCACATTTTTTTCATCAGTAAATTTGGAACAAAAAATTTTCAACTTTACTGGTAAACAAAATATGCTAAAATCCCAAAAAATGGCCGACCAATTATCCCAATAACGGAAGAGGCCCTTGTCCCCCCTTCCCCAAAGCACCCCCCCATGTTGAGGGCATGTGGCCTGGTATAGTTCAGGAGGGAGGGGCGCTCGCTCGTCCCCCCCCCTTTCCTGACCTGCCGGGCTGCATGCTCGGATAAGGGTCTGGTATGGATTTTGGGGGGATCCCCAAGCTGTTTTTTTTTTATTTCAGCGTGGAGTTCCCCCTTAATATCCATACCAGATCCAAAGGGCTTGGTACCCCACGCTTTTTTTTTTTTGTACATTCAGCTGTCAGTGGGGAACCCCGCTGACAGTTGAAACATTAACACATGGCTGTCGCTCCTACAATCCCGCATGAGTTATGTTATCAACTCATGCAGCATTTTAGTAGCGAAAACCAATGCAGCGCTCATGTTTCAGCTGTCGGCGGAGTTCCCCACTGACAGTTGATGTAAAAGTATTGCAGGGAATTATAAACAATTTGTAAAAAACCCGGCGTGGGGTCCCCCCTCTCATCCATAATAAGCCCTTCGGGTCTCGTATGGATGTTAAGGGGTAACTCCACGCTGAAATTAAATAAAAAACAGCATGGGGTACCCCCCAAAATCCATAACAGATACTTATCTGAGCATGCAGCCCAGCAGGTCAGGAAAGGGGGGGGGCAAGCGAGCTCCTCCCCCCCTCCTGATCCATACCAGGCCACATGCCCATACCAAATTATTCAAACATTTGTAAACAGACCAATTAACTGAAATGGTTTGGCATTTGTACCCCAAATATGACGTTCCCTGAGGCATTGGTAAACCGAGGTACGCCTGTATTAGTATTGCAATCCTTTGTATTGGGATACATAGAACCAACATACATCTGAATTGGCAACATAGCACAACATTTGTGTCACATTGGAGATATCTGGCTAGTTACACTGACCTTGCCCAGGGACCTAAGATTGATTCACAGCACAGAAATACAGGCTGGCTTAGCAATGTAGCTCCGTGGATTAGTGGTTAGCACTACTGCCTCACAACTCTAGGGTTGTCGGTTTGAATCCCAACCCCGGTGAGGAAGTAGCATGATCTCTGTGTGTGGCTGTCTTCAAATAGATGTTCTGGCAACATCTTTGCTTTCTGTCTAAATGATCCCTAAAATGTGAATTAGAATGAGGCCTTGTCTGTTGAAACACCTTCAAAGCTGCACCTTATGTGAATGTCATACAATGGAATGTCATACAATGGGATAAGAGCCTGGAGCACTAATAGATTTGATAATGATGGTTTACACTCCATCCACTTTTGTGAAGGATTTGGCAAGCAAAGAGCTGACAGAGAGAGAGAAAGTCTGCAAAGTCGCACCCTATTGTATGCTATTAGAGCGACCACATGGGTGTGTTTCAAACATTGATTTCTATAGTACATATAGTATATGTATATAGTATGTAGTATATAGTAGTACATGTACTACTTTAGTGGCAATTTGCATAGAGATCTGTGTCAGATGTCTTGAAAATTGCATTGAAATGGTCAATTTTACTGTAAGTCGCATGATTTGTAAATCAGCTTTGCCCAGAGTGTAATGTTTGGTGAAGTTTGATTTCTGGAGTGTTTTGCCAATTGATGGGAAATTCACCATACTAGTCAAATTGATTTGTCATTTTCAGTATTGCATACAAGATGTGGTCATGTGACTGTCTTAACTCATGCGAGAATCTGGAGGGAATTGTGACCATAGTAGCAATAAAGGTTCCAATTGGGGTTCCCTTTCACATCCCTGCTCAATGTTCTGTGGTATGCTGCACACATACATTTCACTGTATATATCTTTCTGATTTGTGGGGCCTGTATACCAAGGGTTAATGCAGGTAGGAAGCGGATTCATCAGGTGAAAACACTTTCACTGACCAAATTAAGGTCAGTGGTGGGTGTGGCTTCATTGGGTGTGGGGCCTTGTTTGGCGCGCTCCAAATACAACCTAGCTTATATAAAGATGTGCAGTAGTGAGTGATTTGGCCTGTTACTAGGCCGTGTGGTTTGTGACTAAGTCCTTGCATGGTGTGGTTTGGGGGAAGAAGAGATTTTGTGCTGAATTGCCCCAGACACCACTCAGGCTGTGTTTGTAAGTGGGCTGGAAATGTTTGCATATTTTTGGCCTTGTAAAGTGTGTTTGTGTGTTATTGCACAATGATTGTGTTTTTTCTCTTTGCATTGAAAGCCTCACACATGTCAATCGTTTTGTTTAAAATCTGCTCTTGTTTTAATTTTGCTTGCTTATTTAGACTCAAATGCATTTTTCTGACAAACCTGCTGACAAATGTATGTGTAGGGGGTTTGTAGAGGTGGGAGGGTTTTTTTTTCACATGCTTTGTTTTCTTGATATTTTGATCTGTAGACTTTTTTTTGTGAATGGATCTTCATACTAAGTGATTGTGTAAGTAAATCCTATGTGCACGAAAATGTTACTTGATTCATCTTCCCCTTTGTTTCCTGCTATAACCTGAGCACACACAGTTCACTAGAAGTATCTTTAGATTGTAAGCTCTTATGAGCAGGAGTGTTTTATTTTTGCCACGTCAATCCTATTTTTGTGACTCACCAAGATATTGACTGTACCTACTTGTTCCTGCTGACCAAATAAATGAAGATATATTTGATCAATAAATGTTTGACCGATGTTTTTGTGTTTATTTTATGTTCAATATATGAACAACCTTAATAGTTACTTTGTATACTTATATAATCTGCTCAAATGTAGCTTCTAAGAGCGTGAATATGCAAGTGGGTGCAAACTGGCTTTTTCAAAACCAAAAAAAAAAAAACCCACTTGCACCACAATATTGTTATGTACTAATGAATGTCACATTCACTGTGCAGCCAGCTACAGGTTTTCTACAATTCGATTTACAGTAATAAAATAGTCCACACTTTGTTGATTTTTGGCCTTTGGCAACAAACATTAGCCAAGGTTAAAAAAACAAATCAATAAGAAACACACATTTGCGAAAGCTATCATAGCCGTGCATAGAAATGCGCGATTGCAAACAAATAAGCACCAAACAGGTGTCCGCATGGCGCATGAACGGCTATCCTGGAAGTCCGTCATCACGTGTGAGCGCACCCAGAAGTGGTTGTGGGGAGTGTAAGTGGATGACAAGTGGTTAGAGGTTTTGTGTTGGTTGAAAATTTTGATAACTTTATTGGCATTTGGACATGGCGAGAGCACAGTTCTCAACTGAGGAGATGATCCTTATATGTAAAGTAAGTGTGGCCATTGCAAATATGTTTATAACATGTGAGGGACAGGTAATTGCAATTTTGTGGGTGGGGCCTAGCAGAATCTCACTTGGTGCACATGCTACTTATCTGTACATTAGCTCCTGGGTATTGATGGGTCAATGATATTAACCACTTGCCTACTGGGTACTCATACCCCCTTCCTGTCCTGGCCAATTTTCATCTTTCTGCACTGTTACCCTTTGAATGACAATTGTGCGGTCATGCCACATTGTACCCATCTTAAATTTGTATCAGTTTTTTCAGACAAATAGAGCTTTCTTTGGGTGGTATTGACTTGCTGCTGTGAGTTTTACTTTTTGCTCGATAAACCACAAAATAGCTCATAATGAATAAAAGTCTGTTTATATTATAACATTTGGTAAACTGGTAATTTAGCAACACTGATGTGCGTTGATGAGGCAGCACTGGTGGGTGGCACTGCTGGCCACAGGTGGGCGGAACTGTTGGGTGGCACTGGTGGGCACTGATCATCGGGGCCGACCCCTGCTTTGATAACTGCTGGTTCTCGGCTGTACTTTCCACACATTCTGACAGCGTGATGAAAGTGCAGCCAAGACCCGACAAATGCATTTCCCGGTGCTCAGCGTGTCATTGGACATGGCTGATGACATGGTAAAAAGCCGCTGTGATTGGCCTTTACCACATCACGTGATCAGCTGTGTCCTTAGGACACAGCAATCACGGAGAGCGCGTTCTGCCAGGATGTCATATGACACCCTCCCAGAGCTGCCTGGATGCAGTGTAGCGTTATTCGGCTATCTGCGGTCGCCAAATAGGTAACCAGCTAGGCCTTCATGGCTAATCTTTGAATATCTGGACATGTATACTGCGTATAATGCATTACATTCTACAATGTGTTGGTGTACATGGTATTACAGTGTGCAATGCGTTGCTGGATTCTGCATGACAGTGGACAGCGTATCACAGTGTGCAATGCATAGCTCCAGCCTGCATGACAGTGTACAGTGCATGACAGTCTACAATGTGTGGGTGTACACGGTATCACAGTGTGCAATGCGTAGCTCTATCCTGCATGACAGTGTACAGTGCATTACAGTCTACAATGTGTGGGTGTACACAGTATCAGTGTGCAATGCGTTGCTCCATCCTGCATGACAGTGTACAGTGCATTACAGTCTACAATGTGTTGGTGTACACGGTATTACATTGTACAGTGTATTACAGTCTACAATGTGTGGGTGTACACGGTATCACAGTGTGCAATGCGTTGCTCCATCCTGCATGACAGTGTACAGTGCATTACAGTCTACAATGTGTGGGTGTACACGGTATTACATTGTACAGTGTATTACAGTCTACAATGTGTTGGTGTACACGGTATTACATTGTACAGTGTATTACAGTGTGCAATGCGTTGTACACTGCAGTGTGCACTAAAGCATTTTACACTCATGCACTGTACACACTAACGCATTTGACATTTCTAGTGTGCAATGCGTTAGTGTGCAATGCCTTGGACAGTACAATGCATTTGCAGTATTGGTGTATGTTTATTAAGCACAGATAATTCATCTGATTTTAGTTATCAAGGAGAAGTCTTCTCTGTCCCCCTGTTTATGAGGTGGAGGACAATTGTTTTCCGAAGAAGAGAGGAGACATTTTTTCAAGGAGATCTGTATAGATTTCCAGAGATATGTGTAGATGGTTGAGGGGCTGCATGTGATCTCCGGAGATAATTGTGATTAACGATCACCTGAGTTAAACCAGTGAATGAAAAGTGTAAAAAAACATGGATTGAAAATAATCTGCACTGACCACTGTGCTTTGTCAAGCCACATATTGGCACATTCTGGTGTCACACAGATGCGATGTGAAATTTGCAGTGTTTTCTGTGCAAGCGCTGCACCGCATCACAACCGCAACCCCTTCATGCCACCTGCTGCGGCTTTCTAGGTGAAGTTACCAACACACCAAAATTGGTACACAAAGCGTATTGCGATTTGCCAAATTGGATGGCATGCCTATTCACACCCATGTGCATAACCTGAAAAAGGGTCCTGCACATTTTTGGCCCGGATGCGGTGCAATTTGAGGTGTGCAAAATGTTTGTCTCTAATTGCAACGCACACAAATTGCATGTGATTTGCCCAGGAGTGCGGTGTTAGACCACAATGCATGTATGTGAAGCCAGAATAAAAGGATGTGGATTTTGTCTATTTTTACTTGCGCATGTTAACATTATGGAAGTGCATTTTTCTTCTGTTTAACATGCTATAGAAATGCAACATGCATTTGGATGTAGTGTTTTTGTATGTGCATTTTGGAAGTATTCTAAACACACATTGACCCTAGGGCCACACCATATCTTATGCAGGCCATAGATGGGTCGAAAATCGGCCGATTTTTCAGCCGAAAATAAAATCGGCCGATTTTCGTATCGTTAGTGGGCTATTTGTTCGGCCGTTTTTCGGTATTTTGGCAGATTTTTTTTTCCGGTAAAGTTGGAAAAAAAACGGCCGAATTTGCCGATCGGCCGATTTTCGCGGCAATGATGGGCAAATCGGCTGATTTTTTACTGATGAAAAATCTGCACATGAGCAGTGACCTGCAAGAGGAAGACAAAAAGAAGAAAAAGAAGAAGAGGATGATGATGATGAAGAAGATGATGAAGAAGAGGATGATGATGAAGAGGATGATGATGATGATGAAGAAGAAGAAGATGATGAAGAGGAAGAAGAGGATGATGATGAAGAAGAAGAGGATGATGATGATGATGATGATGAAGATGATGAAGAAGAAGAGGATGATGAAGAAGAGGATGATGAAGAAGAGGAAGAAGAAGAAGAGGATGATGATGATGATGATGAAGAAAAAGAGGATGATGATGAAGAAGAAGAAGAGGATGATGATGATGAAGAAGAGGATGATGATGCAGAGGATGATGATGATGAAGAAGAAGAAGATGATGAAGAAGAGGATGATGATGAAGAAGAAGAAGAGGAAGAAGAAGAAGAGGATGATGATGATGATGATGATGAAGATGATGAAGAAGAGGAGGATGATGAAGAAGAGGATGATGATGAAGAAGAAGAAGAGGATGATGATGAAGAAGAAGAGGATGATGATGAAGAAGAAGTAGAAGAGGATGATGATGAAGAAGAAGAAGAAGAAGAAGAAGAAGAAGAGGAAGAAGAAGGATGAAAAATGAGAGGAATTCCAGTATGGCAAAAAGTGTCCCTGCAGAGAGCTCCACTATTTCTTTGACAGTTCCTTGACATTTACAGCGGTTGCAACATTGTATCTATTTGTTTCCGACTAAAAACATCTGTATCCGAAATGGATACAAATACATTGTTGCAACCGCTATAAATGTCAAAGAACTGTCAAAGAAATAGCGGAGCTCTCTGCAGGGACACTTTTTGCCGGCTGTAGACGGGATGAAAATCGGCCGTTTTTTTTTTACCATTGCTAGTAACGTTGGCCGCTTGAACAACCGATTTTTCATTTTTTAAAAGAAAAATCGGCTGTTTTTCTCCCCGTCTATGGCCTGCATAAGCATTAGTGTGCCTGGGGGAGGGGGGGGACCTTTGGCCTTTTCAAACACAGTAGATGCTCCAAGAATGTTTCCTTGAACTCTTGAAATGGTTAAAAAGGAAAGACTCTAGATAGCCTGCACTGAGAATTGACTGTCATGATGACGTGTCAATGATTATTTGCTCTCATTTTTCAGGAGTGGTACTGCTTGCGGTTGAAGCTGGTAGAAATCCACCTTCACGTCCTCCACTCACCTTCACTTGTGGCCAGTGGATATTTTGTGGCCGCAGGCAAGAACTGGCATCGAGGACCTGCATAATGACCCTGGCATGCCAGAGGTGGTTTGGAAGCAGCACAGCAATTTGACCATCCCTTTCCTCTATGTTGGTTTTAGGGTGCAGAATTGCTTCTCGTTCGTGAACGGACTGTCGCCGGATATCAGAGTCCCCATATTTTCAAGATATGTTTTAGCCATGTTGGCTTATTTTTATGTTATTTTCCAAGTGTGTCGCACCTAACCGCACAGTAGTGTGGTGCCATGCGTATTTGTGGCTGTGAATGGGGCTGTTTTTAATAGACGTGTGTAGGTGCAACAACGTTTTCATCATGGTACCTGCGCACATCTACATAGGGCATTGCATTTCTTTGCTGTGCTGGAAAATGTGTGTTCTTGCATGCGTTTCTGCACCACCAATGGTGTGAACAAGTCCTAAGGGCCGGTTCACACTATAGAAACAGTCTAGATGTGTTCCTGATGGGTTTTTTTCATGCCCTTTTGGCATGCATGTTTAGTGTGTTCCAGTACATTTTGGATGCGTTTTTGGATATGTTTACATTGCATTTTTGTATCCCTTCCACTTATTTTTTTCTATTTTCTTTGTATTCAATGTAGTTAGGGACATGTGCGTTTTAGTACATTCGAGGACATTTCAATGTGTTCCAGTACAGTTCTGTGCAGAAACAATGCAGCGTGGTCAACTTTGTTTACAGCACCTGCAATGCATTGAAAATGCAAGCGCTGATGTGAACTATGACATTGACAACCATATAACCTTCTTTCTGTGCGTTTGTGATGCTGAAAAAGCAACTGAAACACATGTAGTGTGAACTGGCCCTAAAGGTTATTAGAGGTTAGGGAACAGGACTGACCAGGAATTGTGAATTCAATCAGACTAGTGGTGAGATACAATCAGGAATTGTATAATAATGTGAGATCTGAGCTGTAGCTGATAGAAAATGAGACACATTCACTTGATCAGTAAATAGATAGTTAAAGAGTGGGGCGGTGATCCATAGATTTGCATATGGGACAGGTGATGATGGGGTGGGGGAGGGGGTCAAGTTGTATAAGGAGACAGATTTAAATGAGAAAAAAGTTACAATGAAATATACACGGCATGAAACTTGCACATTTCCTAATTGGCAGAAGAACAGTACGCAAGTAACATTCATCCACTTTCTAGTCATTAGGCAAAATCATAATTGATTGATCAATATTCCTGCCACAACCCAGAAAATTGATCTCCATTTTTTTGGGATGTTGCCAAGACCGGGATTAGAACCCATGACCCAAGTGCTGTAAGTTCTGAGCTCTAACCACTAAACCACTGTGGGAGACACAGTTTGAGCTACAATGTAGAATAGTTACATTGTCTAAAAATGATAAAGCGAGCGCTGGTCAAATGATATAGACTAGTAAAATGGTATTACACAAGATAAATATAACCACGAACAGTAGTGCATGAACTCGTGAAAGGTCATCCACCCCTGTGACAGTGTACTACACTATTGAGCACCTTTCTGGCTCCTGTGGCTGAGCTAATTCCTCCCCAGGACCATTTGGGCACCCACCCTGATGGATAGATGGATGGAGCTGGATGACTAACCCATAGCTGCCAGCATATCGCTGCACCCCCAGATGTGTGATGTGTATAACCCATGCACATTAATACTTTTGTTCTGGTGAGTGTAGACCAGTCCCAAGGGTGGTTTACCTTTCACGAGTTCATGCACTACTGTCCGTCACGGAGAGACCACACGTGCCATTCATAGGCACTCTCTGAGTTGGTACTCTCACACGAAGGACATTCCATTATTCGGGAATGATTCTATGAACTTATTTTAGCACGATTTACCAGTTTACATCATTATTGCAATTCTTTGCACTTTTTGGTTTTTACATGCGTTCATTATTGATCACATGCATTTATAGCATTGCACTTGTCTTTAACATAGAATAGTTATGTGATTAAAGAGAATGAAGATATATAACTATATTGGGAAATTAGAAGTATATAAATTATTTGAGATATAAGTGTGAAAATGTTTAACATTTGAATACAGAATGCATTAATTAATTAGTAAATGCATTACTTTCCTGATCATTTTGGAGAAACAGCAAAAAAAAAAAAATAGAAAATTCTAATACAGCTGTACTATTTATTACATTCTAAAAATTCTCTTTTGCTATCAGAAAAAACGCCAATGTTAATAAAGCCTGTGCTTGTGCGCCATCTAGCGAATATATCCGGTATTGCACCTAAAAATGTGCCAGACAGGATACCACATTCACTAATGGCAAAGTAGACTCGTTAATGAGCTTGCTAGACGCTTGTCAGACGACTGATTGATTGACCGGAGTCTGCCTGAATGGTCAGACTCTGCTGATAGACTCACATCTTAGTGAATCAGGGCCCAAGAGTCTATGTTCTATCATTATATAATCCAATCTTGAATACGTCCTATGCACAGAAGAATAGAACGTATAATCTCTTTCTCTTGGATGCTTAATCCTCCAGGAGTCCATCAGTTGACACTGATGCAACATCTTTTTAATAGACTTTAAACGTTTACCTCCTTCCCTCTGTCCATGTGACAATAAATCTATCTGAGGATCCATGCCAAAATTTAAATCTCCTGCCACAATCAACTTGCCCTTCTTGAAATCAATACAACTTATCTTTCAAATAGACCATTGGATTCCTATTGGGACAGTAAATATTTGTACATTCCAGTTCATGTAATTTCCCTCTCAAAAACAAATACCAACCCTCTGGATCAACTGACCTAGCTTCAATGTTAAATCTCACATTCTTTGCTATCCCAATTGCTACTCCTTTAGCACGTTTTGTCGGTGAGTCAGCATAATACCAGGTTGGGTAATGTTTTGAGTATAACTTAACATTTGTATCATAAGATATGTGCCTCTCTTGTAAAAATCTTACTTCAATGGAACGTTGGTAAATTTCCCTAAGAATCTTATGTCTTTTACCCTGGGGTATTCAATCCTTTCACATTGTAGATCATAAAATAACCAAATTAATCTCTCCATATACCTTCTTCCTCAATATTCACATTTAGGAGAGTGCTTGTATAACTAATTTGGAGCCAGAAGATATCTTCAAGAGAATCCTTTCTTTCCCTTCCCCCCCCCCCCCCATTATCCTCTAATCTTAAAACCCTCAGGCCCGTTTCTAGCCCTTGAATTGGTCTATTCTGCCTTCAGGGTGAGACTCTGAGCACACACGCTTCCCATAACCCCCATCCCACTCATGGGGTTACGAGCTTGGGAGCATGATGGGCATCCAGGCACCCCGCCTTTGCTCTACATTTCTCTTCTTACCTTCCTCAAAGGATCTCTTTCTTCCTTCCCCCCACTTCCCATTCCCCACACCCACTCACACCTTTCAGATGTCACCTGTTCCCGCTCTCCAATCCCCCCAATTCCCCCCTCCTCCACCATATACGACAGGGAAGAAGGAAAAAGAGATGAGAGAGAAGAGAGGAAAAAAGAAAAAATGTTCCATCTTTAAAGCCTCTCAACTAAATCATCTTCTCTTTTCCTTTCATCTCTGTTGCAATCTTTTCTTGAGGATTAGTTTCCAGTTCTCTTTTTCTAAGTCCAAGTTCTCCTTAGCCCCTTCTGACCATCCTGAGATATCCAGTATCTGTAATTCTAGTCTCTCACAAAAGTACCGTAATTATTCTGGAAACCTCAGTCTAATGGAACGTTTATTCTTTCCACCACTAGACAAGCTGGAAATCCCCAATTATATTGGACATTTTTTTTCGCATCTGCTCGGTAATAGCCTCAAAGTTATTTTTCTTGCAAAAGTTTCAGGTGCTATATCTAAAAACACTTGTAAGCTCATTTCTCCATACTTTATTGCTGGGATCCCTCTCATCTTCTTCCAGACATATACTTTATCTTCATAATAATGAAATAGTACAATCACGTCCCTGAGAGTTTCCATTGTAATTCCTTGTGGTCGCCTAATCCTACAGTATGTACTCTGTCAATTGCTTTGTTACTGACCCATCCATTATAGGATTAAACACCTTCTAAATTATATTAATTATATCCATTAAATCTTCTCCTTGAGCTACTTCCGACAATCCCTGAATCCTCAGGTTATTCCTTCTATCTCTATTCCTTTAATAATAATAGCACCTGACCCAAATCATTATGTAGGACTGCCATATTATTCTTTATAGACTGCTCTAGTTTTGCAATCATCTGTGCTATGTCCACACGACAGCCACGTGATCACTCCTGGGATCCAAAACTTCACTCCTCCGGGACTCATGACCCGTCTTCCACCGCTTGGGGAGGTGCATTCTCCTCTCCATCAGGAACCTGTGGGTGATGCCGTTCATGCAAGTTTTAGCAGGTATGGGGTAGGGTGAGGTAGGATACCCATATTACATCATGCTCTCCTACACATGGCTTGGTGGGTGCCTGGAGCTCCTATTCTATGCTCCTTGTCAGTGCCATGTTAAACCCCCTCCCACTAACCTACCCGTTTCAACCCACCCAAAGTAAATGTACTGTGGGAGGGAGGGAAATTATTCAAGAAAGTGAACATTTTTAATTTTCTACTTTAACTGCTTGTGGATTGCCCACAGTACATTTATTATGAGCAGGTGCCGCGACTGGGCTGGATCTTGTACATACACATGATTTAGCTCTTCTGGGTATAGGACATTGTTATTTACTACAGTACAAGTTTTGCCAGCAAGTTGTGGCCAAAAATTTATGGCTGGAGCTTACTGATTGGCTGTGTCCAATCACCACACTGAGTCCTATTTTCTCTGTAAAATAGGGAGAAATAACAGTCACGTCTATTAGTAAAATCAGTACATATCACACATATTATATATTGTTAGGCACATAGTTGATCCTTTGATTGCCCCTAGATGTTAAGCCCTTCCCAGCCAGTGTTATTAGAACAGTGACAGTGTACAGTATTAGCAGTGATCACTGTGTTAGTGTCACTATTGATGTCATTTAGTCAGTTAGCGTACCTCTCAGCCAGCATCAGTTACTGCCAGCCCATATGGAAGAAAAATATATTTGAAATATATTTTATAAATATATATTTTATAAATATATTGTTCAGATTTTTTTAACATATGAAAAAGTCATTTTAACATATATTTTTACATATATTTGAAAATGCATTCCAAAAATGTAGATTTGTATTTTTAAAGACATACAGTATTTTTACAAATATTTTTCATGTATTTTGTAATAAAAATGCATTTCAACATGCAGTATATATATATACATATATATATATATATAAATATATTTTGAAATATATTGAATATGTCAATATATTTGGGAAGAATATTTTTCAAATATATTTCAAATATATTTTTATTCCATGTGGGAGATTGCCCGCCACACTATAACAGTCACTGATCACCGCCATTACCAGCATAGCATCATAGCTCTGTAAATTCCAGTATATATACCATATTTTTTAGATGCTATAACTGTAGTACAAAGCAATTAATATACACTTATTGGTTTTTTTCTGTTTTTTTACCAAAGACTTGTAGCAGAATACATTTTGGCAAATTAGATTTTTTGATTTGATGTGTTTTATAACAGAAAGTAGAAAATGTTTTTTTTTTTTCAAAAATGTTGGTCTTTTTTCATTTATATAATATAAAATAAAAATCCCAGTGGTGATCAAATACCACCAAAAGAAAGCTCTATTTGTGTGAAAAAAAATCTATAAATTTAATTTGGGTACATTGTTGCATGACCGCGCAATTGTCAGTAAAGCGGTGCTGAATAGCAAAAAAATCCCCTGGTCATAAACGGGGAAAACCTTCTGGTGTTGTTAAGCATTCCAAAAAAATCACTGCTCCTGGCTGAATGGAATTTAATTTTTTTTTTCATGCACTATGCAGATGTCACAGCACTCATCACCAGCAGCAAAGAGGATATGCTGCATCTACTGAGAAAAGTTAAAGACGAAAGTCATAACATGGGATTGGAGCTGAATATAAACAAGATGAAGATCAGGAACACAGAAAATGAAAAAATTTTGAGCTTGACGATGAGAGAATAGAAGTTGTAAAGCATTTTAACCTCCTAGGCTTTCTCATAAACAAGGAAGCAACCAGCAGTGATAAAATATTACACAGAATTGCACTTCGTAGCTACACAATGAAGACTCTCAACAAAGTTTTCAAATGCGAAGAAATGACACTGAAAACAAAGATAAGACTTGTCTATGCTCTCATTTTCTCAAATGTCAATTACAGTTGTGAAAGCTGGACATTAGGGAAACAGGATAAAAAGAATATCGACTCATTTGTGCTTTGGTGCTGGAGAAGGATTTTATGTGTGCTGTCGGCAGCCCATAGAACTAATAGATCGATTTTGGAAGGGATCAAACCGATTAAGTTACTAGAAATCCAAATGATGAATTTGCGACTCTCCTATTTTGGTCACACTATCAGAAGAGAGAAGGAAATAATGTTTGGGAAGATTGAAGTAACCAGGCGAATAGGGAGACCGACTATTAGGTGGTTGTACACATTGACTATGGCTGTGGGAATGACACTGAAGGATCTCACAAGACTAGCACAAAGCATACTTCCTTTTACAGCTATTATTCACCAAGTCGCTAGGGCCTTGGACTCGAGTTGATGGCACTTAATATTAATAATAATAATATATTCCCCAGGACAGTGCTCACTCTTTTCCCCAATGCTATTTTTGCCACCCCCTTGCCTACTAACCAGAAACATTGCATTTTTAATTTGACAGATTAGTCTCCTATTGATTGCATTTGGGTTTGGGTTTAACATCCAAACTAAGCTTGCCGAATCCTGCTCGAACCAAACCTGGAGCAGTCTAGCTTATCCCTACTCAGAATTGAAACTCCCTTTTTTTCTGCACACACACGTCAGGTTTGTTGTTGTCATGAACCCTGTCGTCGTGCAGCTGTGCAACGGCGACAGGTCCCTTCAGATCGCGGCGGTGCGAGTGCGCATGCGTGGGAGCATGCGGGAGCGCATTTCGCAGAATCGTGGAAGTGCATGCATGCGCAGTAGAGCCCACGTCACCGCTAGGCGGGCTATTTAAACCTGCAATACAGTACAATCAATGCCTTCTGGTCTACAACGTTCCTGCACATATTACCTGATTCTGTTGCCTGTATTCTGATTTGCCTAAGAAAGAACTCCGCCTGCACCGACCTCGGCTATCCCTGACCATTCGCATGCCTGCTCCCTTGTACTTGATCTGCCCGCTTAATACTGACCCGGCTTGTCTGACTCTGCTGCATCTACTTACCTGCACCTGTACCTGGCTTATATCCTGACGGCTGCCATACTCACCTGCCTTTGCACCCACAATCCTGCATCTGCCTTGCACCCTGACATTTGCCATACTTACCCATGGTCCTGCACCTGGCCTGCATCCTGGTCACCTCCATACCTGCCTGCTACTGCATCCACGCTCCGGTTTCCAGTCCCAGTCTGCATCCTGATTGCCACCATACTTGCCTGCTGCTGCACTTACGTTCCTGCATCCACACCTGGCCTGCATCCAGATCTCCTGGGTCTTCAGCTACCTGCCACCAGCTCCAGATCCACCCGGCACTCATGCCACTCCTGCACCCTCTGTTCCCACTATCAGGGACTCCGAGCGGGAGTCGTAAGAGGATGCCTTCTCTCCACGTCAGGCTCCCCAACCAGGTATGTGACAGTAGCAGAAAGCTATGTCGGAGCCTGAGAGAGGGGCCTCTCCTCTGAAAGAAATCTGCCAGCATATTGCGGCACTGACACAAGCCGTCAAGGGCCTGCAAGAGGGGTACAACCGTCTGGAGGACCGTTTCCAGGCCCTATCTCCACCTGCATCCTCTGCTAGCACCACAGCAACACCCTCTCCAACTGTCGCTCCAGGAGCCATGGCGAGCCCTACTGTGATGATGTTGCCCCCTGAGCCTAGGGTATCTAAGCCCGAGAGATTTTCTGGTGACCGCCAAAAATTCAAGGCCTTTCGCAACGCATGTGAACTGTATTTTGTGTTGCAACCCCACACCTTTTCCCTAGAGGCAACCAAGGTGGGATTTGTGATCTCACTTCTCCAGGGTGAACCACAAGCATGGGCCCACCATTTGCTGGAGAAGGCAGATGCCAAACTGTCCTCCCTAAGCGGTTTCTTTGAAGTTATGGCACAGCTTTATGACAATCCCCAGCAATCTGCGTCTGCAGAAGCCGCATTACACTCTCCTGCAGGGTCGCAGGGCAGCAGAGGACTATGTAACCGAGTTCCGGCGCTGGAGCGCTGATACCAGTTGGAACGATGCTGCCCTACATTATCAGTTTTGCTTAGGTCTTGCCGAACCCCTGAAAGATGAGTTAGCTCGAGTCGGAGTACCTAATACATTGGAGGAACTTATCAATCTGGCTATCCAAATTGACCGCTGACTCAGGGAATGAAGGTTGGAAAGATCCACAGGCCAAGTCCGCCCCACATGGATGCTGCCCAGGGTACCACCTCCAACAAGCATGGCATCAACCAGCCCTGCCACACCCAATTCTGACGGATCTGAACCCATGCAAATAGGGTTGCTACGAACCACACACTCTCCGGAGGAATGGCAACGTTGCTGACAGAGCAACCTATGCCTCTATTGTGGAGAACCAGGCCACTATGTACGAAACTGCCCTGTAAAATCGCATAAGTCTCTGACCACCCTGCCTGCTAAAATACCCGCTGTCAATCCTGCTCATCTCACCATCTCCGTCTCATTCCAGCTTTTGGGAAGAACCTTGCCAGTACCCGCTATCCTTGATTCTGGGGCCTGCAGTTGTTTTATCGATGCAACCTTTGCTCAGCAACACCAGATACCCTTAAGAACTAAAACTCAGAAACTGACAGTATACCTGGCCAATGGATCTAACATCAAATCTGGGGCAGTCACTCAGGAAACAATCCCACTCCCTGTGATAATATCTCCATCTGGTCACAAGGAACTACTATGCCTGGATGTTATCGCATCACCACTGTTTCCAGTCATCTTGGGGATCCCTTGTTTGCAGGCCCACAATCCCAGTGTAAACTGGGTATCTGGTGAAGTGGATTTTCAGTCGGCCTATTGCCATGAGCACTGCTTTCCCCAAGGTCCTGCCCCATCCGGGCCCCTGTTGTGCATAGAAAGTGATACTGAAGTTAGCAAAATGGTTCCAGCAGCATACCATGACTTTTTAGATGTCTTCAGTAAACATGGTGCAGACAGCCTTCCACCTCACAGGCCCTACGACTGCCCGATCGAACTTCTACTTGGAGCTGAGATTCTGTTTGGTCGAATCTTTCCACTATCAGAATGTGAATTAGAGGCATTAAAGGATTACATTGAGGATAATCTCAAAAAGGGGTTCATCCGCCTTTCTACCTCGCCAGCAGGGGCAGGAATCTTCTTTGTAGAAAAGAAGGATCACTCCCTCCGTCCATGTGTGGACTATCGGGAATTAAACAATATCACGGTGAAGAATAGATATCCTCTGCTACTAGTCCCAGAACTCTTCCAGAGGCTCAGATCTGCAACTGTATTCACTAAATTGGACTTAAAAGGGGCCTACAAACTTGTAAGGATCAGAGAAGGAGATGAGTGGAAGACAGCTTTTCTGTACCAGGTTTGGGCACTATGTATTTAGTTATGCCCTTCGGACTGTGCAATGCTACCGCAACCTTCCAGCATCTAGTGAACGACATCTTCAGGGATTTCCTAGATATATTCGTGATTGTGTATCTCGATGACATCCTGATCTTTTCTACATCCATCGAGCTTCACCGAGGTCATGTGCAGAAGGTCCTTGGTCGCCTACGAACACACGGACTCTACGCTAAAGCAGAGAAATGTGAATTTGAGTGTCAGAGTATCCAGTTCCTAGGGCTAATTATATCCACTGAAGGCTTCAAAATGGACCCCCAGAAAGTTTCTGCCATTCTAGACTGGCCTACACCATCTGATAAAAAGGGAGTACAGCACTTCATAGGCTTTGCCAATTTTTACAGGAGGTTCATCAAGGGATTCTCAGCCATCATTACTCTGATCAGTCAATTACCAAACAGGGAGTCCGATTCTGTTTATGCTCTGAAAAAAGGCTGTTTGTTCTTCTATGTGTCTTTGGATTTTGATTCTGAATGGGAGTGATTTGATGAGCTGCTGCACTTGCAGGGCTCTAATGATTAGAGCAACAGGCTCAGCTCCTGGAGCTTAGGACCCAAAACTATCAGCTGTCAGACAACTTGCGAAAGACCAAACAGAAGCTTACATCTCTTCAGCAGAAGCAGGCAACCCTAGGGAGAGATTTCCCCAAAAGCTCCAAAGTGTGGTCCCATAACTTATGGAGATTGGTGATTCATGAAAAGGTTCATCTATGAAAGATTGGCTGCAGAGTGTTTCTCCTTAAAGTCCGGATATTGCCTATACTGCAGAGTGTTGCCTCCTATTACCTGGAAATGTACTTACCACTGCAGAGCATTGCATCAAAGAGTCTGGAAATTGCTACATTCATCGCTCCCAGAGCAATAGCATTTATGCTGGTCTATAATTTGATCAGCATATAGCTCTGGTGAGTTTATCCAATTTATCTGGTGGTGGATTGATCACGGTGTTATGATTTTCACATGATGAGTTTGGGGTATTTTTATGGTGTTTGGACGTCCACATATTGATTTATGGACACTTTAAATTGGTTGCTTATTTAACCTCCCTGGTGGTATGATTATTTCAGATTTTTGGTGCTGAAAGTGGTACCATTATTTTGCATGGAAATATGTAGTTTTTTTATTGTAGGCTGTAATATTTAGGAATAACTCACTGAAATCTGTCCGAACAAGAGTCTAGCAAACATCCCGGGTAGGATAAAATTTGAAACACAAAATCATAAATTATAATTTAATAAATAATCATAAAAAATAATAATATAATAATAATACATTTAATTCAATAATGTAATCAAACCAAAAACACTGAAATTGGAAATATAGCGCCATAATAAGTTCGCACATTGCTGATCAAAGTCGCAAAATCGTTTTCAGTGTCTGATGACGAATTTCCCCACAAATCATTATCACTCAATTCTGCAAGTGGTTCTGATTTACTATCGCTGTTCTCTAGCTGATCGAAACCGCTTTTGACCAAAAGGGACACTTTTTGGACGCCGTGGACGTTTCTCAGTTTCCAGGCAGAAAGAACAGACAAAATGCAGGCAGGGCACAGGACAAAGCACTAGGGACAAAACGTATGTGAAATGGGTTGAGACAGTAAAATGTAAAAAAAAAAAATGACATTTTTTAAAATTTTTAAATTTCCCGCCGCCGGCGGCGCCCGTACGTCCCGACGTCACAGGGACAGGACACAGAAGCCGGATGCCGGCATCCGCCGAAGGAGATGGCCGGGGACACTGCAGGGGACACATCGTGGGAGCGCAGGGTAAGGTAGGTGAAGAACAAATGCCGGAGCAGCGCCGCATGGTATTCCCGAGTGTAGCTCGGGGTTACCGCTCTTGGTACTGAAATGTTACCCCGAGCTACACTCGGGAATACCGCTAAGGAGGTTAAAGTATTAGCGCATTCCTATGTTTATTCATTTTTATGCCAAAAAATATTTTTTGGGTTTGGAGATGCTGCTATATATATTTTGTATTTATTTATAGTTAAAGGTGTGGCGCTTTTCTATTATTATTCCAGTTTTGTTTGGTAAAGCTTAATTGAACAAGCTGAAATTAAAAGTTGATTGGTTACCATGCACAGCTGCACCATATTCTGAGTACTCCAGTTTTAGTAAATCCCCTCCATAGTATGAATGGTGGAATATCCTTTGTAGTTTGACATTGTTAAAAACTCCAAAAGCCAGCAGTATAACCCAAAGGTCTGAGAACTACTAAATTCCTGTGTCCCTCAATGGACAATGAAGAAAGTTCTTTTTCTGTAGTTTGCTTTTAACATTGTAGTCTAATATAGGGTTTAATCTTTTCAGTAAGGTCAACAATTATCTTTTCTAGTGGCCAGTGGTTTTTGGATTTGCCTTTAGTTACTTGATCTGGGCATTGACAGATGTAAAATGTGAACATTTTCCTAAATCTTGAGCAATGTTTTATAAAAATGCCCTTTACAATGAATTTTTGCACTTTTCAGAGTAAAAGAGGATACAAGTCAGGTGTATCATTGGCATAAAAGTAAGAGATTAGTTCTTTGCCAACTTCAGTCATTGTCTTCTAGTCCTGAATAATAGTCTCATTCAGTCTTTGTGAAGACAGTTTATGTTGAGGTGTTGAAAGATAGAAGGAGAGATGGATTGGTGAGCGGTCATAATGTGATACAGTCTGTGGAGTTTGCCATTACTTTAAGCAGTTTTTTGTGATCTATGTTTGGTGACAAAAAGAAGAATGTATAGTCCCAGTTGCTAGGGTAGACAATGTGCCAGGTATCTATTAGGTTGGCCAAGTAGAATTCTGACTTCAAATTCTTAGGATATGAAAAGGAAAGATGGGAGGCACCCTTACAGACAGCAACAATTGGTTCATATGAAAAATGTAAATTGCTTCCTAGGATCAACAGTCCCTAATCTTGTTTAAGGATTAACTGAAGGAGTTGTTTGAGGAGAGAGAGTTTAACTGTGCTGGTTGGGTATCAAAGACAGGAGTAACTGACTTTTTTCCCCTTCATGAGTAGGTACCAACTGTTGTAAACAGATCAGTGAGTTAACAGAGTTCAAGGAAGTGACTTCACTATTAGTATGCTAACGCCTTTGACTTTTATAATTGGGGAGGGGTGGTGATAAACCATAAAATAGTAACATTATTTTAGTTCTGGTATTTTTTCCATTTTGAAGCCTGTTTCCTGGGGTAACACTGTTTGACATCTCATTTTAACTAGGTCTGAAAGTATTGTTTTTCAGAGATTTTGAGGGCTTTGATGTAATAGGATGTTTTTTTGAGATAAGTCATTGTTGTATAGTTAATGTTAGCTTACACACCTGATGCAGAGAGGGGTGGTGTAGTGGTGGGAGGTTGTGTATAGCTGTAAAGAAGGAGGGGTACAGGAACAAGGGGCAGTGGGAGGGCACAGGAGGAAGTGGGTAGGTGGTTGTTATATAGGGTAGAGGAGGGGGATGAAGATGGGGTAGGGTGGGGGGACAAAGGAAGGAGATGTGGCTGGATGATTATATGGGAATGGCAGGGCAGAATTGAGAGGGTATAGTCAGGGACCACAGAGGATGAGGTTTACAAGTAAAGAATCAGGAAGCTTTTCCCCCGACATAAGTGCACAGTATTACTTATTCCAAAGTAATCAAGTAGGGAAGGAAGTGTCTTATGACTGTGTAAACAAAAGTATCATCTCACAGTACTGAAGACCAGAAAACAGGCAAAAACATGGAATTAGACAGATGGGGCTAATTATTGCCCTATTGGAGCAGGATAATCTGGTATTCAGGGTGTGGAGGTGATACAATACAAGTTACATAGTTACATAGTTAGCCTGGCTGAAAAAAGACAAAAGTCCATCCCGTTCAACCATGAAAAAACAAAACACAAGTTATAATCCTATACCCAATTGATCCAGAAGAAGGCAAAAACCCAGCAAAGCATGATCCAATTTACTCCTGCAGGGGAAAAAATCCTTCCTGGTCACGTGAGAGGCAATCAGATACTCCCTAGATCAACTTTACCTATAAATGTTACTGTCCAGGTACATTATGTGTATCTAGGAAAGAACATCGCAAAACAAACAAAAGATTTCTCAGCAACAATTACCAGCCAGCTTGTGAAACAACCAATCTGGCCCTGTCTAACAGTATGCGTTACAAACACAGGGTTTTATTTGCACACATTTGCAAATACATGCATATGTCACAGTCTCACATCAAGGGTCCTCTAGTTACTGTGGACCTAACTAAAATATGCAAAGCCCCCATAGTGGGAGCACATGTATAAATGGATAGGTTAAGGACAGGTGTGCCTGGAGTAGCCCACCTCTCCTTAAAAGTATAGGGACGAACATGACGCCCAGGTATACCAAAATGACAGTAAAGGCATCCAAAAAAATGGCAACCGTCTCAACCATTGTTTTTATAGTTGAGGGAGTCTATCCCCCATTTTCATAGCTCTTACTGTGAAGAAACCTTTGGAGATTACATTTCTTTTCCTCCAGGCATAAAGAGTGCCCCCTTGTCCTCTGTGAAGACCTCAGGGTAAATAACACCGAGTTCACTATCTGAACCACTGTTGTATTTATACATATTGCTCATATCCCAACTTAATCTCCTCTTCTCAAGAGAGAACAAATTCAATTCCTCTAATCTTTGCTCATAGCTGAGCTTCTCCATGCCTCTTATCGGTTTGGTTGCTCTTCTCCAGTTCCCCAATGTTCTTTTTGTGAATTGGTACCTAAAACTGAACTTCATATTCCAGATTAGGTGTTACTAATGATTTGTACAGGGGTATTTTGCTTGCTTTAAAAATCGCAACTTGACATTGCATGCCATTATTAAGCTTATGATTTACCAGAACTCCCAGATCCTTCTCCACCATTGATTCACCCAGTTGTACTCCCCCTAGTGTGTATGATGCATGCATATTCTTAGCCCCCTAATGCATAACCTTACATTTTTCAACATTAAACCCCATTTGCCACATAGTTGCCCAATTAACCACTTGCCTACTGGGCACTTTTACCCCCTTCGTGCCCAGGCCAATATTCAGCTTTCAGCGCTGTCATAATTGCGCGGTCATGCAACACTGTACCCATATGAAATTTTATAATTTTTTTCCCACAAATAGAGCTTTCTTTTGGTGTTATTTAATTGCCACTGGAGTTTTTTATTTTTTGCACTATAAACAAAAAAAAAGCAAAATATTTGAAAAATAAAGGTTTTTTTTGTTTCTATTATAATATTTTGCAAACAGGTAATTTTTCTCCTTCACTGATATGCGTTGATGAGGCTGCACTGATAGGCTGCACTGATGGGCACTTATAGGCAGCACTTATGAGCACTGATGAGATGGCATGGATAGGCGACACTGATGGGTACTGATAGGCCGCACTGATGAGGTGACACTGAAGAGGTGGCACTGTGGGCATTAATGAGGAGGCACTGATGATACTACACTTATATGGAGCACTGATGGGCACTGATAGGCGGCACTAATGGGCACTGATTGGCAACACTGATGGGAGGCACTGACTGATGGCACTGCTTGGTGGCACTGATGGGCACTGATGGGTGGCACTGCTGGGCACAACTGCTGGGCAGCACTGATGGGGGGTACTGTTGGGTGACACTGCTGGGCACAGATGGGCACTGGACAACCGCTCTCCCAGAACTGGACAACCGCTCTGTGGCCCTCATTCAGCTATAGCACGGTAAGGATGTGGTTAAACAGTGCATTGAGGTCAGCTTCTAAGTTGGAGACATCCTGTAAGGATGTTATTCCACTGCAAAGCTTGCTGTCATCTGCAAAGACTGAAATGGTATGTTTAATCCCAGACCCTATATTGTTTATAAATATATTAAAAAGTAAGGGTCCCAACACTGAATCTTGGGGTACACCACTGACAACCCTAGACCATTCAGAGTATGAATCATTAACCACTACTCTCTGAATATGATCTTTTAGCCAGTTTTTTTATCCATTTAAATACTGTAGACTTTACTTTACACATTAGCCATGTCTGGGGAATTGTGTCAAAAGCTTTTGCAAAATCCAAGTATATCATGCCCACAGCCACCCCTCTGACAAAGGTTTTGCTTACATCCTCATAAAAAGAAATCAGATTTGTTTGATAACTTCTGTCCGGATTTTGATCCCCTTGTAAATATAGGCACCACATTGGCCTTAAGCCAATCCAGTGGTACTATGCCTACTAGGAAGTTTTTGGGGGTGGAGCCTGAACATGGCGGCACTAGAGAGTGTAGAGTGAACACTCTCCGTTAATCTCCCCCGATTATCTCCTCCTCAAGTGTCCCAGCTTGTGGACCGGCTGCCCTGGACACATGTGGACCCACCTGCTTGGCTGAAGAAGCTCTCTGGAGACGGTGGGGAGCCGAGCCTGGACTGAGACAGTGAGCGCCCGCTTCCCCGGGGGTCATCTCGCGGTAGTGGCGAGAGAAGGAGAGCGGTTGCCGGGAGACAGGAAGGCGCAGTCACGTGTGCAGCCGAGGAGGATCACTGGGAGACAGAGTTGCCGGCCGGCCGGCGTTTTGAGAGGCCGAAGGCCGGTGCAAAGCCGGCTTTTGATCGGAAGGCTCCGCGGTGGTTTGGGTAAGTGCATCCCTAGCACCCCATACCAGTTTCCTCTGGACTCTGGACTCAGCGGATCTCCAGGCTTCCCCTGGAGGCTTTGGAGAAGGCTCCTGCTCCCTTGGGGTTATTGGCGGTGACGGAGCATGAGGAGTGCGGCTGTCAGGAGACGGTTAGGACGGCGTAGCCACATGAGAGAGACGCCGTTCCCCGGCATATACCCTGGGAGACAGATATAGTAAGAGTGGAGAGGCCCAGTGAGCCAGTGAGGAGAGAAACCCGTGACCGGGTACCCCGAGGTGTGGAACACAGAGATACTGCCTCCGTATTGCCTCTATACGCTACTGTTTCCGTGGGATTATATATTATATATATATCATAGAACCATAATACTATACTCCTTACCTCCCTCCTCCATACCTCTATATCACCCTACATGACTATACTACCCTGTTATCAAATTATACTATCTTTATGCTACCATAGATACATCTCTAGCCTTTATTTCCACACCATTGGGAAATCACATATTGTTCCTAGAAGAAGAAGTTAACCCCACAAAGAGTAACCCCCCCAGGAGAAGATCGCCACAGAAGAGATTCGCACCCTGAAGGACATTTCAATCTGGAGGGTGAGTGATAACAGTAGTTTTATTGCAGAGTTGTTTTTTTTTTTTTTTTTTTCTTTTGCTCTGCATCTGCTGTTTAAGGAATTTGGACTTTGAATTCGGGGAGTCCTAGGGTGGGTTTAAAGATCCGATAGATTATAAGGAAAGGAGTAGGGATAAAACTTCAAAAATAATCATGAAAGGTAAAAACACCAAAGGGGTTGGGTCTAGGAACCCCCAATCTGGCACGATCAAAAAATTCACGACACAGGGAAATCTCACGCCAGAAAGACCCCAGGGAATCAGTGAAAAAAGTGAATTGGAAATAAGCCTGGATAACAGCCCGAGACTTTCCCTGGGTCCGGTGTACAACAGTCAACAATTAATGGAAGGCATTGAGTCGAGAGAAATTGAAAGGGACCTACAAATACCAAATAAAAAGGAAATGGTGGAGATGTTTAAAAATCTGGAAATATCAATAAAGCAAGAGATGGGTATAATTCGGGAAGATCTGGAGCAATTGTTAACTAGGGTGGAGGAAACGGAGGAAAAAGTTCAAAAACATGCCCAAATTATCCCAAATCTGAAAAAAGGGATAATAGACAATAGAAAGGACCTAAAAAGACTGCTTTATATGATGGAACAACAAGAAAACAGAGCAAGGAGGAACAATCTAAGAGTGAGAGGAGTCCCCGAGTTGACCATGGGGGAAGATTTAAAAGAGTTAATTGGCAAAATTTTGACCTTCATAATGGATAATCAGGACATGGCGATATGTAAATTGGATGGAGTATATAGGATAGGGAGGTTTCAACGAGAAAAAGGAGTAGAGAAACCAAGAGACATAATTGTTAAATTTCATAATCACGGTGATAAAGAAGAGATATGGAAAAAGGTGAAAGGAAGAACAAGTATTGTATATGAAGGGAAAAACATCCAAATTTTTGCGGACTTAACAGCAGAGACTTTGTGGAAAAAGAGATCACTGAAACCCCTATTAGAAGTACTGATAAAGCATAATGTGAACTATAGATGGGGTCGAACAGCGGGTTTAATTGGTTGGAGGGAAGGAATTACAGCGGTCCTGAGGTTCCCAGAAGATGTGGGGGATTTCTGTGATAAATTTGGCATACAGAAACTAGAGATCCCGGGTTGGGAAGGGGAGGAGGGAGAGTTATATAATCTGGAGGAAGAAAATTGGCAGCCGGTTAGAAAAAGAAATAGAGAAGCAATGGATAAAGGGACACGGGGGAGGAGGGGGGGGGAGTGCGGTCATGGGAGGAGTTGAACCCCTGAGGTAGGGATCTAAGGTGGAAAAAGATCCATAGGCAGAGGAGGCCTGGAGGGGAAGGTGAGGGGGGAGGGGGGGGGGGGTTGTGGGAAGTGGAGGGGAGGAGGGTGGTGAGATGGGGAGTGGGGGGGGATGGATGGGTAATACTCTGCATAGAGGGGTAAGGGTAAGAGAACGGGTAGAGGAAAGAGAGAGAAAAGAAAGAGGAGGCCAACATGGAAGAAGTTCAGTTTGTAACCTTTAATGTAAAGGGACTAAGCTGCCCCGGAAAGAGATTTAGATTATTGAAGGAGTTACAACACAGGACAGCCTCAGTGGTTTTTTTGCAGGAGACACATTTGGATTTGGAATCTAAGATTGAGCTGCGCTCAAGATATTTTCCGACATGGTATTATGCGGACTCACCAATTAGAAGAGCAAAAGGGGTAGCTATAGGGTTTGCAAAAAATATTAGGTTTGAAGTGGAGAAGAGAATAACAGACCCAGAGGGCAGGTTTTTGTTCCTAAGGGGTAAGTTGCAGGATATTGATTGTACAGTGGCTAGTATATATTGTCCAAATAAGAAACCAGAGATATTCCTAAGGGAAGTATTGCAGAGGCTGATGGATTTTAAAAGAGGTCGATTGATAGTAGCGGGGGATTTTAACCTTTGTATGGATCCACGGCTGGATACTACCTCCCAAGTGAGGAAAGAGGAGTATAGGTCCCTGAGATTATTAAAGAAATCATTAAATGAGTGTCAGCTGGTGGATATATGGAGAATTAGGCATATGAAGGATAGAGATTATACATTTTATTCACATGTTCACGAGACTTACTCCAGACTGGATTACGTATTGGTAGAACATCAACTTATAGACTCCGTGGCAGAGGTTATGATTGGAGGGAGTTCTATCTCAGACCACTCTCCGGTTGCAATGAAGTTAAGATGGGGTAGTGAAGACAGAGGTGGTTTTGTGTGGCGAATGAATGAAGCACTTCTTTTGGATGAGGAGATCGACCAAAAGATTAAAACAGAAATTGAAAGATATTTTGAAGAGAATGACACTGAGGAAGTTTCGGTCGCAACATTGTGGGAAGCCCATAAAGCCTATATCAGAGGATTACTTATTGCAATAGGGGCAAAAAAGAAAAGAGAAAGGAGATAAAAGATCAATAGACTTTTAAATGAAATAGCTGATCTGGAACAGGCACACAAAAGGAATATCCTGAAAGAACTAAGGCAGAAGATAACAAAAAAGAAAGATGAATTAAAGAGGATAATGGAGGAAGAAAAAAGAAGAGCCTTTAATAAATTAACAAGCGAAAGGTATAGATGGGGAGATAGACCGGGAAAACACCTAATGAGGGCGTTGAGGGAAAAGAAAAATAGGAATTATATAGAAAAAATAAGAAACTCCAAGGGTGAAATGGTCCACTCAACTAAAAGAATCGCTAAGGTATTTAAAGATTATTATAGCGAATTATACAACATAATACCCCAGGACACCCCCAATAACATTGATACAGTAAATAAAGAAAAAAGAAGTATATTTCTAAAAAATGCAGGTTTAACAAAATTAAATAAAATTCAACTGAATTCCTTGGATTCAGAAATTACGTCAGAAGAAATAGAAATAGCATTGAAGGATACAGTGGTGGGGAAAAGTCCGGGCCCAGACGGGTTTACTGTAAAATATTATAAAAAATATAAAGAGTTATTAATACCTAGATTGAAGACATATATGAACGCCCTCGGAGATAAGTTGGAAATTAGGGGAGAGTCCTTACAGGCCAATATAGTTTTAATTCACAAGGAAGATAAAGACCCTTCTCAGTGTGCAAGCTACAGACCTATTGCGCTGCTGAATGTTGACACTAAATTGTTTGCAAAAGTTCTGGCAAACAGGCTTAAGGTCTTGTTGCCAGAATGGATACATGGGGATCAGGTGGGATTTGCCCTGGGAAGGGAAGGTAGAGACAACGGATTAAGATCATTGTTGCTTATACAAGAGGGGAAAAAAGGGAAGACCCCAGTAATATTATTGTCAATTGATGCAGAGAAAGGATTTGATAGAGTGAATTGGAGCTTTATGATGGACACCTTGGTGGAAATGGGGTTGGGGGATAGAATTAGGAAGTGGATTGGTAATTTATATAAAGGCCCCACAGCCACTGTCTTGGTAAATGGAGGAAGATCGGAGCTCTTTAGGATGTCAAATGGAACTAGACAGGGATGCCCCCTATCCCCATTATTGTTTGTTATGTCCCTGGAACCATTGTTGTCAATGATAAGAAAGAACATCAATATAAAAGGAATAAAGATAGGCGATAGAGAACATAAGGTAGCGGCCTATGCAGACGACTTATTGTTCTTCGTTGGAAACCCCCTTATTTCTCTACCAAACTTAATGAAAATACTGAAAGAGTATGGGGAAATATCAAACTTAAAAATTAATCCAACAAAATCAGAAATTTTAAATATAAATCTTAAAAATAGTGAAAAAGAAAAAATACAAGAAGAATTCCCCTTTGTGTGGAGAGAGAAAGAACTAAAGTATCTCGGGGTAAAATTGTCTGCCTCAACTAATAATATGTATAAGATTAATTATATTTCACTTTTAAATGAGATAAAAGAGGAATTGAAGAGGTTGGGAACTGGAAATCCATCTTGGATGGGCCGTATAAATCTGATAAAAATGATAATTTTGCCCAAAGTCCTATACAAGTTTCAAATGATCCAAATTAAACTTCCAGAGGTTTTTTTTAGGACACTAAGGAAAATGCTCTTGGGGTATCTATGGAGGAAAAAAAAAACCAGGATATGCTATGATACGCTGACTAGAATTAAAGAGAGAGGAGGCTTAGGGCTCCCAGATTTTAAGAGATATTATAAAGCGACCTTGATCGCGAGAATCTTTGACTGGACTCATAACCCAGGGAAAAGTTGGGTCAAAATTGAAAATATACTGAGTGGGTCCAATCTGAATAGAATTATATGGTTACCTATACAGTTGTGGCCAAAATTATTCAACCCCCACTGAAATTGAGTGTTTTGGCCAGTTTGACATTGCTTTTGATCATTCAGTCATCTTGCTTACATTTACATTAAAGAGGCACTTGTAGGTCAGACAAATATAACATAACAGTTATAATGAAATAACCACAAATGTCTTTTCTGTGCTCACAGCATTATCAGTTTTATTCAACCCCCAAGTGACATTCAATCTTAGTACTTAGTACAGCATCCTTTTACAGTTATAACAGCTTTTAAACGTGAAGCATAGCTTGACACAAGTGTCTTGCAGCGATCTACGGGTATCTTCGCCCATTCTTCATGGGCAAAGGCCTCCAGTTCAGTCACATTCTTAGGCTTGCGCACTGCAACTGCTTTCTTTAAGTCCCACCAGAGGTTCTCAATCGGATTTAAGTCTGGTGACTGCGATGGCCACTCCAAAATGTTCCAGCCTTTCCTCTGCAACCATGCTCTAGTGGACTTGGAGGTATGCTTGGGATCATTGTCCTGTTGAAAGGTCCAACGTCTCCCAAGCCTCAGGTGTGTGACGGACTGCATCACGTTTCCATCCAATATCTCCTGGTACTGAAGAGAATTCATGGTACCTTGCACACGCTGAAGCTTCCCTGTACCTGCAGAAGCAAAACAGCCCCAAAGCATGATTGACCCTCCACCATGCTTCACAGTAGGCAAGGTGTTCTTTTCATCATAGGCCTTGTTCTTCCTCCTCCAAACATAGCGTTGATCCATGGGCCCAAACAGTTCTAATTTTGTTTCATCAGTCCACAGAACACTATCCCACAACTTTTGTGGTTTGTCCACATGGCTTTTGGCATACTGCAGTCGACTCTTCTTATTCTTTGGAGACAGCAAGGGGGTACGCCTGGGAGTTCTGGCACGGAGGCCTTCATTACGCAGTGTGCGTCTTATTGTCTGGGCTGAAACTTCTGTACCCACATCTGACAAATCTTTTCTCAGTTCCTCAGCAGTCACACGGGGACTTCTCTCCACTCTACGCTTCAGGTAGCGCACAGCAGTCGAAGTCAGCATCTTCTTTCTGCCACGACCAGGTAGCGTTTCAACAGTGCCCTTTGCCTTGAATTTGCGAATGATGCTTCCTAAGGTGTCTCTTGGTATGTTTAACATCTTTGCAATCTTCTTATAGCCATTGCCCTTCCTGTGAAGAGAAATCACCTCTTCTCTTGTCTTCCTGGACCATTCTCTTGCCTTCACCATGTTTGTAACCACACCAGTAAATGTCTAGAAGGAGCTGAGTATCACAGTCATTTTAAAGCTGCCTAATTGGTGCTTATTATGCTTGATTGCTGCTCGGTGACATCCACAGGTGTTTTCAATACCTGATGGAAAGCACCTGTATGAACCTCTGTTCTTCAGAGTGGTAGTCTTTAAGGGGTTGAATAATTGTGGCAATGAAGAAACCACATAAGAACCATTTACTACTGTATTACATAAACAATTGATGTCATTTTAGTTGCATTTGGGTAGTTACAACGTCCTTGTAGGATTTGATTCTGAATACAATTCCAAATGTACACTATAGTCCCTAAACCCCTTTACAGCATTGGGGGTTGAATAATTTTGGCCACAACTGTACATCATCGCGGACTAGATGTTAACACAAGTATATACACTTCTATTGTTTTAAAAGTTTGGCAGATGTTACACAGACAAAGGGGTTGGGTTTTTAATTCACAGTTAATGCCACTTAAAAATACAGATTACTTTGCACCTGGGAAGGAAGATATCACGGGGAATTGGATTGTTAAACAGGACGCGCAACTGAGAGATATAATGGTGAGTGAGGAATTAAGATCTTATAGAGAGATGGTGAAATTAAAGGGAGAGGTTTTTAGTAGAATGGACGAGGTTCGATTCCACCAATTAAAACACTTTTTTGAGAGTCTCCCAAAACCGGTGAGAACAAAAAAGGATTGGAATTTATTTGAAAGTTTATTAGACACACGGGGAGATGGGAGACATGGTGTTGCTAAAATATATAGAATCTTAACGGCACTAGATACTGACACAAAATTAATTTATATAGAGAAATGGGGAAAAGATATGGGTCGGGAGATTAATGAGGAGCAACAGAGGAAAATGCTTAGATTAATTCACGAAAATATTAGTATGAGAGAAGTGGAATTAAATTATAAGTGTTTAGTTAGATGGCACATTGCACCGAGTGTGGAGCACAAGATGAATGGGGAGAACTCTCCACTATGTTGGAGAGGCTGTGGAGAAGTGGGTACACTATATCACATTTGGTGGGATTGTTCAAAGGTACAGGTGTTCTGGGGGAAAATCGTCCGTTTAATAAGGAAAATTACTAAGATCAATATTAGATTGGACCCAGGGATATGTCTCCTTCATATCTCTGAGCTCACAGTGAGATCATATAAGGACTCAGGGATTTGGCACTTTCTGAGTGCAGCTAAAAGCTTGATTCCTAAGTTTTGGAAAAAAGGGAGGTCCCGACGGAAGAAGATTGGTTGATTAGAACGAATCAGTTATGTGAGATGGAAAGACTTTATTATACACACATAGATGGGATGGAGATGTACTATAAAAAGTGGGGAAAATGGGAAGAATTTAGACAAGAAAGTGAAATATAGTTGATTTACACCTCTTGACGAACAATGATTTTTAGAAATGAGTTTTAGAAAAAAAAAAAAAAAGGGATAGTGCTATATATTTATTTATTTATTCGTTCTCTCTCTTTTGGACTTGAAAAGAAATGGCAGAGTGGGATGGAGGGGGGAGGGGGGATATGGGGATAGGTGTGGGTGGGGAGGGGTTTAGGGGGGGATTAGGGTTGTGGGAATTAAATAAATTATGAGGAATTTAATGATTATTTAATGAAGAAAATGTTTGTTAATGATATCTGATTGAAATCCAATAAATATTTATAAATTAAAAAAAAAAAGTAAGGGTCCCAACACTGAATCTTGGGGTACACCACTGACAACCCTAGACCATTCAGAGTATGAATCATTAACCACTACTCTCTGAATATGATCTTTTAGCCAGTTTTTTATCCATTTAAATACTGTAGACTTTAGCCATGTCTGGGGAATTGTGTCAAAAGCTTTTGCAAAATCCAAGTATATCATGCCCACAGCCACCCCTCTGACAAAGGTTTTACTTACATCCTCATAAAAAGAAATCAGATTTGTTTGAAAACTTCTGTCTGGATTTTGATCCCCTTGTAAATATAGGCACCACATTGGCCTTAAGCCAATCCAGTGGTACTATGCCAGTCATTAAAGAGTCCCTAAAAATTATAAACAATGGTTTTGAAATGACAGAGCTCAATTCTTTAAGGACCCGTGGGTGTATGCCATTTAGTGCTTTATTCAACTTTATTCTGTCTAAATATTTCTTTGCATGGAAATATGTCATTTTTTTATTGTAGGCCTGTAATTTTTAGGAATAACTCACTGAAAT